>NC_091444.1:16164738-16502386 GCF_964237555.1 Oryctolagus cuniculus | reverse complement strand
ATAGAAGTGTATCTTTTGAAGTGGGAAAACAGAGAGTTGGGCATTGTGCACAGGAGGTTAAACTGCTGCTTAGGACATTTGCGTCCCTTGAGGGAGTGCCTGGATCCAGTCCTGGCTCCTCTGCTTTTTTTTCTTTAATCAAAAGCACTGTTCTTTTTTTTTTTTTTAACTATTTAATTAATTAATTAATTAATTTGAAAGGCAGATTTTCAGAGTGGCAGAGAGAGAGAGAGAGAGAGAGAGAGAGAAAGAGAGATCTCCCATCTGCTGGTTCATTCCCGAAATGGCCACAACGGCCAGAGCTGGGCCAACCCTAAGCCAGGAGCCAGGAGCTTCTTCTAGGTCTCTCATGCAGGTGCAGAGGCCCAAGGACTTGGGCCACCTTCTGCTGCTTTTCCAGGCCATAGCAGAGAGCTGGATCGGAAATGAAGTAGCCGGGACTCGAATCGGCGCCCATATGGGATGCTGGCACTGCAGGCAGCAGCCTTACCTGCTACGCCGCAGCGCTGGCCCCTTCTCTGCTTCTGATCCAGCTTCCTGCTGATGTGCGTCCTTGGTGGATGCAGATGATGGCTCGAGGGCTTGGTCCCTGACACCCGAGTTCCTGGCTCCTGGCTTCAGCCTGGCCCAGCCCTGGCTACAGTTGGCATTTAGGGAATCAACCAGGGGATGGAAAATTTCTCTTTTCTCTACCTTTCAAAGAAAATAAAAAATGAAAAAAATTACAGAAATGTTCAACTTTAAGACTAAAAGGGAAGATAAACCTTTTGTCTTCATGGTTCAACAGTTTA
The DNA here is from genome assembly GCF_964237555.1 of Oryctolagus cuniculus. NCBI lineage: Eukaryota > Metazoa > Chordata > Mammalia > Lagomorpha > Leporidae > Oryctolagus > Oryctolagus cuniculus. The sequence continues at coordinate 16,501,595 of NC_091444.1, read as the reverse complement.
TTAAAAAGGAGTCTGATTCTTAATGCTTATCAAGTGGGAGTGTGGGTTAAAGTTGTTGAGAAACACTGTTCCGGAGTGTGGTCAGCGTGCATTCCAGCCCAGGATTTTCTTACCGTCAGTGCTAATGTGCACACATTTGGAAATGTTTTAGACCTGAAAGAAGGCAGGACATCAAACCAGCCCCTGCAGCCAGAAGGCCTCTGCCACCGCACCCGGCTGATGGAAACCTTTGTGCCGGCCACGCTGCCTAATGAGGTGTTCAGAAAGCATCCTGTGTGTCATCTGTTTTCTTACAGCCTTCTCACTCGCTACGTAGGGGAAGAATTATTTTCCAGATTGCATAAGTAGGAAATGAGGTGTAGGGTGTACGAGAGAATTATTACCCACACTCGCCCTGAGTCGGGGGCGGAGGAGGGCTCCGAGACCTCGCCTCTGACTTTCACTTTCGCTTTTGTCCTTATCTGGGTTGTGATGGAATCTTTAATTGGGAGAGTTTTCCTTCTTTCCTAATAAAACTTTCCCCTCTCTCCTTGGTCGCCAGGAACACGCGCACTGACTGCTCAGCGGAATCCCGCGATCCATGCGTGTTTTGTGCAAGGCTGTTTTCCAGGCCTGGAGGGGACAGGGAGCTGGGTAGATCCAGGGGGTGCCTAGGGAGCTGGTGGGGGAAGGACCCAAGAGCAGCGAAGGTGCCTTTTTACTGCGGGGTCCGGGAAGACTGGAGAACGAGGGGGAGAGTTGTGTGTCCACCCTCGCAGATACAGGCGCGCTTGTCCACCTGCCACCTGCCACCGTGGCTCCAGGGTAGTTTGTGGGAGGTTTGACCTCAGGCTGAGTATTTTTGGCTAGAATTGAGGGCCTTTGAAGGAAGCACAAAGCTGCATAGATTGGATCCAAGTGGGTCAGGGGTCCTGCTGGGTGGGTGGGACAGGTGGTGTTTTCACAGGCTGGGGAGGCAGGGTGGGGCTTCTAGGCTGAGGGGAAGGTCTGAGAGAGGCAGGGAGTGTGGGCAATGGGAAGTTGACAGGACTCTGAGAAGTCGGGTTAGGCCGGAGAACGAGGACGGGTGGTTTGAAGAGCGGTCTGCAGGTGACCCAGCCAGAGACGGGCAGGTAGGGGCCACCTGGGCGGGGGCGGAGGTGGGGGGCATTGAGAGCAAGGTCGGTTTTTTAAAACTTTTCTCTTCTTTCACTTATTTTTTTTTCAGCTGGAGATTTTCTAGTGGTGTGTGTGAGTTATATGTATTTCTTGTAATGATTAAGGAAGTTACAAAAGCAGAGTCTCCTACAATCTGTACTGACGATGATACATTCTGTTCTAGTTCATGAGCAATTCCTTCCTTCTCTTCCAACTCTGATCACCCCGTTTATAAACAGAAGCATCAAATTGGCTCACTTATACATCTGTGTCCTTTCAATTCTTTTCCTAATTTTTAAAGATTTTTATTTCTTTAGGCTAAATGCATGGAGGAGGAATTATTGGGGGGATGTATACAAAACTAGGAGAAAAATTAAGCGGGGGCTTCACAAAGTTGGTGGAAAATAGAATTAAAACATATGTTTATTTGGGTACAAAAAATGTTGACATCCATGCATATGTGGAAACTTCATGCATGTTAGGAACAAAACTGCCTGGATCGCAACATTCTTTGCACCAAAATAAACTTACCTTTTCATTCTATTTCCCCACAAGTTTCTCTTACTTTTTATCTGTTTGAAGGAGAGGGACAGAGGAAGAGGGAGAGCTTTCGTCTGCTGGTTCCCTTCTTCCCTGAGTGTGTACAGCAGTGAGGGCTGCGCCAGGCCAGAGCTGGGACAGGGAACTTGGCCCGGGTCTCCCCCATGGGCGGCAGCAACCCACGTCCTTGAGCCGCCAGCAGCACCTCTCAGGGTCTGCATCCCAGGGCACAGGAGCCAGGAGCCGGAGTTGGGTATTGAACCGCTGGCGCTCGGGTGTGGCTTGTGGGTGTCTTAACGGCTGGCGGACTTGCCGCTCATCATCCTCATCACTGCCAAGCACAACCAACTGCGCTGTCCCGAGCTTGCCGTGCTGCCTCCTCACCTTAAACACGGTCAGGGGCTCCCCTTTACCTTCCAAGTAGAGTTCAAGGTTCTGAGCAAGGCCTGTGAGTGACGGACGATTCCCTCCTCTCTGCCCCTTTGGCTCCACTCCTCTCTGTGCTTTCTCAGGGGGTCCGGGCTTGGCCCCTGTGGCCCCTTGGCCTGGGCCGCTTCCTTTCTCCTTTACCCTGGTGACTTGCCCTCATTGCTCCAGGTCCGGCCAGCGCATCAGGAGCCTGTGCCTTTCCTCCTCTGCCTGCTGCTTGCCCGGCTCCTCCAGGAGTGGATCAGATCCTCTTCTAACAGCCTGGTTGCTCATGTGTTTTTCCATTTCCCTGGCTCGAGGATTTTGAGGGCAGAGCCGGAGTCGGTTAGTCCTCTCTGGAGCTCCGTGCACTGACGCGGCACTGACCTAGAGTCACAGCCAGGCAGCGTTTGTGGAGTGAGGCGGGGTGGCTTCTCCCAGGGCTCTCTGCACCTGCTGGGCTTTCAGGACCTGTCCTGTCCATCCCACAGGGCCGATACAAGGAGACTTGTGCAAATTGGACTTTATGAGAATGTGCTGTAGAAGCTCATAAAGCGGAGTTAGTTTTGTCTTAAACATTTTTAAAACTTTACTTTCATTTTATTTGAAAGGTAGGGAGATACAGAGAGACCGTCATCTGGTGGTTCACTCTCCCAGTGCCTGCAAACAGCTGAGGCCAGGCCGGGTCGAGGCCAGGCCGGGTCAAATCCAGGAGCTGGGCACTCTATCCTGGCCTTCCACGTGGGTAGCAGGGACCCCAGTATGTGCGCCACTGCCTGCTGTCTTCCTGCGTTTGCAGGAAGCTGGAGTTAGAGCCAGGTACTGAGATGTGGCTTAACTGCTGTACCTGGGGCCTAGATTTTTAAAGTTTGCTACTAATTAGGAATGATAAAGCCAGTGACACTAAAACTTTTTTTTTTACTTTTATTTAAAGAATATAAATTTCCAAAGTACAGCTTATGGATTACAGTGGCTCCCCCCCATAACTTCCTAAAACTTTTATTTATTCATTTTTTTGAAGATTTACTTATTTATTTGAAAGGCAGAGTTACAGAGAGAGCGCGAGCGAGCAAAAGTGCTTTTATCTGCTGGTTCACCTCCCATATGGCTACAGCAGCCAGGGCTGGACCAGGCCAAAGCCAGGAGCCTGAGACTGCATCTGGGTCTTCCACAAGAGTGGCAGGTGCCCAAGGACGTGAGCCACCTTTTGCTGCCTTCCCAGGCACACTAGCGGGAAGCTAGATCAGAAGTGGAGCAGCTGGGACTTGAACAAGTGCCTACTTGGGATGCCGGCCCTGGAACACCTGCCCAGGTGTTACCCTGGAGATTCTCCTTCCTCACATGGGGCTGGGGCCCGCACATTTGTATTTTGAAAAAGCACAGGTGGTTCTGAGGGATTCCCCTTCCTAAGAATCATTGCTTTTTTTTTTTTTTAGAGTTTTATTTATTTATTTGAAAGGTAGAGTTACAGGGAGGCATAAGCGAGTGGGCAGGGGACTGGGGGGCTTCCATCTGCTGGTTCACTCCCCAAATGGCTGCAACAGCCGGAGCTGTGCCAATCCAAAGCCAGGAGCCAGGAGCTTCTTCCAGGTCTCTCATGCAGGTGCAGGGGCCCAAGGACTTGGGCCATCTTCCACTGCTTTCCCAGGCCACAGCAGAGAGCTGGATGGGAAGTAGAGCAGCTGGGACTAGACCGGTGCCCATATGGGATGCTGGCGCTGCAGACCAGGGCTTCAACCTGCTGCCCCGAACCATCACTTTATGCAGTGCTAGTGTACAGTTTAGTCACTGTCCTGTGCCTCCAGTAGATTTGAGGGGAAGCGTTGCCGCATCCTTTATTCTTAGAACAGGACTCTGTCATCAATTCTTGGGCTGCACGGTATACTCTAGAAAATGTCTAAAATACAGACAGACACAAAGAAGAAGATAAATGTTGCTGGTCAAACTCCCACCCAGAGATGACAGAAAATCCTTTCCCTTTTTTGCTTAAAAATATACCAAAATGATCCAAAGTCATGGATGGGCCCTAATCTTCTGGAGTATTTTCTGTGGCTCACTAATGTCCACTTACATGCTTCTCCCTGACGAGGGACCGACTGTTGGTGCTGGGGAGTCAATCACAGATTGGCCAGGGGCAGTGGCCCTCGTGAGTCCATGGCCTAGTGCAGAGACACGTGTTACAGGTGTCGCACAAGGAGGTAGTGAGGAGAGCACCTTGTCTTCCGTTTAGTCACGCTGTTTTGGCAAACTTTTGCTCATCTAAGGCCCCAGTCAATTCAGTGTCATTTCTGGTAGATCTCTCTTAATCCCTAGTAACCACTAATTCCGTCTAGTTTTTTGTTAAGTGTCATCCTAGCACTTTTCTTAAATTAGCTCAAGTTCACAAGATTGATGCAAGACAGGTTTATTGTAAAAAAGAAAATAACCCTAAGGGTTTTTTTTTTTTTAAGATTTATTTATTTGCAAGTCAGAGTTGTACACAGAGAGGAGAGGCAGAGAGTGGAAGTCTTCCATCCACTGGTTCACTCCCCAATTGGCTGATCCAAAGCCAGGAGCCAGGAGCCTCTTCCAGGTCTCCCACGTGGGTGCAGGGACCCAAGCACTTGGGCCATCTTCTGCTACTTTCCCAGGCCATAGCAGAGAGCTGGATCGGAATTGGAGCAACTCAAACCAGCACCCACGTAGGATGTTGGCACTGCAGGCGGCAGCTTTACCCGCTACGCCACAGGGCTGGCTCCCAAACCCCGAGTTTTATTGAGCTATAACTCACACAGACAGGTTGGGCGTCCCTACTCTGAAAATCCGCAGCCCGGAGTGCTCTGACACTGTGTGACACTGGCACCTGTGTGAGCACGATGCTCAACAAAGCTCAGGTTTGGGAGCCTTTGGATTTCAGAGTTTTGGGTTAGGAATGCTCATCCCGGAAACTTTATGAAAACATTCCAAAATCTGAAAAATTCTCAAATCGGAGACACTTTGGGTCTAAGTGTGTCAGATGAGAGATGCCCGACCTCGACACGGTGCTCCCCATGGAGCGCTGTGCCTCCGTGGTTTTTAGTGCATTTGCACATCAGGCCACAGCACACCATCCATTCTAGAACATTCTGCCAATTACTCCTCATTTCTCCTCGCCTGGGCCTCGCCAACAACTAATTTACTTTCTGTCTCTGTAGCTTTGCTTATCCTGGTTCGTAAGAGGGGTACTGCAAAAAGTTTGTAGAAAATTGGACGTAAGAGGCATGTTTGCCTTGGTACACACACTTTGGAAACCCAGGCGTAGTTTTTCACGGTACACACTGTGAACCTCTTGAGGACCCCTGTGCCATTTCACATTCCTACCACAGCGTGGGGTGTTCTGATGTCTGCATCAGCCCCAGCACTGTTGCCAAGCATTCTGGTTATCACCGAAGGTGGGTGTTAAGATTCCCACTTTTTTGGCCGGTGCCGCGGCTCACTAGGCTAATCCTCCGCCTTGCAGCACTGGCACACCGGGTTCTAGTCCTGGTCGGGGCGCCAGATTCTGTCCCGGTTGCCCCTCTTCCAGGCCAGCTCTCTGCTGTGGCCCGGGAGTGCAGTGGAGGATGGCCCAAGTGCTTGGGCCCTGCACCCGCATGGGAGACCAGGAGAAGCACCTGGCTCCTGCCATCTGATCAGCGTGGTGCGCCGGCCACAGCACACTGGCCGTGGCAGCCATTGGAGGGTGAACCAACGGCAAAGGAAGACCTTTCTCTGTCTCTCTCTCTCACTGTCCACTCTGCCTGTCAAAAAAAAAAGACTCCCACTTTTTCCTGATCAGGACACCAGGTTCCGAGTGGTCGCCAGGCCACGGGCGACGCCCTGTGCTCGGGGACACAGGGTCTCATCTGGCTGTGCTCCTGCAACACTGTGATGCCCCCGTAGAGAAGCACACAGAAATTAGCTTTGAAACATACTGAACTGTTTCAGAATTAGCTGGCAGTTGAACATTTGATATGAAAGATTTTTTTAAAAAATGATTTATTTATTTATTTGAAAGGCAGAGTTACAGAGAGGCAGAGAGAGAGAATCTTCCATCCACTGCTTCACTCCCCAAATGGTGGCAATAGCTGGAGCTGTGCTGAGCTGAAATCAGGAGGCAGGAGCTTCTTCCAGGTCTCCCACATGGGTGCAGAGACCCAAGCACTTGGGCCATCTTCTACTGCTATCCCAGGCCATTGTAGAGAGTGGGATCGGGAGTGGAGCAGCCGAGACTTAAACTGGCACCCACAATGGATGCCGGCACTGCAAGCTGCAGCTTTACCCACCGTGCCACAGCGCTGGTCCCGATAAGAGGGATTTTTGTAAATGGCTGGTATCCTTTCCATAAAATACATATGCTTAATCACCCCATTATATCAAGGTTTCCATCCAGGCCAAGATTATGGGTGATCAAGGGTGGTGAGAACCCACTGACAGTTCCTCGAAGTTTTGCATTTCCTTATTTTCAAAATCATCATGCTTTTTCTAAGAAATTTGTATTTATTGATTTTATTTATTTCAAAGGCAGAGAGAGCTTTCCTGTCTGCTGCTTCAGTCCCCAAGCGCCCAGCAGCTGGGGCGGGGCCAGGCTAAACTTGGAGCTGAGGAGTCAGGCTAGGTCTCCTCCGTGGGTGACAGGGACTCAACCTGAGGTTTACTGCTTCCCAGCTGAATCCTAAGCGGAGCAGCCAGGACTCAAACCAGGCGTGCAGCTGTGGGACGCAGGCATCCCACGTTCTACTTTCTGCTGCCCCACAGTGCTAAGCCCACCCCCATAACTACGATCAGTTACTCTGTAGACTGTCCTTGATGGGCTTTGACTGCGCATGTCCTGGTGGGTAGATCCAGATGGTGCATTTTTCCCGTTCTCTCTACAGGTGATGTTGGGTCCGCAGGGGGTGTCAGGGCAAGGCCTGCTCACTCGGTTGAGGAAGCATTCACCAGATTTCTCCATCATGAAGGTGCTGGCCCCTTTGCCACTTTTTTTAAAAAAGGTTTATTTATTTATTTGAAAGGCAGAGTTATACAGAGAGAGAGAGAGAGGTCTTCTATCCGCTGCTTCACTGCCCAGTTGACCACAACAGTGGAGCTGTGCCGATCCAAAGCCAGGAGCCAGGAGCTTCTTTCAGGTCTCCCACGCAGGTGCAGGGGCTGAAGGAGTTGGACCACCTTCTACTGCTTTCCCAGACCATAGCAGAGAGCTGGATTGGAAGTGGAGCTGCTGGGTCTCAAACCAGCGGCCGTATGGGATGCCGGCGCTTCAGGCAGCAGCTTCACCTGCTACACCACAGGGCTGCCCCCTCTATCTCCACCCCCCTGCCACCACCATTAATAAACGATATGCTGGCTGATGCTTAGAGCTTGCACGCATATCCTTTTATTCCTCTTTAAAAAATATATTATGGATATGCTCGTTTATTTGAGAGAGAGAAAGAGAGACAGACTGAGCTCCCGACTCTGGATCACTCTCCCAGTGCCTGCAGAGGTGGGGACTGGGCCAGGCTGAAGCCGGAAACTCAATCCAGGTTTCCCAGCTACTTGGGCCTTCATCTGTTACCTCCCAGGAAGCCAGAATTGGGAATGGAGCTGGAGCTGGCTCTCAGGCATTGCAAAACGGGCCGTGGGTGTCTTAACTGGTTGGCCACATGCCCGCCCTGTGAACGTCCATTTCATCAGTGGCATTTTGTCCGGTGGTTTTGCAGCCAAGATGATCCTTGTCTGAGTCATTTGTTTCCGTGGTGGCTGCAAGCTGGTGGTTTTCCACTTGTGTCATTGCTCTTACGTTTATTAATTGAGTTTATGATTCTGACAGCTAAGCAAAGGGAATTCAGAAATGATATGAACCCACAGATGTTGCCTTATTTAGGAAAAGGATTTTGAGAGGTGGAGATTATTCTCGGTTATCTTGCAGGCCCTAAATCCACTGACGAGGACCCTTGGCAGAGGGAGTTCTGAGACAGGCACGAGGAGACACAGAGGTGAGCAGGAGGCGTCGTCAGTGCAGAGGCAGAGGAGGGGACGAGGGAGGCACAGCCAGGCAGAGGAGCAGGCTGGGCCGGGAGCAGGAGGAGGCAGATGATGGGCTGTTCCCACGAGTCCCAGGGGGCTGTGGCTGGCTGACCCTTGGATGTCCCACTTCTGGCCTCCGGAATGGGGAAGAACACGTTTCTGTTTGAAGTCCCACCAGCTGTGGCAGTTTGTTTAGGGCAACCGTGGGAAACTGATACAAAGGTCAATAGAGGGTTTTTTGATTTTTAATAACATGGTTCAAAATACTGGAAGGTTTGGGTGGAAAGGTTCAATAAAGGGAAACTTGATGCCAGAAAGGGGAGAGTTGTTGGAGCCACCTGTGGGTCGGTGGCGACCGGGGGGTCTGCTGGGGGAGAGTCTTGCTTTGCAGAGGGGCCTGCTGTCCATCCAGAGTGCAGGCCGAGTGTCCCTCGTCTGAAATGCTTGACACCGGAGAATGAGTGATTTCTTCAGATTTTAGAATGTGAAATGTCTTGGGGTGAGACTTTCTTTTTTCTCTTGCTGTATTGAAATACCCGAGGTTGGATACTTAACAAAGAAAAGAGGGCTCTTTCGTTCACAGTCTGGAAGTCCCAGAGCGTGGCACTGCTGAGGGCTGCAGGAGGCATCCCACGGGTGTGTGTGTGTGTGGGGGGGGTTGCATGGAGAGACAGGAAGCAGAGAAGGGGAGGGGTCAGCTTTGCTCTTTGATAACTCCTGGGAGACCCAACCGGGAGAGCAATGAATCCTCCCAAGGGCAGGGCCACTAAGGACCCGTTGACCTTGCACTGATAGGGCATTGACCTCTTCAATGCCCTATCTTCTCTTAACCCCGCCACACCAGGGACCAAGCTTCTGATGCGTGAACCCCAGGAGAACACACTCAAACCATAAACAGATCATAGCAGGGCCCAGTTCCAGCCATGAGATTCGCTCAGGTTTCACAGACAAGGGTTTCAAGTACAAGTTCATGAGCAAATGAGTGAAAAGACAAGTTGGGCTGGTGTTTGGCAGTTGGGCTCTGCCAGCTGGGACAATGGGATCCCTTATCAGAAAACCTTTGTTCCAGCTTTCTGCTAAAGCAGACCCTGGGAGGCAGCAGCAATGGCTTTGCCACCTATGTGGTTGACCTGGGTGGAATCCTTGGCTCCTGACTTCAGCCTGGTCCAGTCTTTGCCATTGTGGACATATAGAGAGTGAGCCAGTGGGTGGAAATCTGTGCATAGTTTTTTCATAATATACACTTTTGCATAAACTTGTTGGAGACCCCTTATCCATCTGCCACTCAGAGCCTGAAAAGAATTTTACCCAGTGTTTCTAGCGTGCTGGCTTTTGATTGTGACCTGCCACGTGGGATCCTGTGTGGCGTTCTCCACTTGTGGCGCTGTGTCAGTGCTCCCAAAGCTTCGGGTTTCGGATTTGCAGTTTTGTCACAAGAGGAAGGCAGAGACTGGGGCCACGCGCAGGCATAGCTGTGGTTGGTGAAGGGGACGGTGGCGGCTTGTGGCCGTTTTCTTCCCGCTGCTTCCTTTTTCTCTGTGAAATAAGAGATTACTTTTTAGCTAAGAGTAGAGAAGAGCAGAAGCTGGAAGTTTGAAGAGAGAAGAACCATATTCAGGGCTTTTTTTTTTTTTTTTTTATGTATTTGAAAGAGTTACACAGAAAGGTAGAGACAGAGAGAGGCCTTCCATCCGCTGGTTCACTCCCCAGATGGCCACAACAGCCAGAGCTGTGCTGATCTGAAGCCAGGAGTCAGAAGTCTCCTCCGGGTCTCCCACGCAGGTGCAGAGGCCCAAGGACTTGGGGCCATCTTCTACTGCTTTCCCAGGCCACGGCAGAGAGCTGGATCAGAAGAGGAGCAGCCAGGACTAGAACTGGTGCCCATATGGGATGCCGGCACTTCAGGCCAGGGCTTTAACCTGCTGTGCTACAGTGCCAGCCCTGGTCTGTCTTATATGGATAATGATGTCAAGGCCAGACACAGCCTTGCACAGGTGGATCCAAGGATTTCTCATGGGGCAATGCTCCCTGACTCTACTCAGAACAGCTCGCGACTTTTCCCTGGGAAGCCGCTCGTTGACAGATGATTTGGGTGTCCAGGTGGAAATGAGTGTGTAGAATTCTGGAGAATGAAAGGAGACATGAGGGCTGGTGCTGTGGCATAGGGGGTAAAGCCGCCACCTGCAGTGCTGGCATTCCATATGGGCGCCGGTTCGAGTCCCGGCTACTCCTCTTCCCATCCAGCTCTCTGCTGTGGCCTGGGAAAGCAGTGGAGGATGGTCCAAATCCTTGGGCCCCTGCACCGGCATGGGAAACCCGAAAGAAGCTCCTGGCTCCTGGCTTCGGATCAGCACAGCCCCGGTCATTGTGGCCATCTGGGGAGTGAACCAGCAGATGGAAGACCTCTCTGCTTCTCTTTCTCTCTCTGTGTAACTCTGACTTTAAAATAAATAGATAAATCTTTAAAAAAAAAGAAAAAAGAAAAAAGGGGACATGAAATTTCTTAGCGCAGGGGGAATAATAAGAGACCTTTTGAGGTTATCAGAAAGATAACTAAAGCATTAGGGATAAGTCTTAACTGCAGACTTGGGGGCTTAACAGACTTCAGGTTCGCGATGTTCAATAAGATGCAGGTGGTGGAGAAAAGCTTCAGAAACAGGCATAACTGTGATACAGGAGGGCTGTGGTCTGTTTTGCTCGTGGGTCAGAAATCATGTTTCTGAACGCTGGCTGTGGGGCTTAGATAATGTAGGTGAATATTTTGTTGGGCTCGTCTGGGATATATAAGTGGGACGCACAAAGGAGGATGCCTTGGGTGCCTGGCGTCTTCTCTCTGCCCTGTGTCCTCTCTCCTCTCTTTCCATCCTGCTCTCTCCCCAGGAGATCGGACCAGCATGAACAACAGCCTCCGGCTTCCTGTTGGGTCAGGCCAGCGAGGAGTCCCTGCAGACGGAGGGAAGGCAGATGTGAGGTTGAGGAGTAATATCCTTGACTCCTGTGGCGTCAGCTCAGTGCTGCTGTGCCTGGCAGTCGAAGGTCCTCTCACCGTGTCCTCTCCTCGCAGCTCAGGGTTGCATGACCCCTCCCTTCTCACACCCGTTGGGCCTCGCTGACGACAGCACGGAGCAGCCTCAGGAGTTGTGCTGTGCCCACCTGCATTTATAAGTTAGTCACACCTTGGTACAATGCAGAGCTGAGTGTGCCGTTGATTTCCCCGCTGGAATGCTGATTCCTTAGAAATTTCCAAGGCGTCTTGCACTCAGCATTGCTAGCATAAGAGATAAATACTCAGGGCCAGAGCTGTGGCGTAGCGGGTAAAGCTGCTGCCTGCAGTGCCGGCATCCCATGTAGGCGCCGGTTCGAGTCCCGGCTGCTCCACTTCCGATCCAGCTCTCTGCTATGGCCTGGGAATGCAATGGAGGATGGCCCAAGTGCTTGGGCCCCTGTACCCATGTGGGAGACCTAGAAGAGGCTCCTGGCTCCTGGCTTCAGATTGGCGTAGCTCCAGCTGTAGTGACCAACTGGGGAGTGAACCAACAGATGGAAGACCTATCTCTCTCTCTCTCTATAATTCTGACTTTCAAATAAATAAATAAATCTTTAAAAAAAAAAGAGAGAGAGAGATAAATACTCTGTGGATAGCTGCACCATTTTCACACTCAACCATTGTCCAGTGAAAATCTTCTGGACAGTATTAATGTTTAATTTTTTATGTGCTTTTTTGACTCCTGTATATTCCATATCTTATGGTATTTGCTAAATGTGTTTTTTTTACATCCTTTACCTACTAAAATATTCTCTTTTCCTCCACTTCCAATCCATAAATAAAACATCATCTCAATAAAAAAAATAGCATTAATTAAAAGTTGGTAGCCTGTAGGCTAGGGTTCCCTGCCCTTGCTAACGTCAGGTCACAGCACACCTCACGGCGTTTGTGTACTTCACAGGATCACCAGGCTGGTAGTAAAATTCTCTGTCCTTTGAGTGCATGTGGAAACTGGCCTCACCTGATTTGCTCCATCTATAAAACAGTTAACTTGCAATTCTGCTTATTGGTGCAGAATGGGACTCCAACATTTAAACTTGAAGCTAGGGCATAATGATTAAGATGATGTAGTGCTTGGGTTTGCGCTTCCTGCTAATGCACAGCCTGGGGGGCAGCAGATGGTGGCTAAAGTACTTGGGTCCCTGCCACCCGTGTGGGAGACCCAGATGGAGTTGCAGGCTCCTGGCTTTGGCCTTGCCCAGCCCCACCTGTTGTGGGCATTTTGGGAGTAATCCAGCAAGAAAATTAGACAGAGATTTCCCATCATTGGTTCACTCCCCAAATGCCAGCAACAGCTAGGGCTGGGCCAAGCCAAAGCCAGGAGCTGCGCCCTCAGTGTGGTTTCTCATGTGGGTAGCAGAAACCCAAGTGCTTGAGCCATGTGCTCTGCGTGGAAGCTGGGATTCCAGCCCAGCTCTCCAGGGTGGGATGCAGAGGTCTCAACCACACCTAAACTGTCAGTCTACATGCCTGTCCCTGTACTTTCTTTATAGCTAAGTAGCTTTGCAGACACTTCACCTTGTAGGTTTTGCTAAAGATAAAGTAAATGTGGACAACTGTTTCTTCTGTGTTTTGTTTCCAAGGGACAACCTTGCCACCAGGCCATTTCCTGGACATAGCCCAGGCTTTGAGTAGGTACGGCAGTCCCCAAATTTGGCTGCAGTGAGGGGGGATTATTTGGGGGACAATGGAGTAGTTCCAAGCATCCACTGTAATGTTCCCAGCCAGCCTGACTGTTATCCTGTTTTCCATCTTTGATTTGCACGTGGGACTGTGACCGTGACCTGCTTGGTCCCCTTTCTGGTCCCTCTCTGTCCTAGCACTGGGAGAGGGGACCAGGTTGATGCCCTGCCTTGGCCAGTTCCCAGTTGTGACTCATGTCGCTGCCCTCTCTGGGTGTCCCCTAGGTTCAAGGCCGTGACCTGTGAGAAGGCACCGAGCCTCTTGCCCTCGGAAGCGGCCTCTCCCACCGTCTGGTGCAGTCTTGTTTGTCTCTTGGGTGCCAAGCACCCAGCCTGCACTTCCCTTGCTTGTTAGCGGCTCTCCTGTTCCAGTGAAAACTTGTGCTTCTGGGGGTCAGGGACTCTTTTCTTCTTGGTCCTCAGCCACACATCCCTGGCATACAGCAGGTGCTCAATAAGCATCTTATGGTCTCCCTTTTCCTTGTCTACTTGTCCACAAGCTGGGGTTGGCAAACTATGGCTCAGGGGTCAAATGCAAGTGTCACCTGTGTTTGGAAGGCTTGTAAGCTACGAATGATTTTTTTCCCAATTATTTATTCAAAAGGCAGAGCAGTGAGAGATACAGACAGGGATCTTCCATCCACTAGTTTACTCCTAAATGACCGTAACAAACAGAACCAAGCCAGGCTGAAGCCAGGAGCCCCATCTGGGTCTCCCACGTGCGTGGCAGGGCTCAAGCTCTTGGACCGTCTTGCACTACCTTCCCAGGTGCATTAGCAGGAAGCTGGATCGGAGGCAGAGCAGCCAGGTCTTGAACCAGTGCTCTGACACAGGACGCTGGCTTTGCAAGTGGCGGCTTAACCCACTGCACCACAACGCTGGTCCCCAAAGAAAGGTTTTTCTACATCTTTAAATTGCTGGGGAAAACAAAAAACATAATAAGAAGAAAATTCTTGATGGGTTAAAATCCTGCGAGCTTCAGATTTCTGTGTAGGTATGTACGGTTTTATTGGCACACAGCCACGTCTGCTCGTGTTCGTGTTGCCCAGTGAGACAGCGGCAGCAGGACCGGGGGCACCGCAGAGCCTGGCTCACTGGCCAGCTCTGTCTTTGCAACACAAGTTTGCCCACCGCAGTCCTAAAGAAGAGGCAGAAACCCCGAGTCCTGACGCTCTAGACCCTTGCTTTGCCTTCGGTTACTCATGTACACATTCACCTCCTCTTCATTCAACCATTTAGTCAACAAATGTTTGCTGAGTCTCCATTTATGCGCCAGTTGTGTCCAGGGGCACAGCTCTGGTTGCCGCCCAGAGCTGGGGAGGGGTGCCCCGTGGTGTTGCTCCAGCAGCTCAGTGCCACCTTGCTGAGGCACATCCGGGGCTATGCTAGGAAGCAGCCATGTGCTCGAAGCCAGGCCCTGGGCGCCATCAGTCTGGAAGCACCCAGACAGGCCCTCCTGTGCCCGGGGTCAGCACGTGCTAGCCCTTGGCAGTCGGAGGCTCGCCCTTGACCTTGCCAGGCCCAGGAGCTCTGATCTTTGGTTCGTCTCTGGCTCTCCCCACCCCTCACATCGTGAGTGCACCCCTGAAGCATCCACAGGTGCCCCCTTCCTCTCCCACCAGGGTCTGCATTTCCTCCGGCTTCTGTCCCAGCTGCTCACTCTCACATGAACTAGCGAGGGGCTCAAGGAACCAGAAGCAAGGTGGCCAGCATCACCTACATTCCCAGCTCGCCATTCTAAGTGCTTTTTATGCATGGTCATTTTCTTTCTTTTCTTTTTCTTTTTTCTTTTCTTTATTCCTTCCTTCCTTCCTTCCTTCCTTCCTTCCTTCCTTCCTTCCTTCCTTCCTTTCTTTCTTTTTTTTTTTTAAAGATTTATGTGTTTATTTGAGAGGTAGAGTTACAGACAGAGAGGTCTTCCATCCACTGGTTCACACCCAAATGGCCGCAACAGCCAGAGCTGTGACAATCTGAAGCCAGGAGCCAGAATCTTCTTTCGGGTCTCCCACACAGGTGCAGGGACCCAAGCACTTGGGCCATCTTCCACTGCCCTCCCAGGTACATTAGCAGAGAGGTGGATCAGAAGAGGGGAGCCAGGACTTGAACCGGTGGCACAGGTGGAGGCTTAGGCCACTACACCACAGTGCCAGACCCCCATGGTCATTTTCAATCTTGTCTTTTGTAAAGCTTTAAGAGATAAGCACCCTTGGTTTTTTATTTTCCTGCTGTTTTACTGACGACAAAACAGAGACTCAGAGAAGGGAAGCCATTTGCCCAAAGTAAGGTTGCCCCCCGGAGCCTGGGCCGGATCGACACAGGGCCCAGCCTTCACTGCTCCGGTGGGTGACAGCCAAGGGCGCGGCAGCAGCAGGAGCCCGTGGGTGGCCGTGGCGGCTGCCTGGCACTTTGGACAACGCCCTCACGGACAGGGCACAGGATGTCACTGCTGTTGCCTCTCACACTGAGATTCCCGCCCGGAACGACTGGAGAGTTCTCTGGTCAGAAACTGGACGGAGGACGGGAACCACTGACCAGTGTGCTTCCTGCCGCTGCGGGGTGGCCTTGTGCAATGAAGTTTCTGGACCTGCCGCCTAGGCCAGTCCTTCTTTTTTTCTTTTTTAGGTTTTATTTTAAAAATATTTATTTTTCTTTTCATTTTTGTTGAAAGGCGGAGAAACGCCAGCTTACTCCTGCAAGTCAGGCCTGGGCCAGGCAGAGGTCAGGAGCCAGGAGCTCCACGCGGGTCTCCCGTAGGAGTGACAGCCTGCTCAGCACTGGAGCCATCGCCTGCTGCCTCCCAGGTGCACTTTAGGAAGCTGGGTGTGACGTGGGAGGGTCAGGAGTGGGTGCTCCCATATGGGGTGTGGACGTCCCAAGTGTTGACTGAGCCTCCTTGCCAGACTCCTGCCTCCCAGGATGTTTGTTGGCTGAATCACTGGTTCTCCTGAATTCGAGGGGTCAAAAACCTAGCAGATTGGAGCGGACCAGCAATGCCGGAGGTGTCTGTGGAATGTGGGTCACAGGGCACAGGGAGTGGTGAGTAAGGGGGAGGGCGGAGCGCCCCAGCGTCCGGTGGGGTCTGGACGGGGGATTCCTGCCCGGAGGAGGAGGAGAGATCTCAGCAGACTCCCCCAGGCCCAGGGCCAACAATCGACAACCGTCTCAGGATGACAGTTCCGGGAACTCGGTCTGGGTAACAGCGCCGGAGGCCTTGCCTTTCCCTCCCCTCTTTGCTTCAAGGAGGTGCCAGCTACGTGGTGACTCCAGAGGAGCCTGTCTTGTGCCAGTCATTGCTGGGAAAAGGATTATCACAGTGGAAACACTTTATTTGGAAAAAAATGGGGTGATCAGTATTCAAAATGACATTGCAGGTCCAACAGTGGCGTCCCTGCAAAGATCAAGGTCAGAAAGAAGGCGGCTTTCTCAGCGTTCGTGTTTTGGATGTGTTAGTTGGTCCAGTTCTTTATGCCTCATTCCAGAGTGTCTCGGGCTGTTCATGAGGACACACGGAAAACCCATTCAGTGACTCAGATGTGGGAACCCGGCCCCAGGCTCTGGTAAAGTAAACATGGAAATGAGTGGAATTTACTGGGAGCTTGCAGGAAGTAAGGTGTCATTGTTAGCATAGTTTCCTGTCGTAAAAATTCTCGAATTTGGGTTTAAAATAGCAACCGTAAATGTTGTTTTTGACTCTAAAATCTATAGGAAATCCACAGTTGTATGGTTCATTCATTCTTTCTCTCCTCTCTCTCTCCTCTCTCTTTTCCCCCTCTCTCTCTCCTCCCCCTCCCCCCACACACACAAAGAGAAAGAGAGTGAATTTTCCACAGATGAGGAATTGGATGTCTCCATTCCCTCAGAAGCACTGGTGAGGAGGGTATTTGCCATGTGCACTAGGGAAGTGGCCAGCGGGAAGGGAAGCTCCATGTTGGTTTCAGTGCTGAGTGGCAGGGACACGCAGCCATCTTTCCTCCTGGCCCATTCCCGCCACTTCCAGTCCTGTGGGCCTTGCACCTGCAGGCTCAAGTTCATCATCGGCGACCGTGAGTTTTACCCAAAGCTTCTGGTACCAGCCTGTACTCAGAGCTGGCTGCTAACCGTTTCTGGGTAGACCTGGCAATGAGTATAAGTGAGAAGCAGTTTTTAAACCTAGTTAAAGGTAATTTCCATACATAGAAGGTAGTTTGTCCTTCCTGAAGTATGGGGAAAATGAACACAACGCCAAGGTCTTTGCATTGTAATTAAGCTAACTATTGAGGATCCAAAACCTAATTGGGGGCTGGCTGCTTTGGGAGGAAGGGGGAGCCTGGAACCAGAAGGGCTGGTGCTCTGTGGGCAAGCCCAGCCCAGTGCCTTCCCTCCCTTTCTTTTTAAGCTTCTTTTACGTTTATTTGCAAGGCAGAGGCAGAGGCAGAGGCAGAGGCAGAGGCAGAGGCAGAGGCAGAGGGGATTCCCAGCTGCTGGTTCACTGCCCTCATGTTTGCAGCAGTAGGGACTGGGCCAGAAGCTTGCAGCTCAGTCTGGGCCTCCCACGTGCATGGCCGGGAGCCAAGTCCGCGCACGGTCATCTTCCTAGCAGGAAGCTGGGGTCGGAAGTGGAGCCAGGACTTGAACCCAGGCTCCTCAGTAAAGGATGTGGGTGTCCCAAGCTGCATCTTTAACTGCTATGCCAAACACTCACCCCTTCTCTTGTCTTTTTAACATTTACATTAAAAAAAACCTTTTGATACAATATAGCAAAATTCACCAACGTGGCCAATTTGAAGTGTGTAATTCAGTGTCCTTTAACTCATCCTGCGTTGTGCAATCATCACCTTCACCCAGTGCCGGAGGGCTCTCCTCACCCCCAGATGAAGCCCACCCCCATTAAGATGCCACTCCTCACTCTCTCCCCCATCTGGCCTTCTGTCGCTATAGATTTGAGAAGGTTCACACATACGGGATCATCCAGTATGTCTGACCTTTTCCATCTAGCATTTTTCTTTTTTTAAAAGATTTATTTATTAGAAAGGCAGAGTTACAGAAAGGCAGAGAGAGAGAGAGAGAGAGAGGTCTTCTATCCACTGGGTCATTCCCCCAAGTGGTCAAAATGGCCAGAGCCAGGAGCCAGGAGCTTCTTCTGGGTCTCTCCCTTGAGTACAGCGGCCCAAGCACTTGAGCCATCTTCTACTGCTTTTCCAGACTGTAGCAGAGCTGGATCGGAAGTGGAGCAGCCAGGCCTAGAACCGGCGCCCATATGGGATGCCAGCACTGCAAGGCCGCAACTTTACCTGTTAAGCCACAGCACTGGCCCCCACCTAGTGTTTTCAAAGTTCAGTAATGTAGCTTGTTTCAGCACTTCATTGCTTCTCATGGATAAATGATATTTATTCCGTTGCATGGGCATGGTGCATTTTGTTTATCCGTTCATCAGTTGGTGGACGTTTGATTGCTACCGCCTTCTGGCTTTTGTGACTGATGCTAATGTGAACATCTGTGTGCCTGTTTTGTTTTCAGTTCTTCTGGGCCTAGACCTAGGAGCGGAATTGCTGGGTCACATGGTCATTCTATATTTAGTCTTTGGAGGAAAGAACAAACTGGTTATCTCCTGCCCTTTAAGTGCTGTGTGAAAAATAAAGCTTTACCATGTAATGAATATTCCAATGTCAATTATGGAACACATGTTAAAAAAAGTTATATTTCTAGATTGAACGTTGAGAGTTTAAGAGATTTCCTTGAGGCCCAGATCCATTCTGAACACTTTGCTAAACAAACAAGCTAGCACGAAGGCACTTACACGTATTTGCTTCTTGCCATGGTTGGCTTTTTCCTAAACATTTGTTTGGCCTTTTACAGAATTCAGTATCTCTTAAGAGGATGGTTATAAATAGATGATGCCATCGCTGTCCACGTTGGTTTTGTACTTTTTCTGGGTCAAATGGAAGCTCTCTAATCTCTTTTGTGATTTGCCTAAATGTAGAGTAATCCAAGGGTAAATCCGAGTTAGGCAGTCATCTTCCTCTTTATGTCTACTTTTGCTTGAATATCCCAGGTCCCGAGGACCAGGGCAGGATCAAAGAGAAATAAAATGATTGCAGATAGCGCTGAGAATTTCTCAACATCACTTTGCCTGGTACAAGTTAACACAGTGAAGAGGAGGGTGTTTGTCTGCCAGAGACCGTGAGCTCCACCGGAGGTGTCACAGGTGGTACAGAGCCAGGTGTTTCCCCCGCTCTCACACTCACCACGACACACAGTGTGTGTGCTTTCCCACACCCAGCACACGCCAGCCGACGTCCTGTGTTCAATCCAATTCTGACCCTCTCTGCGTGGGTCCCACAAGTTAAGTGCTCTGCCCCACAAGACTGGCCCCCTTCAGATGCCTACTGGAAGTAGATTGACAGGCAGCTCTAATTTTGCCCGACTGGCTGGAAAACAGGTCCCTACTGCCTCCTCCTTGGGTTCAGCTCTTTTGCTGGGAGGGCTCACAGAACTCAGGGAAGACTTGCTTTTCCTGGTTTATTAGCACAGGACCTGCTCAAGGAGGGAGGCACTGAGGAGCCAGATGGAAGGCAGGCATAGGGCAAGGCCTGTGGGAAGGGGCACAGGGCTTCCATGTGCTCTCCGAGTGTGGCACCACCACACATCTCCAGCGGCCCGGAGGCTCTGTGCAGCCTGCCCTTACGGTTGTCATGGAGGCTTCATTATGTGGGCGTGATTGACTGCATCATTGGCCATCAACCTTCAGCCCCGGAGGTGTGGGTGGGTGGTGCTACATGTGCCAACTGTAACCAAGTGGTTGCTTCCCCTGTGGCCTTCCCCCTTCAGGGGGCTGTGAGAGCCCTCAGCCGCCAGCATGCAGAAGCACTTATCACGTTAGAGATCCCAAGGCTTGTAGGAGCTGTGTGTCAGGAAACTGGGAAGAAGACCAAGCGTGTGTTTCTCATTATGAGTCGCACTATCACAAGGGGTCTAGCTCCTTCCAGTAAATGTGACTCCCCACCCCTCAACACCTCTCAAGTGGCCCCGGGCATCGCTCAGGTTTCGTTACTATAATGAAACACCCACGGTAGCCTGCTTCCTAGAAAAGAGGTTTATTTTGGCTCACAGTTCTGGAGGGATGAGGTCCACACAGCATGGCACAGGTTCTCTCAATGGTTCCTGTGGGGGCTCCTGTGTGTCTGTGTGGTCTCTCTCCCCCTCCTAATAAAGCCATTAGGATTCAGTCATGGAGGTGCCACCTAATGACCTAATCCAATCTAACCACTTCCTGAATGTCCCACTTCTAAACACTACAGTCAGGTTAAGTTTCCACCGTCTGAACACCATTAACTTACGGACTAGCGGTTAAACTGCTCTATGAGTTCACAGGAGAGGGGGATAAAATCTAACGGAGCATAGTATCCAGTCTTCCCAGTACTCCCGGACTTGGGAAATTGGAAAATTTTCCCCTTGAGATATCTGCTCTCACCCAGGGCTAAGTTCCAAAATATCGAACAGTGTGGCACAGGTACCCGCCATTCTGCACTGAGGACTTGGACCATTGTATGATGGAGTAGGTTCTGGAAGGTTCTCCCGGCGGCTCAAGACCTGTGCTGCAGTTGCTGAAACCAGTGAAGGTCTTGGGGGCCCAGGTTGAGTTAAGGAGCCAATGGCTTTGGGAGGGGATGCTAGGGCAGCAACTGTTCACCAACTGGTGGAGAAATATTTTAATATTTTAACAGCCAGTGCGTCTGTACTCATGTACCAGGAAGACTATTATTAGCAACTATGATATTCCCTCTTCTCCACCATCCTTAACCAGAACTTTTAGGTCAAGATTCTGCCGTCTTACCCTGTTGTCTTTCCTCAGGAAGCAGTCACCTCTCTTCCTACCAGGAAGGCATCATTTTGCCTACTTAACCTCGGCTTCCAGCCTCGGGGAGCTGACCCTTTCAGCCCAGAAAGGTCACCATCGTGGCTAATGGTTCCTTGTGCTTCCAGGAACTGCCACTCCATCCCTTTCCTTGATATCACCGTGATCTGTCTAACGCCCCAGTCACACCTGGTCATCACCCTGTTTAATAACCACCCGTCTCTTTTCAATGCTTGACAATGGTCAACACTCTCCACCCTGCCATAAGGGGGAAAACCATGCACACGGATGCAGCCTGGTATTCTGGGCTTCAGTCTCATTCCCAACGTCTTTTTTCACTTGCAACTTCTTTTCCCCGTGCACGCGGATGTGTGTCCTCCCACACACACACTCTGTCCGTCACCACGTCTGTCTCACGGTTCTGTCCACGTAGCGCTTGCTGAAACCCTATCCCACTTGCTGTACTCTTCTTTCCGTATCACACCGTCTCCTTTCTTGCAAGCAGTGGGGGCAGCAGGGACCTACAGTGAGCAGCCAGCACTTTTGCAGGGGCCATGTCGGGAGCTGGAGAGAGACTGTGACCATCAGCTCCAAGGTAGTGAGAGTCTCAAGATCTGGAGAAAACCTGGAGGAGAGCAAGCCCAACACGGGAGATCAAGGGAGCTCAGGAATGTGCCCTGATAGGCATCAGGTAAACCCGGCCAGGACTTCTTGGACTTCTTTCCTGCTGGGGACAATAAATTCGTCTTTTGTGTAACTGGCGTCGCATTGCTGTGCTTGTGAGCAGGAGGTGGCACATCCTTCAAGGAGGAGGTGAGATGCCAGCTCCTCGCTTCCCCGTCCTCTTTCTCCCCCAGCTTTTTATCTGCACTGTTTTGGCACTGCCAAGGGCTGGGTTGTTTGTGTCCCTGCTTCCTTGTGCTGGAAAGCAAGGGCCCTCCGGAGGACGGATTCCTAGAGGGTCAAGATCAGGTTGCATGTAGTGACTGGTGTGTGTGTGTGTGAGTGGGTGGTGAGGCAGTGGGCTGGGGCTGCTCTTTTGTTAGAGTTCAGGCAGGAGGAGAGGCGAGAGCCTGCTGGGAAAGCGGTGGGGTCTCAGGCTCAGGGCTGGCCTTAGACTGCTCATCTAGACAGCTCACGAAGACTGAGCCCAGCACGGATAGGAGCATTCGTGTTTACCTCCAAAGAGGAGCCAGGGAAGGAGGTAGAGAAAAGCATCGAGGAAAAGTTTTAACTTCAGGAAAGCAGGCTCTGGGTCAGGAGCGGGGCTGGGCTGAAGACGGATGGGTGGGCTTGGGCGAGAGAGAAGGGTGTTAATTCAGAGACATGTGGGAGAAGAGACTGCATTAAGAGAGGGTGACGTTCTAACCCGAAGAGGAATGGAAGGGATGCTGACCGTCAGCTCACGGCGGCACATGCTGTTTGAGTGTTAATTTAAGAGTGTTTCCATGAAAACCGCCTTGAGGATTAACAGCTGCGTCTTTAGTTTTCCTCTAAGAGGAGGGAAGCCCCCAGCACCCTCCTACAGGGTCTTCTTGCCTGTAGTCTCATTCCGTGTCCAGGTGTTCTCTCCCCAGTGCTAGGTGCTCCTGAGGGCGCATCTTTTTTTTTTTTTTTTAATTAATTAATTAATTTGAAAGGCAGAGTTGCAGAGGAAGAGGGAGAGGGAGATCTTCCATCTGCTGGTTCACTCCCCAGATGGCTGCAACAGCCGGAGCTGCGCTGATCTGAAGTCAGGAGCCAGGAGCTTCTTCTGGGTCTCCCACGTGGGTGCAGGGGCCCAAGGACTTGGGCCATCTTCTACTGCTTTCCCAGGCCATAGCAGGGAGCTGGATCAGAAGTGGAGCAGCCAGGTCTTAAACTGGTGGTCCTATGGGATGCTGGCATTGCAAGTAGAGGCTTAACTGGCTGCACCACAATGCAGGCCCCAGGAAGACTGTTTTTTTCAAGAGTTGGGGTTGAGTGTGGAAAGGCACTAGAGAGACAGGGATGACGGCTAAGAAAATGCTTTAAAAAGAGTGAGGAATCCTGGAGCCTGTTTCTCTGCTGAAGAGGAGAGCCAGTTGGAGGCAGCGAGTAGGCATCAAGCTGTGTGGAGGCAGGCGATTGGTGGGGCAGGTCCTGGAAGCCTGGGGAGGAGGTGACTGGGGCCAGGGCCAGTGTTTCCCTTGGAGAAGGGGAGGGAGGGAACAGGACAAGCAAGCTGTGTGCAAGCCGGGAGCATGTCCTCCTGTGTCCTTGCCCCGTGCATCACGCTGCCTGGCACCCAGCATGGCGTTCGATGGAAGCTGGGGCAGGTGTACAAAGCCCATGCTGTGGGTAGGGAGTCCTGCCATGCACTGGGGGTGGGAGTGGGGGTTCAGCCATCCTTTAAGGGGGAGTCCAGCCCTGCGGTGGGTTGGGAGACCAGCCAAGGGAGCACTTCCCTGGTTTCAAAGAGAAGGGGGGAGTGAGACCCTCTGTGGAAGTGCTGGAGGGAGTGGTGGCGTTTGAGAGGGGGGTGCAGGACCCCGAGGGAAGGAGGTGGAGGGGAGGAGGGAGAAGCCTGCACTGCAGAGCAGTTCTGCTGAGGTGGGGACCCTCACCTGGGAAGGCAGATCCAGGGTGCCGGGGGGTCTTTCCCAGCTGCGTGTGGCAGCCATGGATGGAGCCAGGAAGGCTGGGCCAGCTGAGCGGAGTCACCCGTGGCAGGAATGGGATTTCCAGCGTGAGCTTTCTGTGTCTGCACCAGAATGCTCAGCACCTGCCCTGCCCTGCCCACAGACACGGAGCTGGGGGCAGATGAACACCCCCACCCCCCCACCCCCGCCCAGCCTCTGCTCTGGGATTTGCATCCAGGTAGTTAGTGACCCGTGCCGGCTGTGGCCAGCCCTGGGGGCTCCATGTTGGACCACTGGGCTTCTGTGCCGCCCAGGTCCACCTCACCTCGGCTCCAGTCCTGTTCCAGCAACCCTCCCCTGTGCGGGGTCTGGGCCCGGATTTCCGTGTGCGTGTGTGTGTGTGTGTGTGTGTAAACACTGATCATTTTTTTTTTTCTTTTCTCCAGGTAATACGAGTAATACATGTTCCCTGTAGAAAGCTTGGAAATATACAACAAATTAGACTATCAGCCCCATCTTACATCCCAGTGATAACCATTATCAACACAGAGAAATTTTCCAGCCCATATGTTTTGTGTAAAACGAGCTAATATGTGGTCTTTGAAGTGGGGGTATTTTTACATGTCCTGGACCGTGGGATGAGGACATGTCCCGTGGCTGGCTGGCGTCCCCTCTGGGGCTGTGTGGTAACTTCCGTCAACGTCTCTCCCCTGCCTTGCTCCAGGGGTCCCCTCCCCACGGCCAGCACCATCCTCTGAGGGGTGTGGACCTTGGGACGCCCCTGGTGCTCGTCTGGGTCCCTTCTTCTCTCGGGACGGGGAGGAAGCCCCTACCCCGCCTCCAGTCCTCTTCAGGGTCACGTGGGCCCTTGCTGGGGGAGCCGCCCTGCCCCCGGGACATGCTCCTCTCTTTTCTTTCTTCCCACAGCCTCCTCCTCCTCCTGTGCCTGCTGACTGTGACAGTAGCTTAAAGTGGAAGCACATACTGTATTTTGCAACCAACCCAGACTCATCCTATCTTTTTTAGAATATATTTTTTGCCCTGATTATAAAAATAATTGGGGGGGGGCGGCACTGTGGCACAGTGGGTAAAGCCACTGCCTGCAGTGCCGGCATCCCATATGGACGTTGATTCAGGTCCCAGCTGCTCCCTGATCCAGCTCTCTGCTGTGGCCTGGGAAAGCAGTGGAAGATGGCCCAGGTGCTTGGGCCCCTGCACCCTCATGGGAGACTGGGAGGAAGCTCCTGGCTTCAGATCAGCGCAGCTCCAGCCATTGCGGCCATTTGGGGAGTGAAACAACGGAAGGAAGACCTTTCGCTCTGTTTCACCTTCTCACTGTCTGTAACTCTTACCTCTCAAATAAATAAATAAATAAAAATTTTTTTAAAAAACATATTCACCACGTACAACATGATGTTTCGATGGATCTGCACACTGACGTGGTTATTCCTTAGTATTTTTAGTGTTGTGTAGGGGTTTGTGTTTGTGTGTAGATGTAAACACTGACACAACTGGGCAAGGTATATGTGTGTGTGTGTATGTGTGTGCATGTCTGTTTAGATACGTGCCCCCAACACACATCCACACATACATAGACGTTTGTTTCCAACTTTCCCAGTTCCCATCCTCTTACCCTTCTTATTGCATTGACTTAGGTAACAGCGAATCCCCTTGTACTGGCTCAGGGGTTGCTGGAGAAGAGGAGGGTGCTGCACTGCACACTGCGGATATCTCATTACTAGGCTTTTATTTGCTTCTAGGTATGATACAGATTTATTGATTGGCTATGATTAGGGAACAAAGATAAGACTGAGGAAAATGAAAGAAAGGGAAATAACTATGTATAAAGATACTTTCTTACTATAGAATATATGTAGAATTTTATTGAATGCTTTTGTTGGTAAAGCAAGACGTATTTTAAATGACTTACCTAATGATCTATCGCTGGAGGCAGTTTCCAGAAAAAGTGTGGAAGTGTTGTTAATATTAAATTAGATTGTGGTACACACTCACAATACCTGTTTATATAGCATGGTGATTGTCTTTTATCAAGGTAAGTATTTAGAATGAATTTGGCGATTTGCCATGATGTTGATACTCACATGAAGGATTTATTTATACTTGCAGAAGTTGAATTGTGTTTTATTTCCTCTTATCATTAGTCACTAAGGTAGGGTAAATTGATTCTGTAATATGATACCCCTGTATACATACCCTAGGAATAGTTAAAACTTTAGGCCGGCGCCGCGGCTCACTAGGCTAATCCTCCGCCTAGTGGCGCCGGCACACCGGGTTCTAGTCCCGGTCGGGGCGCCGGATTCTGTCCCGGTTGCCCCTCTTCCAGGACAGCCCTCTGCTGTGGCCAGGGAGTGCAGTGGAGGATGGCCCAGGTGCTTGGGCCCTGCACCCCATGGGAGACCAGGAAAAGCACCTGGCTCCTGGCTCCTGCCATCGGATCAGCGCGGTGCGCCGGCCGCAGCGCGCCGGCCGCGGCGGCCATTGGAGGGTGAACCAACGGCAAAGGAAGACCTTTCTCTCTGTCTCTCTCTCTCACTGTCCACTCTACCTGTCAAAAAAAAAAAAAAATAAATAAATAAAAAAATAAAAAAATTTAAAAAAAACTTTAAAACTGTTGGGGTCAGCGCTGTGGCGTAGTGGGTTAAGCTGCCATCTGCAGCACCAGCATCCTATACGGGCACCAGTTTGAGACCTGGATGCTCCACTTCTGATCCAGCTCCCTGCTACTGTGCTGGAAAAGCAGTGGAAGATGGCCCAAGTGTTTGGGCCCCTGCACCCACATGGGAGACCTGGAAGAAGCTCTGGGCTCCTGGCTTTGGCCTGACCCAGCTCTGAAGATCTCTCTCTGTAACTCTGTCTTTTAAATAAATAAAATCTTTATTTAAAAAAAGACAAAATGGAAATGGAAATAATAATTTAAAACTAGCTATCATTTATAACACTAAAATAGTCTTTATTAAAGTGTATGTTTACTTGGAGTAAATCAGAATGTTTTAAGGAATATTTTCAGGTTTTTACATAGAGAATGTCAGAAGTCATAAATACACTTGGTAATTTTTTTTAAACGTTTATTTATTTGAGAGGCAGAGTTAGATACACACACACACACACACACACACACAGATTGAGATTGAGATCTTCCATCTGCTGGTTCATTCCTCCAAGTGGCTGCAACAGTCAGGGCTGGGCCAGGCCAAAGCCATGAGAAAGGAGCCAGGAGCTTCATCCAGGTCTCCCACATGGGTGCAGGGGCCCAAGCAGTTGGGCCATCCTCCACTGCTTTCCCAGGTGCATGAGCAGGGAGCTGGATTGGAAGTGGAGCATCTGGGACATGAATATAAGATGCCATACCAAAAGTAGAGGCTTACCCTTCTAAGCCACAGTGCCAGCCCCTAAATTCGGTAATTTACAAATGAGTTTGGTGCACCTTTAAAAGTGAAAATACTCACAACCATAACTCAGCATCCCATTTGCTTCCCGTGTGGCACTTGTTTGGCTTGAACTTGAAATGTAAGTACAGCACACAGCGTGGACTCCGGGGTCCCCTTCTCTCAGTATGTTGGTGAGATTCTGCCATGTTTTCATGTGTAGCAACGGCTTATTTACATCACTTACTAGTATTCCATTGCACGACTGCAGCGAATTTGCGCATTCTCCTACTGATGTCCAGCTGGGCTGTTTCTAATTTGGGAGTTATGATCCGGAAGGACGCTGTTAGGAGCTTTCGTGTGTGCGCTGTCTGCTGGGTGTATACTTTGGGGTGGAACTGTGTCACCAGGCACATTTACGGTTGGCTCTGCCAAACAGCTTCTACAGTGTGTGTTCCAGCTACGCTCCCACAAGCGGGGTCTCCCATTCAGGCGCTCCACATCCTTGCCAACTCTGGGTCTTGGCAGGTGATTTGTTGTTTTAGAGATTTATTTTATTTATTTGAAAGAGTTACAGAGAGAGAGAGAAAGGGAAGGAGGGATGGGATGGAGAGAGAGAGAGAGAGAAAGGGAGAGAAAGACACAATCTTCATCCACTGGTCAGTTAGGGCTGGGCCAGACTGAAGCCAGAAGCCAGGATCCAGGAGCTTCCTGCAGGTCTCCCACGTGGGTGCAGGGGCCCAAGCACTTGGGCCATCTTCCGCTGATATCCCAGGCTTATTAGCAGGGAGCTGGATTTGAAGTGGAGCAGCTGGTCCTTGAACTGGTGACTGTTTGGGATGCTGGCACTGCAGGACTATGCCACAATGCCGGCTCTCCATTTTTTAGTTTTAAATTCACCCTTCTGGACCACAAAATATCGACTGCGGTCAGTTGTACACATAATTTTTAGGTAGCTTCTTCCTAGAATTTGGTTGGCATGAGTGGTTCAAAATCAAGGATGACATGTTTGGTTTTCTTTTTTAATTTGTTTATTTGGTAGTTAAAATTGATGGTTAAGTGAATTTGTTTTCTAATCTACAAGACAAACAATTTGCCCTTTGGGGAAGCAATAGAGTTTAAATACCAAATATCTAAGCATGACTGGTAATTGTGGTGGACACTGTTTTGGCCGTCCTGTGTCTGTCCCCATTTCTGTGACAGCAGCGATGTCTTTGCTTTAGTGGGAGCGTTAGTTATCCTTTGCTGCATAACAATAAACACTCCTTAGAACCTTGGAATAATACAGGTCTCGGGTCAGGAGGCCAGGTCCAGCCTCTTGCCCCACGCGGCTGCAGCTGAGCGAATGCCCGCCTCCAGACCCACAGGGCTCCTCGCAGGCTGCCGAGATGCAGGTCCCATTTCCTTACTGGCCGTTGTCTGGGGCCAGCATAGCTTCTGGCCACTTAGGCCCTCGGTGTGGCTGCTGGGTTTGCCAAGCCAGCTCGGGGAAAGAAAAGCCCCCGACAAGATGGGTTCCGCACCCCCCCCCCCCGCCCCACTTTCGCTGTGCTCTGCCGGTTTGAGGCAAGCCACACATTGCATTCATTTTCAGATGCAGGGGCTGCCCGGGGAGGCGGGCTCAGGGTGGCCCCCAGAGAGCCGATTGCCACAGCAGGGAACAGTCTCCTTGTCCCCCCACATTCCTGGTGGAGCCGACTCCATCCCGCTGACTTTGGCTAAAGTCTCCTTCCATTCTCTGGCCACGGTGAGTGGATAGAGTAATAGCACAAAATCCAGGTGCAGCCAGGGGAGGCCCAGGTGACTCCAGTTCTGGTTAAATACAGCAGATGGCCCCTTCCTAGAATGGGAAGGAGAGGGTTGTGGGAAGGGAGCGGATTCGGACACATGGCGCCGCGACGCATCCTGGAGTTATTATCTGTGTCTTCAATCAAAGAGCACCTGAGCGAGGTAGGCCCCCCACTCCTGGCTGTTACCCCGCTTTGGAGTCACGGCTGCAGTTAATTGGATGCAGTGAATCGCGTCACCCTTACTGGATGGCTGGGATCTCCAGGAGCAGCCTCTGTGCGTGGCCCCTGTGCCCTCTCCAGGCTCAGGTGGAGATGAGGGTGGCGCTGCCTCACAAGCCTGTGCCGTGCTGTGCTGTATCTGTTTGGTCTTTGTCCCCTGCCTCCTTCCTAAAACTCTTGGTATCTCCGAGCCCTAAGTGTCCTTTTGTGTGCTAATAGGTCGACTGAGAGTTGACAGCAGTGGTGCCTTCAGAAGGGGGCTGGTCAGCCTGGATTGGAGAGGGGAGAGAACTTTCTGGAAGCAGAACATGGATGAAGGGGAGGGTGATTACCAAAGGCCAATGATAGACTCAGTCACGCTGACCTAGCCTTCCCGAGGTCAGGGTTTGGAGAGTTTTGCACTGCTGAGCGTTTAGGGGGCTCCTGGAAGGGGCACCCTTCTTGCCACCCCGAGCTCTGTGCCTCCTTCCTGTCTGAGTGTTCATCGTATTCTTTGCATGGAACAGGCAAAATGTATCCCCGAGTTGTGCAGGCCACACACCAGCAAACTCCCGGAGTCGGAGGAGAAGGTGGTTGGAACCCTGACTCACGTAGCTGGTCAGGCCAAAGCACAGGTGAACCCTCCTGGGGGCTGGCGATGGGCAGAGGCAGGTGTGGCACTGAGCCCTGGCACCGTCTCTGGGGAGCTGGAGCCCCCCCCCCAAGTTGGGTCTGTTGCAGTACTGGCGGCTCGCTTGCTGGTGGGGAGAAGGCCCCCACCCCATGCCAGCTCACAGAAGAATGTGAAGAGTGCCCAAAGCGCGTGGGCGGAATCACGGGCGACCGGGGCTGACGCTGTAGTCTGGGGAGCCAGCGGCTTCCACCTGTGTGGGGAGCGGATGTGGGGCAGGTGCGCACCATCTTGGGGGAGGGTACTGCGCCCGCGTTGCCAGAAGCCCTCGGGAAGATGACTGCGTCCGGTTTCCCCGGGAATGTTTTTGCTTACGTCTGCTGTCCCAGGATCGTGGTCGCTAGTGTCCCGTTTCCCTCTCCAGGTGTCGGGTTTGGAGAGTCAGTGATCGGGGTCCTCGGCTATGAAGTGTCTTTCAGAGTCGCCTGGTGGTGGGGGAGGGCTGTGTCCTCCACACGGGGCTCGCAGGCAGGGCCCCGGGACTGCTGACGGCGAGGGACGTGTGCACGTGTGTGTCCAGATGCCGCACCCACGAGACAAGCGGGGGTTCTGGCTGACGACGCGCCCACGGTCACAACCAAGAACTAGGGGCGTCGCGTGCCATTTATCTGCTTTCACTTTTCAGATTTGAAAGGCGGTGCGGCAGAGACGGAACTTCCATGCACTGGTTCACGGCCCCAGTGCCCGCAACAGCTGCGGCTGGGCCAGGCTGGAGCTAGGAGCTTGTGACTCAGCCCAGGTCCCCCGGGTGGGTGGCAGGGACCCAGGTCCTTGGGCCATCAACTGCTGCCTCCCAGGGTGTGTGTGTGTGGCCCTTAACACCAGCCCCTAGGCCCGCCTTTCAAATGCTAACGTAAGCACTGTACCTTGGAGGAGATTAGCATGGATTCAGTTGAGGGACTCAGGGTCTGGCGCGGGGGTCAGCAAGCAGTGTCCTTGTCAGAGGAAGGACGCAACGGGAGCCCCGAGGGGGTGTGACGAGGGCTGGTGCCCTACAGAACCCCAAGTCCTCGTTGTCCACCTCCTCCCTTAGAACCTGGGCTAAACATTGCATGGGAAGGAGAGTGCAGGGCTGGGGTGTGCTGGGGACGTGGGGAGCAGACGGGCAGGGGTGCGTTTGTGTCTCTAAGCACAAGCTTCCCTGGACTGCAATGCTGATTCTTCCCCTTGACACCTGTAGGTCTGGGATGAGTCGCTGTGTCAAAGTCGTGGCTCTGAACTGCGAGGCTTCCGTGCGATGTGGGGCGGCTCCCCCAGCGCCTGAAGCAGTAAATTCTCCCTCTGTGAACATGTTTCCTAATCTTTCTTTTTTTGAAAGATTTATAGGTTGATTTGAAAGGCGGAGATCTGCTATCCTATGGTTTACTCCCCAAATGACTGCAAAAGCTGGGGCTGGACCAGGCTGAGAGCAGGAGCCTAGAACTCCATCTGGGTCTCCCACTCAGGCCATCTTCTGTTTTCCCAGGTGCATTAGCAGGGAGCTCCATCAGAAGTGGAGCAGCCAGGAACGTGGCCTGGTGCCTCTATGGGATGCGGGGGTAGCAGGCAGTGGCTTTAATCCCCTGCGCCACAATGCTGCCCCCAGTAAATTTGTCTTGTAGTTGCCTGTCCGGTGACGTGTCTGAAGCACCCACATAATTCAGCAAGTGCAAGGTGAGCTGGGCTTTGGGTTCCCAGGAGTCTGCTTGTCTCTGATGCTCCTTGCACCACGCCAGGATGCCTGGCCTGAGCCCTGGCTGTGTCCCCGGAGTGCAGGACACCGCCAGCACACAGGCACCCACTACTGCGCCGGCTGCCTGCGTGAATGCCTGTCTCCACCGTGACGGCTCCTTTGTCCCGCGTGGTGGCCATTTGAGCGTCTGGCTCGCCTGGTGCAGCTCTCATCATTAGTATGCTGCTTCTCGGCTTTGAGCCTTTGTCTGTGTGTTGCCAGTCCCTGGCTGGACGGGAGCGGGCAGCATTGCCGTGCGTTCTCGGACACAGCATGTTGGAGCTTGGGTAGCACCTTCCAGAAAGAACGCTTAACACTTCCAAGGATGGAGTAGCCTGGTTTCTTTTAGAGATTCTAACATCAAAGGCACCCTTGGCTAGCAGATCCTTCTTCACTAGAATCAACTGTACGCCATGATCCTGGCATTGGCAGCTCTGCTAAATACTCCTTTTTGACTTCAACGACTGTTGCCTGTTGCATTTGTTTTTGGAGGCTGCGTCGTTCAGAGGAGAGCAGGAGCGCTGAACTTGGCGTTGAACTTTGGCTTAACTTCTTGCACCTCACACCTCACTTGCAGCACTGGGATGTACCGCCATCCCCGGTTACTCAAGTTTGGTAAAGCTGGAAGAGAAAACTTGTCTGAAAGGCATTGGGACTGTGCAGTGGTGTGAAAACCAAAGGCGTCATCTGCAAGCGAGAACCAGGAGTTGGCCTTGAACCTGAGTTGCCAGTTTTAATATATAGATTTTCAAGGAGTCATGGACAAAAAGCTGCTATTTTTGTTACCTCTTGTGATGTGATTACAGGTAGTTTTTACTTTGTCAGTCTTGCCCGTCTTTCCTAATTTTGCCTGATGCACTTTTTTTTTTTTTTTTGACAGGCAGAGTGGACAGTGAGAGAGAGAGACAGAGACAGAGAGAAAGGTCTTCCTTTGCCGTTGGTTCACCCTCCAATGGCCGCCGCGGCCAGCGCACCGCGCTGATCCGAAGACAGGAGCCAGGTACTTATCCTGGTCTCCCATGGGGTGCAGGGCCCAAGCACTTGGGCCATCCTCCACTGCACTCCCTGGCCACAGCAGAGAGCTGGCCTGGAAGAGGGGCAACCGGGACAGAATCCGGCGCCCCGAATGGGACTAGAACCGGGTGTGCCGGCGCCGCAAGGCGGAGGATTAGCCTAGTGAGCCGAGGTGCCGGCCTGATGCACTCTTTACCTTGCTTGATTGAATCATTGAAAACCAAGTCCGTGAGATTCCCATTAAGAGGTTGTGACTTGCACCTTGGTATTTTAGTGGACACTTGAAAATTGTTCTTGCAAAAATATCTGATATTGTAAAACTGGCACTTTAAAATTTATTTATTGAAAGAGTGACAGAGCTTCCATCTGCTGGCTCACTCCCCAAATGGCTTCCATAGTCAGGGCTGCGCCATGTTGGAGCCTGGCGCTCCATCCGGCTCTCCCACAAGGGTGGCAGGGGCCCAAGCACTTGTGCCATCTGCTGGGGCTGCTTCCCAGGCACACCAGCAAGGAGCGGGATTGGAAACTGTGCCGATACGGGGTGGTGGCATTGCCTGAGATGCATCTTCTAATGGGTGAGCTGGGAAGGCGAATCCCAGGGCGGAATGCGCCAGCTTTGGTGGCCGTGTCCCCTGTAAGGCAGAGGAGTTGAGGCTGGAGAGCTGTGGCCTTCGGAAGTGAGATTAGAGAGCTCCCGCTGTGAATAGGGGTAGAAACTGAGACCCAGCCCAGTATTTCCCCGGGGCACTGAGGATTGTGAATTGGATTCCTTTCAAAGCCTCAGGGCCCTCTTCCCTTCCAGAGAAAGTCTTCCCTTTCCCAGGTGCACCTGGGTGTCAGCTCCAGCGCACTCACCTGGCTCTGAGAGGGACCCTCCTGAGCCGTCCGGCCTGCATTTGCACACAGCTGACGCGGTGCATGTTAACGCAAAGCCAGTGCGTGTGGCAAGTGTTCTGTGGGCCGAGCAGGCAGGTTTTTCCCAGGGGCCTGTGGCATAGTGGGGCCGGTGTTGCACCAGAGCTGAGCGTGGTTGTTTGAGACTCGGCCTTTGTTTAGCTTTCCGTCTCCACCAGCTGTGTGACTTGGGGCGCGTTGTCACCTGCTCTGGCCCACAGCTTTTTCACCTATGAGCTGGGGTGGAAAATAGGTTCCTCATTAGGTTGTGAGATTTATAGGAGTCATGCGTGGGAAGCACTTAGGGTAGTGTCTGATGCAGAATAAACATTTAAAAATATTTTATTGTGTTTAGATGTTACAGTGTTTACTTCTACGAATGAGCACCAGAAAGGCAATGGGATGATTTTCTTATTTCTTATATTATGACTTTTGAAAAAATTTATCTAGGAGGCCAAGTGACAGAAATAGAGGGGGGGAGAGAGAGATTTTCCAATCCACTGGTTCACTCCCCAGATGGCCACAATGGAACTGGGCCAGGTTGAAGTCAGGAGCCTGGAACTCCCTCTAGATGGCCCAACTACTTGGGCCATCTTCCACTGTCTTCCCAGGTACATTAGCAGGGAGCTGGATGAGAAGTGGAGCAGCCAGGACTCGAACCGGTGTCCCAGTGGGAGATACTGGTGTTGCAGGCAGTAGCTTAACCTGCTGCGCCAGAGTGCCAGCCCCTGATATGACTCTTGTTCACAAAATACTGTACCTGAATGTCCTGGTTACTATGGTCAGCTTAGGTCTCTGATATTTCTACTGGTCGCAAGTTCTGGATGCCCAAGGCTCACACCAACAGTGTATTCACGGTCCAGGCAGCATCGAGAGGACAGATGCCAGCCGGAACACCTCTGGAAGGGTGGCTCTCTGAACGTCGGAGGTTATTGTTACCCTCAGAACGCCATCTAGGAGTTGCATGGTGCAGATGCACGACCCCTGAATTGTGAATTGGATTCCTACGGGGTCGCTTGTGGAAAACATGGGTAAAGGCCCGACTTCCAGGAATGGTACAAAAGTACCTTAATTCTTGTATCCACAACCGTCCTTTTGGGTTTGGGGAGTTTGAAGCCCAGAGTTGTCGTCTCTTGACACGAAACTGTCCGAGCAGTATTTATATCTGCGGCTGCCCTGCAAGATCACTTAACCCCGCACAGCCGTGTAAAAGTACTTAATGACAGGAGCGGCGGGACTGGCCCCCATGAGTGATCTCGGAGCTCAGGCCGCGCTGTCATGCTTTATGGAGGAAGGCCGTTTGTCCATCGCCGCTTGCACCACGGCAGGTAATTTGAAATGAAATGAGACAGTTTCTACAAGCAGATTGATTTGGGAATCTCGCCTGTGCTTCCCTTTGACCCTTGACAAGTTGACACTGCAAAGATTGTGACTTTAAAAAATGATTGGGTGCAAATACATTGAATTAGATGATTTACTGAGACCGAAGCAAGGCCAGTGCACTTGGGGAGGAGCTGCCGGGGAGGCGGCTGTCAACTTCAACAACTCGTGTTTTATGTTTCCGTGTCTTATTAATTATCCTTGCGGGGGGACCTGCTGATAACCCTGGACCAAGTGCTTTATATTGCCTGGTGAGAGACCAGGGACCCAATTTCAAAATTGAGATCTAATCTTGATGACAAACTTCTTAAAAAGTTGCTAGTCCTCTTTCTGATTTGGATTGAGAAGCACAGTTTTGCATGTGAGGTTAAGAAATCAAGCTGTTCCGCTCCCCCCCCGCCCCCCCCCCCCACAGAGTCCTTTTTTTTTTTTTTTTTTTTGGTAAATATGGCTAAACGTATATAGGGAAAAGGTGACTAAAAGGATGGTAAGTTTGACTTTTGTGGTTGTTGTGCTCGTTGATGACCTAGGAGGGGTGTCTGAGAAGAAAAAGTCCCAGCCATGCTTGAACGTGCATTTTTTTCCTAATCATTTGTGGTCACATTTAGGCAATGTGCAGTTAGTAAAAGCTATGTTCCATATTCTTTCCACTCTATTCCTCTGGTGTGGGTTTTCTCAGGAGTAAAGTTTCGTCTTGGATTGGTGCTGTCATAAACAGAATTTAAAAATTCACTCTCTTCCTAAACGACAAGAAAACGGACGTCAGGAGGATTGCTTTTAAAAAGACTTTATCTCGGCTCACAGTTACATTCTACTTATGCCCAGATTATTTTAAATGAGGCTTATAATAGACTTGCTGATTCGTTAACGTGTGGGTTCCGGTGGGAGTACCACCGCCTTCACACTTGCGAAATTTCGAGAACATGAGGTCTGTAAAATTGGGCGCTGTTCTCGGCGGGTTTTGTTTCTCTGTGTTCTAGCCACTTTGTTTGAAATATAATTTTGAGGATGCTAGTAAAAAATAGAACAAATCCCCTTTTGGTCTCCATTTAAATTATTTACTACCCTTTTGAGCCATATCTTCATTGAACTATGTTAAAAGTATTTGGCTGGAATGTTTCTTTATGTTGTCCACCGGGTTTAATAGACGTGCCATTTAATAAGCTCTCTACCTGTAAGGATAGACTATTTGACCTCTCTGCCCTGCCGCTGGTAGACATAGTGTAAGATTGCTTTGTGAAATAAAGCTGTCGGTAACATCAACAAAATAAAAAATGATCGTATTCCAATACTCTCTGCTGAGTACTATGACAGCGCTGAAATATGGAATAAGATTGAAAGTAGATTAGTTTTGGGTCTTAAGTCATGTTTTGACAAGAAATAAGAGAGGAGAACATATCTTTGAACTTTTAGTTTTAAAGTTTTTTAATGAAAATATTTATCATTTTGTAAGGCTGCTTCTTTCTTTATCACACCGAGGCTGTATAACCCTAAAACAATCTATTCTCTTATTGTGAGGCATATAAATACTGTTCTATCTTTATATTAAATACCATAAAGGCGGCGAGCACCAGGCGAGATGGCCTGACTCCTGTCAGTTAAGGAGTGTCATGCTATTAAAGGGGCTCATGGAGGAGGCTGGGAACTCATTAATAAGCCACATATTTTGAGGTTATGTAAAGCATGTGAGAACTGTGGGCGAGCTGGCTGCTTTTGCTGTATTTTTTTTGGTTACCTCGTGGAACGGCTTGAATCTGAAGAGAAAGAATGAGTACGTCAGCGTGTAGAAGAGCCGTGCCGTTGATCACTTCCCGCCTAAAGGGGTCTGCACATCGCCGCGACGATTGTGAAATTATTTCTCGCACTTGCATGGTTACATATTAATCTGCTGAGATCCTGCGCCTACAGGACATGGGTGGTTTGCGGGGCACACCGACCGTCCCCTCCCGGAGTCTGCAAACATCCTGTGTCGCCGGGTGGGTCTGGGGAGCTATTACAAATCCTGGGCCGGCCTGCCTGCCTGCCTCGAAGGTGCAGGGTAGTTACAAGGAGGGCAGGTGGAACTCCGCTCCCATGCTTCTCAAAAGAACTTTTCTCTTTTTACCTTTTTCCACGATAAAGCACAGGTGGCCCGGTCCCCACCCAGGTCACAGGGCTGCTGGCCCTCGACTTCCCCGGGGGCCCTGACCCTCTGCCCGAGTTCAGGGCATGGCTACACTGGGAGAGACTTCAAAGGAAGGCCTCTATTGGAGAAATCCAGTGTGAATGACGTAACAGCACGTAGGACGCTGCTCTTAGTCATGAGAAGGGTGGTCTGTTGTCCCTAAAATGTCCATATTCAGAAATCTAACATTACTTGAGGAAGCAAAAAACACATTGGCTAAAGGTTCTGAAAAAGTTTTTTTACTGAGGTATTTTAAAGCTGTTACAAAGGGAAAATTTGTAAATGTTCAGATGAACATGGAGTAGTTGAAAGTACGATGCAGGTCCTGCCTTGTCACCCCTTCTTTGTCCCGTTACATGGCTTTAACCTTGACTTTGCTAAATAATATCTTTAAACAAGACAGTGAATGACTGTGGTCATTAGCTGGCTGTCGTTTGTCATCATTGGTGTAAGCTTGACTGCTCAGTGGGGAGGCTTGTTAAATAACTGTATAGTTGTCGATGACCCAGACCCAACCTACAGGTGTTTTATTCGTGCATTTTTGGGGGCGTCAAATGTTGAGCCCCAAGAACGCCCATGAACACTGTGGGAAGAGACAGTTGCATGCTGCAGAGTCCTTGGGCTGGGGACAGACACACCCGGCAACACTGCACTGGCTGGCGGGAATGACCAGGAGCAGAACCAGACCGGGAAAGGAGGGGACCGTGCAAGGTAGGGAAAGGCAACACAGGGGAGGTAATTGTAGCATCCTAGAAGGTAAGAGGCAAAGGACGTATCCATAAAAACATTTATAACATGGCGCAGGGATCTGGGGGTCATCCTGCTGTGAACAGTGCTTGGTGAAATATGAGGGTACTTCCAAAAGTTTGGGGGGAAAATGGAATCAGAAGTTTAAAAAATTTTTTGCACCAAAATAAAAAATCGCTGCATGGTCTTATGATCCACATCTCCCTTAGTTTTTGAAGACCCCTCGCGTGTATGGGTGCCAAATGTTTGGTCTTGACGTAAACTTGCCTTTGAACTGCACTCCTGTGAACTGCTTGAGTACCCTTGCAGGTGAGGGGTGGAGTTGTCCTCGCCACAACCACGTGCTGTCTGTCAGCCTGGGTTCCCACTCACAGCTGAGGTACCTGTACCACGTGCTGTCTGCCAGCCTGGGTTCCCGCTCACGGCCGAGGTACCTGTACCACGTGCTGTCTGCCAGCCTGGGTTCCCAGCTCACGGCCAAGGTACCTGTACCACGTGTTGTCTGTCAGCCTGGGTTCCCGCTCACGGCCGAGGTACCTGTACCGAAAGACACGAACCTTCTTAGCGTCGGGATTTAGTCTGTAAACTTGCAGCTGGCTGTCTTGTGAGTGACCTGCGGCAACCCCCGGCCCGGTCCTGGCCCCTTCTCTCGTCTCCTTTCTGAAATAAGGTTATCAACCTCTCCTCTTAGGGGGCAGATGGGTCCTTTATTCTTTTGAAAGAGCGGGAATGTTCTAGAAAGTTTTTCACTTTCAGTAAACAACAAAAATCCTATTCCAACTTCAATGATTTTGCTTGAGATCTGGACTACAACCCTAATATCAATTTTAGAGATGATCTGTATTGGTAATTTTTTAAAAATATTTATTTGAAAGGTAGAGTTACAGAAAGAGTTTTGTCATCCTCTGGTTCACTCACCAAATGGCCACGTCAGCCAGAATGGGGCCAGGCTGAAGCCAGCAGCCTGAAACTCCTTCCAGGCCTCCCACGTGGATGCAGGGGCCCAAGCACTCGGGCCATTAGTCCGCTGCTTTCCAAGGCAACAGGGAACTGGTTCAGAAGTGGAGCAACTGGGACTCGAACGAGGGCCCATGGAGGATGCTGGTGTCATGTGTGGCGGCTTACCTGGGCCCCGGCCTTGACTTTGGAGGCACGTGCACATTGTCAATCTTGTTATGATCTCTGTGTAGAAGCAGCAGGAGGCTGGGAAGTGTTAGTAAGAAAGGCAATGATGATTCCAATGCAAATACAAGCAAAGGGATTTTAAATAACGAATAAGGACACATGCCATGTGTGGTCTAGGACGAGGGTCTCGGGCCACTAACTCAGCGCACCACGGGGTTCAGAATAAGGACTCAGTGTTCGCGGTGACTTGAGACTTCTTCCTCTGAGGATCTTCTTCACCACTAAATCGAGGGTCGTGACCATGACTGCGTGTTATTCTTGCTGTGTGTGCGCTCACTTATTTAACCTGTAGAACAACTCCCTAAGATGCATATGCTCATCACTGCTGCTTCACAGGTGAAGAAATGGAGGCGTAGAGAAGTTTTTAGGGTACCTTGCTTGTCCAGTAAGTGGCAGAACGGGGCTGAAAACCAGGAAGTCTGGGGTGGGAGTCTGTGTCTTTTGTAAAGCCTGGTTGGGGGGAAGCACTGTGCTGCGATCTGTTCATCTGTTTCTTCATTCAGCGAGCTGAGCGGCACGTTTGACTGCGTATCTGCAGCGTGCCCGGTTATGTTTCACTGCGTATCTGCAGCGTGCTGGTTATGTTTGGCTGTGTATCTGCAGCGTGCCGGTTATGTTTCACTGCGTATCTGCAGCGTGCCGGTTATGTTTGACTGCGTATCTGCAGCGTGCTGGTTATGTTTGCGTATCTGCAGCATTTCAGTTATGTCTGCGTATCTGCAGCGTGCCGGTTATGTTTGACTGCGTATCTGCAGCATGCCGGTTATGTTTGACTGCGTATCTGCAGCGTGCCGGTTATGTTTCACTGCGTATCTGCAGCATGCCGGTTATGTTTGACTGCGTATCTGCAGCGTGCCGGTTATGTTTGACTGTGTATCTGCAGCGTGCCGGTTATGTTTCACTGCGTATCTGCAGCGTGCCGGTTATGTTTGCATACCTGCAGCGTGCCGGTTATGTTTGACTGCGTATCTGCAGCATGCCGGTTATGTTTGACTGTGTATCTATAGCATGCCGGTTATGTTTCACTGCGTATCTGCAGCATGCCGGTTATGTTTGCATACCTGCAGCGTGCCGGTTATGTTTGGCTGCGTATCTGCAGCATGCCGGTTATGTTTGCGTATCTGCAGCATGCTGGTTATGTTTGACTGCGTATCTGCAGCATGCCGGTTATGTTTGCATATCTGCAGTGTGCCGGTTATGTTGGCGTATCTGCAGCGTGCCGGTTATGTTGGTGTATCTGCAGCGTGCTGGTTATGTTTGACTGTGTATCTACAGCATGCCGGTTATGTTTGGCTGCGTATCTGCAGCGTGCCGATTATGTTTGCGTATCTACAGCATGCCGGTTATGTTTGCATATCTGCAGCGTGCCGATTATGTTTGCGTATCTGCAGCGTGCCGGTTATGTTTGCGAATCTGCAGCGTGCTGGTTATCCCGCGAGACACTGGAGCAGGTACCAAAAGCAGACACTGCCTTCATGCAGTTCCTAGATACCTGTGGACAAACGCTAATAACTGCCCACATAAGTAATTATAATTTGCAATCTGAACAAGAGGTGTAAGGGGGTCAGAAAGGTCCCAGTGGAGGACTTTGGCCCAGGGAGGGCAGACTTCCTTGAGAAAACGGGACTTGAGCCGGAATCTGAACAATCTTGAAGAGCTAACCAAGCAAATGGCAGCTGGATGTGTGCTGAGACATTTGGAGAAAGTCCTCGTGATACCCAGGCTAGCCTCATGTGAGAGGAGGCTTCAGAAAGGAGTTGGTTGGCACTCTGAGGGGCACAGAAAGCCATGCGAGTGTTGTGGGTGGGGGGAGGGGTTCGCATCACTCCTCCCGCAATGTGCGAAGTGGATCTGAGGTGGACCTGGGGGTAGAGAGGGGAGGTGAGGCATGGGATTACAGCCGGGGTCCAGCGCAGCTCAAACCAGAGTTCCAACAGGGGGCGTGGGGAGAAGTGGGCTCATCCCAGTGATACTCGCAAGGCAGGATTCAACAGCGTGGCGGAGATTAGACGGGGGATGGGGGGGGGGGGGAGGTGGGGGGGGTTGAGCCATGATCTTGGGTTTTGTCTTTGGCGGTTGATGGTGATGAAGACCATGGTGACTTTGTTCTGGGCACGTTGACGTTGGAGCCCTTATTAAAAACACTCTTAGTGATGCAAAGAATGAAGCCCAAATGTAAGCATCTTCAGTTGAAATTTTTCAAGGACAGAAAAGAAGCAAGAAGAGTCCAAACTGATGCCATGTTCAATAGCAATTGTCTTTGTTTAAAAATGAGACTTACATGAATGTGTTCATTTTATTCTGTGTATGGTGCCGCTTTATGAACCAATAAATTTAAAATCATCTGTCGGGACAAACTCTTACTAAAGAGAAGTCTGCTCTACTCTACGTGTAATTGCTCCTAAACTGTCTCCTTTGGATAGATGTGCGCGAGCCGCTGTTAATCCTTTGTATAATTAGTGTACAAAATGCAGAGTTCCATTAACGGAAAGGTGATTTCAGGC
Source organism: Oryctolagus cuniculus (assembly GCF_964237555.1). Classification (NCBI taxonomy): domain Eukaryota; kingdom Metazoa; phylum Chordata; class Mammalia; order Lagomorpha; family Leporidae; genus Oryctolagus; species Oryctolagus cuniculus. The sequence goes on along the minus strand of NC_091444.1, from coordinate 16,460,678 downwards.
ATCACACGGATCGTATCGATAATACGCATTTGTAATTACACACGGAGGATGACCGGCAAAGCTACACTTTATTACACTAATAAAATGTAAAAACTCCTGAAGCAAACTAGAATGAGAGGGCAGCAATGAAACGGGGCTCGCCGAGTCGTCCTCCGGAGCCTGCCACGCTGTGGCCACGCTGTGGCCAGCCTGCAGCAACACCCGCGCCGTCCCAGGGGATCGTTTTCTCCCCGTAAGGAGGTGAACGCTTATTTTTGAGATAAGATACTGCGTGTGGAGGGACTAACGCTATCGGAGAAATGGCAAAAATAAAACTCCAGCTAGCACAGAAGGGGAGAACTTTTTGCTTCCCAAGGCAGATGAAGGGACCAGGCCCCATCACCCCACGTGTTAAAAACATCGCTGACTCCCTAAGTGTGTGGCGGATTCTTGGGGTGCTCGGAGCTCATTTTATGGAGAAGTGTATGGGGCTCCCAGGGTGCTGAGCTGATTCTTTGGCCACACTGACAGGCCAAAGGCTCTGTGTGTTGCACAGACCACGCCGATCGATAGCTCTTTAGCTGTCTGTCAATCACTCCATTAGCGAGGAAGACGGGGCTGATTGGTTAGAGCGGTCTCTCTGATGCCCCAAGGACTCCGCCAGTCCTGCTTCCCTAGCTAGGAAATGGGAGGGAAGGCGTCACTTTGGGGTAGGGAGAGAGGCCTTCAGGTTTGGGGAACACTGGGATATTTCTAACAACTTAGAGGCAGCCAACGGCTCCTTGCAATGACCTGTGCCAAGACAATATTCATAGAAACATAATAATAATGTTTAAAAATAAAAATAAAAGTAAAAATAATAAAATAAATAATAATGGCCACAAGGGCCAGGACTCAGGCAGACAGAAGCCAGGAGCCTGGAACTCCATCCAGGTCTCCCACGTGGGTGCAGGGGCCCCAGCTTGGGCCATCTTTGCTGCTTTCCCAGGCGCATTGGCAGGGAGCTGGACTGGAAGTGGAGCAGTGGGGACTCGAGCCAGCCATTCCTGTGGGATGCTGGTATTGCAGGTGGTGGCTTAACCCACAATGCCATAGCGCCGGCCCCCACGGAGGACATTTCCATGAGCTAAACAAATAAACCCAGACACACACCTGAGCAGGTCCCCTGATCCCAAACCCCTCTTGGGGAGAATCTAAGCTATCAAAGTGGAGGAGTTTCTGTTGGGAATACCACCCAGGGTGCCCAGAGAGCCGTTCCCACCGATTAGCTTTGAAAAGCACTCCAGACGTTCTGGGCGGCAGGGAAGTCTCTAAAGATTCATTTTTATTTTAAAATACAACCAATTTTGAACTGAAGATCTTTTATGTCGTAAGCTTTGTTCTGGGGTAGGGCGTTTGGTCTAGCGGTTACGGTGCCGCTAAGATGCCCCCTACTGGAGCCCCTGGGTCGGAGGCTCAGGTCTGGCCTCTGATTCGGGCTTTTTACCCCTGCAGACTCTGGGAGGCAGGAGGTGATGCCTCAGACATTTAGGTCCCTGCCACTAATGTGGGATTCCCAGATTCAGTTCCCGGCTCCAGCCCAGCACTGGCCGTTATAGGCACTTGGGGAGTGAACAAGCAAATGGGAGTTCTCTTAGTGAATTAAAATATCTTTGTTTCTTCCTGATTCTGGTATTCTATTTGTCCTCCCAGAAGGCCCATTTTCTTCCATTTTAGAGGATTTTTTTTCCCACAGGACAAAAAATGAGGTTGCTCTGCTGTTTGCCGTCAAGAAAGTAGGTACGTGGATGAGCTCCAGGTCTGTCTACAAGAGTCTGTGGGAGGGCGCTAGTGCAGTAGTTGAGATGCTGCTTGATGCCTGCATCCCATGTCATTGCCTGGACAGAGTGCAGGCTCTGCTCCCATTCCGGCTCCCTGCTCACGTGGACTGGGAGAGCAGGTGATAGCGCAAGTGGTTGGGTCCCTGTTACCCACGTGGGAGAGCCAGGTTGAGTTCCCAGCCCTGAGTTTTGGGGGTGGATCAATCAGTTTTGGGAGATCTCTGTTTTTCCGTATCTGTATCTTTCTGCCTTTCAAGTAAAGAAAAATCTATCGTATATGTGCTTTTTCTTATCTTTTCCGGGGAGAGAGCCCAGGACTTTCACAATACTTTCCCAAGGCTCCATGTGCTCCGAGCATTTACTGGCTCTGATAAAAACAACTCATGGGGGCCGGTGCTGTGGCGCAGTGGGTTAACGCCCTGGCCTGAAGTGCCGGCATCCCATATGGGCACGGGTTTGAGACCCAGCTGCTCTATTCCTGTCCAGCTCTCTGCTCTGGCCTGGGAAAGCAGTAGAAGATGGCCCAAGTCCTTGGGCCCCTGCACCCACATGGGAGACCTGGAAGAAGCTCCTGGCTCCTGGCTTTCTATCGGTGCAGCTCCGGCCGTTGCGGCCATCTGGGGAGTGAACCGTTGGATGGAAGACCTCTCTCTCTCTCTCTCTGCCTCTTCTCTCTGTGTAAATCTGACTTTCAAATACATAAATCTTAAAAAACAAAAAACAAAAAACTCATGTACCACATCCAGGGGGGTTTGCCGATCCCTTTGATGCAGTTCCCCACAAAGCCAAGAGGTGGCAGCACAGACACCAGCCTGTAGCAGCCCCATTTTCCTGACAGTAGAGAATTTTGAGGGAAAAATTTAATGACCTGAGATCCCACCAGTAACCTTGCTTTGGCCTGGAAAGCGTGTGGATATAGTGCGCCATCAAACTGCCCTAAAATACTCGCGGAGGAGTAGAGCGAGATTGAATGAGCAGTCCTGGACTTTAAGGTCACAAAAATTGAAAGACAACACTTGATATACTTTTATTAGGGAGCTAGCACCATGGGGGGAAAGATGCCTGGCACTTGATTAGTGGTGGGGTCGCAGACACTCGCCTACTACAAAACCGACTATGACTTCTGGAGCTGTGATTCCTACTTAGTTTTACTACATAGTATCTATGTTTAAATTGCACCCATCTTAAGAAATTTTACTCTGAACAGGAAAATAGTCCCTTGGATCAACAGCAAAAAATCTTTTATTCCTTCCCCTCCTTAGGGAGACTGAAAATAACAGAAGAGGAGGAAGGTGTTTTACCCATGTAGATTCTGTGGTTTTTATTTTGGCAAGTATCACTTTCATTTTCTGTGAAAGCACAGGGCGCGCGGCTGTGGAGTCCCCTACAGAGCAGATGTACACGGAGTAGTTTGTCTCATCTAAACACATCTAGCCAGTTTCAGCGGAAGCATTTTGCATAGCAGATCCTGGGTCTGAACGTGGCTGGTGACAGTCGCACGTTCTCGGGGCAGACTTGTGTGTTTAATGGGGTATGCTATGCGATCCTAGTAATTCTTAGGAAATGAACTCTGTGCTTAAATCTTAAACAAGTGAAGCATCAGATCTTAAAAAAATCTCTTGATGAGGCTTACAGGAGATATATTTTAACTTTCATTTCTGTTCCTTTGAAAAGTTTCCATAAAGTTAGTGATCATTAGGTAACGGAAAGCAAACGGATACACTTCTGATACACTTTTGCAGTTTCAGGCTGCGCTGCAGGGGACAGGATGACAGATGGGGCCGGCTGGCAGCTGAGGAGTATCAATAGAAGCAATGCAAATTTTGTGGGTGGGATAGAATTCGAGAACGATTTGCCACCTTGTTTTGGTTCATTTTTCACAGTCCAGCTCAAACGGTGAGGCTCCCTTGCAATGTACAACAGTCTCTTGGGGCTAAAACAGCAAAGCATCTGCATCGTAAGTCCAGACGCTCCCATTCTAAGCAGAGGCAGAAGGGCCACCGGGCGATCAGTTAATTCACCCACCAATTAGTGTATTGGGGAACATCACAGTTTTGCATAATCCTCTGCTAAGTGGGATAAGGAACAGAGACCAATCCCACGCATTTGTGTCTTAGCTGGATCTGTATTGGCACCCGTGCCTTGGTGCGTGCTAGGGTGAGTCGCAGGTGGACTGGGGCACCCAAGGCCAGCTTCTTGGACGTTTTGACACAGACTCATCTGTCTCACTCTGCAGAATCGCTCTGCTTGGGAAGGCCAAGTGCACGCCTTTCGCCTGGCCACTCCTCTCTTCCTGTGAAGCCCAGGGTTCCTTTTATAACATGCGTTCACTGACTGCATCTTTGTCCAAGAGGGCCACAGTTTGAACAGCCCTTGGTTCTGGTTTGACTGCCTTCCCCTCAAGGGTGACGATTGTGTGGGTGGTTTCTCTCTTAGTTCTGCAACAAGAAGAAGGAAGTCCACGCAGAGAGACCCACTTTGCTTGTCTTCAGGCAAGCGGCTCGGAGCCCACTGGGGGCGTGGTCAGCTTGGGTGCACGTGGGGCTCAGCAGTAGAGCAGCTTTGGACTCTGTGACTGTCCTGAGCATCGAATTCGCTTCCTAACAACACTGCATATACCTAGGATGTTATTTTTAAATATTCCAGGTGTGTTGGGGGCCAGCAGAGAGGCTGACCTAACCAATGTGGAATGCGTTACACTTGGGCTTATAGCTTCTAGGGGAGAAGGGTATTTGTAGAAACACCTTACTCAGCGTAGTTTCAGGATTCTGAAACAGTATGCACTTTATAGTTATTGAAGGCTTTTTATTTTTAAAAAATGGATTTATGAAATTCACAAATAACAGTTGGAATCAACTTATGGGAGACCAGGAGGAAGCACCTGGCTCCTGGCTTTGGATTGGCGCAGCGCGCCGGTCATGGTGGCTGTTTGGGGGGTGAACCAACGGAAGGAAGACCTTTCTCTCTGTCTCTCTCTCTCACTGTCTTAACTCTGCCTATCAAAAAAATTTTTTTTATATATTTGAAATGCAGAGTTAAAGAAGGAGAGACAGAGAGGAATCTTCCATCCATTGGTTCACTCCCCAAATGGCCACAATGGACAGGGCTGTGCCATGCCAAAGCCAGGAGCCCAGGGCTTCTTACAAGTCTCCCACATGGGTGCAGGGGCCCAAACACTTGGGCCATCTTCTGCTGCTGTTCCAGGCACATTAGCAGGGAGCTGGATCCAAAGTAGAGCAGCCAGGTCTCGAACCATGCTGGTGTCAAGGTGGAGGCTTAACCTGCCACACCACAATGCCAGCCCCTTCTAACTAAGAAAAAAAATTCTTATTCTGCATCTTGATGTCTGGCTTTATTGGACCTAAAACTGTGCATATTAGATGTACTATTCATCCGTATGTTTGGTGGTTTACATCACCGAGTCTCAAAGTGTGATCCTAGAAACACAAGTTTCACAGGGCATTAATGATAGGTCTTGCTCAGAATAGAGTTCCACATACAAAGAGTTTGGGAAATGTTGGGCTCAGCCAAGTCCAGGTTTCTTGCCAATCCCTGAGGACAGAACATTCAGGGTTTCTGGTACCCAGAGCATCCTCCTCTCCCGGGAAGACCTATAGGACTGGTGCCCCGAGAACCACCTCTTCAGAACACTTGTTTATCAACGTGTGTGTGTGTGTGTGTGTAAGTGTGTAAGATGTATTTATTTGAAGGCAGAGAGGCAAAGAGAGAGAGAGGTCTTCCATCCCTGGTTCACTCCCCAGATGTCCCCAACAGCCAGAGCTGTGCCTATCCAAACCCAGGAGCTTCTTCTGGGTCTCCACATGGGTGCAGGGGACCAAGGACTTGGGCCATCTTCCACTGCTTTCCCAGGCCATAGCAGAGAGCTGAATGGGAGGTGGAGCAGCCAGGACTTGAACCGGTGCCCGAGTAGGATGTCGGCACTGCTGGCAGTGGCCTTATCCACCAAGCCATAGCACCGGCCCCTGTTCATATTTTAAGACAATTACAGGGGAAGAATGGGCATAAGGAAAGCAAAGCCTGTACAAGGAGTCTGAAGGGTGAATGGTAGGGAAGGCAGCACCATTTTGGCTTCCTCTGTTGATGACTCTGTGTGACATTTTGGGTCACCAAAAGTTAGCCAAGATCAAAAAGATAACAGGCAGGTCCAAGGTGTTGAATGAAGACCCTGAGCAAATGCATTTTACAACATTCGCAAAAATCAGGGCAGCAAATGGGTGCAAACTTAAAGAAGCACTTAACATAATGCATGTCTTCAGACACCATTTAAAATAAAGTTCTCATTAAGATCTGGTTTCTGAAAGCGTTTCCTTTCTAAAACAGGCTTGGTCCAGCTTGGGCTTTTCATGCGTAATTCAACAACAAAATCCCTAACAGTACAAAAAGCAAGAGTTTATCCTCTCCAGCGAACAGATTAGGTCATCTCCATGCACATGGAATGTCCCCAGAGGTGGTCACAGCGAGGAAGAGCCGCCCCCCCCCCCCCCCCCGCGCGCGCCCTGGGGACAGAGCCAGCCCCACTCCGGCCAGCCGCGAGGACGCTGTGGACCGGACCCTTCCCAGGAGTGGTGCCTGCTGCCCCCTGGGTCTGCACCGCTGGGAGGCCATGGCCGCATCTTCCCGGGGATCCCAGCTGGGTGAGACTGGGAGGATCCAGCCAGGGAAACCGATGTTCTCACAATACCTTGGGGGGGGGGGGCGGGGGAGTCTGGCCTTGAAACCAGCCAGGCGCGGGAGGCGCAGGAACGACCTTGGAGAGGCACCTCCAGTGCGCGTCCTGCAAGCAGCGCGCACCTGCAGCCCGCGAGGGCGGCTCCGGGGCGGCGGTGCCGGGGAACGTGCGCGTCCCAGCTGGGTTTCTGCGGTGCTGCTCCGAAGCTCCCGCGCATTTTTGGTTTCTTGTGGCCCCAGCCCGAGCCGCCACTGCTGGAGACCGCGCCCGCCACCTGGGGTCGCATCGATAGTAACCGCTTCAGCCTCTGCTGGTTGCAGCGGGTTTGTGGGCTGGAAGATGCAGGCGAGAATGCGAGAGTGCGTGTCGGGCTCAGGCTTCAGATCTCCCCGCTGAACTGGATTTTGAGAAAACAAACCCAGGCGCGGGGGCAGGGGAGGGGAGCACTTTGCAAATATTTGTAGAGCCTGGTTGTAAACTCCCCAGGGCTGGGGACTTCGTGGTTGGTTCCCAACTGCACTGGGGCTTTATTATTCCTTGGTAAAGTGTTTGGGGGAGAACCGGGTGGTCAATGGGGAAAACAAATCCCCTTTTTGCACAATCTGATGATATTCTGCATTTTACAGGATTTTGTGTCTCAAAACTGTTCAAGGACCCAAGGGTGATCCTCCACACGTGGTTGGAAAGGTAGCCCCCGAGGAGAGGGAACGGGTCCCACCGCTCATAGCAGCCACAGTTGAGGGCCAGGTGCCCTGCCGTATTTTCTTGGAACTCAGTGAAGCCCTTGGCCGCCAGGCGAGGTGGGCAGCGCTAGCCCCTCACCACGCTATAGGCACAGGGCTGTCCAGGCCGGGTTTCCATGGCGGGGCAGGTCCCTCGGCCCCACCTGCAGCCTCCCTCCCTCGATGGCAACCGGGGCTTGTTGAGCTTGTCTCGGTTTCACTGCCTGTGCCTCTGGGGTTCGTGCAGGGAGCCGGGCCTGGTTGGGGCCGGGCGAGGCTAAGCCACGCACATCTGGAGGAGGGTTACTTCCTTAACTCTTAGTGGAGGGTGAGCTCTGCCCCATGGCTCCAAATATATCATAAAAACAACAGGGCGAAGCGGTAGTGAAACCTAGCAGTTGAGTTTGGAAAGGGCACTGCTGGGGTTCAGATCCCCGCTGGGTGCACGGCCCTGAGCGAGTTAATGAATGGCTCCTCAGTTTTACTCAGAGAGAATCACAGGGTTGTGAGCGTGGGGTGCGACACCTCAGTGCAGAACCGTTGTTGGCTATTATTATTTCCCGCAGATACTGAAATGGAGCATTTTCTGTATTTAAATTACTGGGTCCAGACAAGAACTGTTGCGTTCATCTGAATATTCGGCTGTTCCTTGATTCATTTTCCAGTTTGCTTTTACTTAGGTAACAGCATTGTTGCACCTGCTTCTCTTAATGGGGTGTTGCACCTGCTTCTCTTTATGGGGCACAGATGCCTCCCTAGGAAGTCCTTCTGCCTCCCTTTCTGACCTAAGGGGAACGCTGGCCCCTGTTGTGTGTCCGCTGTGAGGCGTATGCCATGTGCATGTTTGATGTATGCTTGGTGTGTGTGTGTGTGTAGAGACTACATGTGTTGTGTGTGCATATGTGTTTTGTGTGTAGTGTGTGAGGTATATGTGTATGTAGGGGGCACTTCAAAAAGTTTGGAAAATGGAATTAAAAGACAAGTTTAGGGGTTTGGGGGCCAGTGTGTGGTGAAGTGGGTTGAGCCTCCGCCTGGGCTGCCAGCATCCCATATGGGCATTGAATCGAGTCTGGCTGCTCCGCTTCTGATCCAGCTCCCTGCTAATGCACCTGGGAAGGCAGTGGAGGATGGCCTAAATGCTTAGGCCCCTGCACCCATGTGGGAGACCTGGAAGAAAGCCCTGGCTTTGGCCTGGCCCAGCCCAGGCTGTTGCGATATTTGGGGAGTGAATCAGTGGATGGAAGACATCTCTCTGTCTCTCTATTTAACTCTGCTTTTTAAATAAATAAAATAAATCTTAAAAAAGAAGTTGGTGCCAAAATTTGAAATCCATGCATATATAGGGTCATGGTGTCTGTTTTGAAAAAACTATTCATGGAGGCTGGTGCTATGTGTCATAACTGGTAAAGCCACTACCTGTGGTGCTGCCATCCCATGTGGATGCCAGTTCGAGTCCCAGCTGCTCTGCTTCTGATCCAGCTCCCTGCTAATGCGCCTGGGAAAGCAGTGGAGGATGACCCAAGTGCTTGGGCCCCTGCACTACATAGGAGACCTGGAAGAAGCTCCTGGCTTCAACCTGGCCAAGCCCTGGCCATTGCAGCCATTGAGGGGGTGAGCCAGCAGATGGAAGATCTGTGTCTCTTGTCTCTCTCTCTCTCTAACTCTGCCTTTCAAATAAATAATCTTAAAGAACAATGCATGGATTTCAGCATTTCTTGGCAGTAAGATAAACTTTTAAACCCGTTTTCCACAAACGTTTGGGAGAATCCTTGTATGTGCGTGGGGCTTGTGGGGGGCAGGGACTGTGGGGAACGCGAGGACCGCAAGAAGCCGGCCCTGCTATCCAAGAACTCCACAGGGCGAGAGAGCCACAGCGAGAGCGCGTGTGATCAGAGCAGAGGGAGGGGCGCAGGCAAGGAGCCAGCCCGGCTGCCTGTGCCAGCAGGTGTCTGAGCTGCACCGAGAGTGTGGACGTCCCAGAGGCCCAAGAGCAGGCACGGGAAGGGCTGGCATGGGAAGGGCTTGTGTTGTCTGCTTCCTTTTTGGCCGGAACTGCTCTGGTTAAGCAGAGCTGAAAGGGAGCCTTGGCGGGGGCCCATGGAGAGAGTTAGGTTTCCTGGGTCTGAGGAGCAGTTTGGTGAAGGGTGTTGGTGACATTCGGGAGGTGAAAAGGGCTTGTGTGGCTGTGCGGGCTCTGTGGGGAGGGGTGATACTGCTGCGGGGAGTGGAGCACCTGCAGGGGCCCCCGGCCTCCACCCTGGAGCCGGGCGGCTGCAGGGGCCGGCTGGCAGCTGGATGGTGTGCTACAGGAGGTGTGTGCTGCTGTGCCGTCTGGGCTCCCAGTGCCCCGGACTCGGTTTTCTCCTAGAAATGGTGTTGGAAAGCCTCTCCAGGTTCTAAAGTGAACTACAAAGCCTATTTAATCCCCCGTGTTTCACATTGTATCAGTGCGCATAAAGCTTATTAAGCCGCGGTGTACCGGAGCAGACCGCCCTGCAGGTGGAATGAGTGACTAAGACGCTGTCTTAGGAAATGATGTCTGTGGGAAAATTCATTGCAAATTCCAAGTAATCTGCCCGGGACGCAGCAGTCCGATGGGGTCTCTAGCCAGGGAATGTTTTACCGCCACAACACCTGCTCTGTTGGAAATGGCCAGATAGCATTTCAGTTGGCGAATGAGAAGAGTGGTTTCTTCTCTCTAGCTTATCTTTTATGTTTCTTTATCTTTTTTAAGATTTATTTATTTCTATTTGAAAGTCAGAGATACAAAGAGAGAGAGAGAGAGAGAGCTTCCATCTGCTGGTTTACTCTCCAGATGACTGCAACGGCCAGGGCTGGGCCAGACTGAACCCAGGAGTCAGGAGCTGCCTCTGGGTCTCCCCTGTGGGTACAGGGGCCCCAGTTCTTGCGCCATCTCCACTGCCTTTTCAGGCACAGTAGCAGGGAGCTGGACCAAAAGTGGTATAGCTGGGACTCGAACTGGTGCTCATATGGGAAGTTGTAGGAGACAGCTTAACCTGCTTTGCCACAACACTGGCCCCAAAATATGCTTAATCGAGATAATTTGTTGTCAATGACAATTCTTGATCATCAGTTTTTTTTTTTTTTTTTTTTTTTTTTTTTTTTTTTTTTTTTTTTTTTTTTTTGACAGGTAGTGTTAGAGAGAGACAGAGAGAAAGGTCTTCCCTCTGTTGGTTCACCCCGCGAATGGCTGCCACGGCTGGCGCTGCGCCGATCCGAAGCCAGGAGCCAGGTGCCTCCTCCCAGCCTCCCATGCAGGTGCAGGGCCCCAAGCACCTGGGCCATCTTCCACTGCCCTCCCGGGCCACAGCAGAGAGCTGGACTGGAAGAGGAGCAACTGGGACAGAATCCGGCGCCCTGATTGGGACTAGAACCCAGTGTGCCGGCGCCCCAGGCAGAGGATTAGCCTAGTGAGCCACAGCGCCAGGCCCTTGAGCATCAGTTTTTTAAGATTTACTTATTTACCTGAGACGCAGAGTTACAGAGAGTGAGAAAGAGAGGTCTCCTATCTGCTGGTTCACTCCCCAAATGGCCACAATGGCTGCAGCTGAGCCAATCTGAAGCCAGGAGCTTCTTCTGAGTCCTAGGCACCCCAGGTTCTAGTCCCAGTTGGGGCACCAGTTCTGTCCTGGTTGCCCTCTTCCAGTTCAGCTCTCTGCTGTGGCCCAGGAAGGCAGTGGAGGATGGCCCAAGTGCTTGGGCCCTGCACCTGCATGGGAGACCAGGAGAAGCACCTGGCTTCAGATTGGCACAGTGTGCCGGCCGCGGCGGCCATTTGGAGAGTGAGCCAACGGAAGGAAGACCTTTCTCTCTGTCTCTCTCACTGTCTAACTCTGCCTGTCAAAAAAAAAAAAAAAAAAAAAAAAAAATCCTGCTGAAGGCAACCCAGGGTGGGGCGGAGGGACGGCAGGTTCCAATTGAATAACTTAGGATTCCTGCTGACAGTGGGCCAGACTAAAGTGAGCGCACAAGGAAGCCTGGGAGAAACAGGGCTCAGAGGAACCCGCATGCGGTGTTGGGAAGCAGAGTCACGGCCAATCCTCATGAATAGGCTTGGCGTTTTCTTCTTCCGTGTTGCCCCCGCTGTTGGCGTCAGCACCGCGCACCGAAACCTTGGCTTTCCTAGGGAGGCCAGTGGCTTTCATGTCACAGCTGGAAACCCAGACCGCAAACAGTTAAGAAACTTCCCGAAGGCTGGCCTCAACTGTGTGTCTGAGAAGGGCCTGTTCACCTCTCCTTCCTTTTAAAAGCAATTCGTCTCCTTTTTTTGAATAAGTGATACATTCCTGAGGTTCAAAAATCAAAATGAAAAGAATTAAATTCTTTCTCTGACCTTGGCAGCTAATTCATCAGCCACTAAAATCTGCACTGCAACTGTTGTCACCGCAGTTTCTACATCTATAAATAAATAAATGCAAGCATGGCTCCTTATTGTCTCTCTTTGTTACAAGGTGCCTATTAGGCTTACATTCAATGCCCTGCTTTGGGTGCCCCCCCACTTGTCATTGTAATTTGAGGCTCTTTCATTGCAGTAGGTAGAGCTGGTGCTGGTATTGAAATCTCAGTGCTCTGCAGTCAGAACCTGCATTCATTGTCGCTGGGTCCTTCTGATGCTTATATAGGGCTCAAGGCTTCAGAATGTGTAAAAATCTCTGGAGTGCATTTGTGGTGTGAGATTTAAATGATGTGCAAACAGTATTGAAAGCATTTGACATACCAGTAGCAATAATGAAGAAGGCCGCATTTCAATTGCACATCACAAACAGTGTTGTCTCTGATAAGTTAAATCTAGAATGTTTCTATTATAGGGAAGGAAACAATGTGGGTGTATTTTTTCCTGTTTCTCATTTTTTCCTGCATCTTTTGCTAATTGTACCCTAAATTTTCTAGGGAACTACTCTTCCATTCTTTTTTTTTTAAGAAAGAGAAAAATGTTTAAAAAAATTTGTATTTATTTGCGAGGATGAGAGCTGGAAAGAGAGGGAGACAGAGTGAGCTCCTACCTACTGGTTTACTTCCCAAATGTCTGTAACAGCCAGGGCTGGAACTGGAGGCTGGGAACTCAGTGTGGGTCTCCCTCATGGGTGACAGGGACCCAATTATTTGAGCCATCATCTCTGCCTCCCAAGGTCTACATGAATAGGAAGCTAGAGTCAGGAGCTGGAGCTGGGTACATCCCGATGTGGGATGAGGGCGTCTTACCCACCAGACTAAACACCTGCCCTTCCCATTAACACCGGTGATGTGGGTGAATCTGATGCCAATCCCCGAAGTTGGGGTGGAGTGAGTGGTTTAGGCATAAGTCAGTCAATCCAAGCACTGCACGTTGAGAACCACTTCCGTAGAACACCCTTCATTGTTAGCTTCTGCCCAACAGTATTTGAGTGTTGCATTAGCTGTCAACAAAGATCTTTGTATCCATGGAGCAGTTACTATGCTGGCCACTGGGAAATCGGTTCTGATTGGAGGAATCCTTGTTGGCAGAGAACTTCAGGCTGGAAAGGCGCATGACTAAGCGGGTCATTCGTGAGAGCAGGGTGCTGAACAAGTGCGGTGGGAGCATGCATGGGGACAGCACCTGCTCTTAGCAGAGCATGGTCAGACCAGATGGACAAGGCCAGGGGCTGGTGGTGTGGCACAGTGGGTTCAACCTCCACCTGTGACACTGGCACCCCATAAGGGAGAGTGGTTTGAAGTCCTGACTGCTCTGCTTCTGATCCAGCTCCCTGCTGATGCCCCCCGGGATGGCAGCAGAAGATGGCTCAAGTATTTGGGCCCTGCCACCATGTAGGAGGCCCAGATGAGCTTCCAGGCTCCTGACTTTGGCCTTGCCCAGCCCTTGGGCTGTTGTGGCCATCTGGGGAGTGAACCAACAGATGGAAGACCTCTTTCTCTCTGTCTCTCCTTCTTTGTAACTCTGTCTTTCAAATAAAGTAAGTCTTAAAAAAAGAAGTTGGGCAGGGCGGGTAGCAGGAATTAGCCAGGTAAAGAGAAGGGGGATGAGCTCATAGCTGAGGTGGAGCAGATGGTGGCTGGGTGGTGGCTGGGAGCAGCCCGTGTGCAGGGAGAGGCTCAGGTATGGTTGGAAGTGAGAAATAGAGGAGATGTTGAGAGATGAGGCAGGAGGGATGATAGAAGGTAGGTCACGTGGGGGCTTTGATAGACCCCCAAGCTCTTAGGTCTTTATGCTGTGGGGGTTGGGCAGCCATTGCAGAATGGAAGCCAAGAACAATGAGGGGTCTCCAACTAGGATCTGGTGTGTGTTGTACTATGGTCACCTTGGCAGTGGGGTGCCGTACGGATGGGAAGGGCCGAGAGTAGAGGAGGCTGCTTCGCTGGTGCTTGCTGAGCTCCAGGTGAGATTGGAGGGGGCCCTGCACCAGGGAGGCGTCGCTGGAGTCAGGTGGACCTGAGATCCAAGATCTGCGACCCAAGCTTGGTTGTGAAAGGCAGATGCATTTCAGATTTTTCGTCTCTGCAGTTGGGACCAGGCTTACCCTTGGCAGTACTCTGTCCTAACGACGTAAGACAGGGGCACGTCCAAGAGCCGATGGCCTCCCGTGTGAGGCGAATTTGGCGTTTGGGAGCTGAGAGCTGTGGGACTTGGCAGGATATGGTGTCAAGGGGCTGGGGCCTGCAGTTGCCAGCGGAGGAAGGGCTCTGTGGGGAGTTTTGTCCTCCATCTCTTAATTTTGGAACAATCCAAACTGGGAAACTCAGTGGAGCTGCCAGTACTGAAGACTGTGAAGCAGGCCATCTCGTTTTTCATTGTTATTAACTAAACCTTTACAATTCATTTGATTCCATACTATTTTTTTTTTTTTGACAGGCAGAGTGGATAGTGAGGGAGAGAGAGACAGAGAGAAAGGTCTTCCTTTTGCCATTGGTTCACCCTCCAATGGCCGGCACAGCCAGCGCGCCGTGCTGATCCGATGGTAGGAGCCAGGTACTTATCCTGGACTCCCATGGGGTGCAGGGCCCAAGCACTTGGGCCATCCTCCACTGCACTCCCTGGCCACAGCAGAGAGCTGGCCTGGAAGGGGGGCAACTGGGACAGAACCCGGCGCCCTGACCAGGACTAGAACCCAGTGTGCTGGCGCCGCTAGGTGGAGGATTAGCCTAGTGAGCCTCGGTGCTGGCTTGATTCCATACTATTTTACTAACTGTTGAGAGTAAGTAGGCTCATGTGCAGACAAACCACTTTCCAGCTTCATCTCTTGGTCTATAGAGCCCAGTCTTTATTTCTTTTATTTTTTGTTAATTTTTAAAGGAATACAAATTTCATATGTACAACTTTAGGAATATAGTTATTCTTCCCACCATACCCACCCTCCCATCCACAATCCCACCCCCCCAACCTCCTCCTCCCTCTCCCCTTCCCAGTCCCATTCTCCATTAAGATTCCTTTTCAATTAAGTTTGTACACAGAAGACCAACTCTATACTAAGTAAAGATTTCAACAATTTACACACACACACACACACACACACTGTTTGAGAACTGGTTTTACAGTTAACTCTCATAGTACAACTCACTGAGGACAGAGGCCCTGCATGGGGAGTTAATACACAGTGACTCTTGTTAATTTAGCAATTAACACTCATGTGTGATGTCAGTGACCACCCAAGGCTCTCGACATGAGCTGCCTAGGCTACAGGAGTCTTTTAAATCCACAGACTCCATCAGTATTTAGACAAGGCCATAAGCAAAGTGGAAGTTCTCTCCTGCCTTTAGAGAAAAGTACATCCTTCTTTGATGGCCACTTCTTTTCTCTTGGTCTCACAGAGATCCTTCATGTAGACCAATTTTTGCCACAGTGTCTTGATTTTCCATGCCTGACATGCTTTCACAGGCTTATCAGCCAGACCAGGAAGGCTTAAGGGCTGATTCTGAGGTCAGAGTGTTACTTAAAGCGATTGTCATTCTATGAGTCTGCTGTGTAGACTGCTTCCCATGTTGGAACATTCTCTCCTTTTCAACTTTATCTATTATTATTATCAGACACTTGACTCTATTTATATGATCACTTTAATACATAATCCTATCTATATGTTCATAATACTTAACATGATCACTTCAATACTTAAGATGCACAGCCCATTCTGTCAAGGCAGTAGGTTGACATTTCCCACTGTATTGAAAGCATCCCTTCCAGGGCTGTTGCTGTGGTGTAGTAGGCTAAGCCTCTGCCTATGGCACTGGCATCCCATGTAGGCACTGGTTTGAGTCTGGCTGCTCCTCTTTCGATCCAGCTTTCTGCTAAGGCCTGGGGAAGCAGTAGTAGATGGCCCAAGTCCTTGGGCCCCTGCAACTGCATGGGAGACCTGGATGAAGCTCCTGGATCCTGGCTTCAGATCGGCACAGCTCCAGCTGTTGGCAGCCATCTGGGGAGTGAATTAGCAGATGGTGGACCTTTCTCTGTTTAAGGCACCCAGTCTGTGGTCTTGTGACAGCTTCCTGAGCAGACAGGAAACCATCTAATATGTTCTCTTGTCCACCTTGCAAATAAACCTGATGATGCTTTGTTTATTTTTTTAGATTATTTGAAAGGCAGAGTCACAGAGATGGGGGAAAGAGAGTATGCGACAGATTTCCCATTGCTGGTTCATTCCCCACGTGCAAAAACAGCTGGAGCTGAACCAGGCAGAGGCCTGGAGCCAGGAACTCAATCCAGGTCTCCCACTTGGGTACCAGGAACCCCCAGTCCTTGGGCTATCACCTGCCTTCCCATACACATTAGCAGGAAGCTGGACTGGAAGCCTAGAGTAGCCAGAACTCAAACGGGCACTCCTGTATAGGACACAGGTGTCTCGGGCTGTGGCTTAACGTGCTGTGCCACAATGCGTGCGTTATGCTGTAGCTCTGACCAAAGAATTTTAGGTTAGTGGTCAGATATTACATTTCCTTTTTTATTTTTTCTGAAAGGCATAGTTAGAGAGAGGGAGAGATAGAGACTTGAGACACCTGCTGCTTCACTCCCCAAATGGCTGCAGTGGCTGGAGTGAGGCTGATCCAAAGCCAGGAGTCAGGAGCTTCTTCTGGATCTCTCAAGTGAGTACCGGGGCCCAAGCAGTTGGGCCTTCTTCTGCTTTCCCAGGCCATAACGGGGAACTGGATCGGAAGTGGAGCAGTTGGGACTCGAACTGGCGCCCATATGGGATGCTGGCACTGCAGGCAGATGTTTAACCTACTGTGTCAAAGCGTCAGCCCCAGATATTATATTTCTAATATGAGAATACTTCAAAAAGTTGATGGAAATGGATTTTGAAGATGTCTATTTTAGTTAAAAAATTTTTTTAAGGAACTGGTGCTGTGATGTAGCAGGTAAAGCCACCACCTGCAGTGCCAGCATCCCATATGGGTGCCAGTTCAAGTCCCAGCTGCTCCAGTTCTAGTCCAGCTCTCTGCTATGGCCTGGGAAGCAGAAGATAACCCAAGTCCTTGGGCCCCTGCACCCATGTGGGAGACCCAGAAGGGGCTCCTGGCTCTTGGCTTTAGATCAGTGTAGCTCCAGTCATTGTGACCAATTAGGAAGTGAATCAGCAGATGGAGGACCTATCTCTTTCTCTCTCTCTGCCTCTCCTTCTCTCTGTGTAACTCTGACTTTCAAATAATAAATCTTAAAAAATTTTTTGAAATCCATACAATTTTTTCATAACATACATTTTCCATGAACTTGTTGAAGACTCTTCATATGCATAGATTTAACTTTTTTTGCATCAAAATAAGCTTTCCATTCCATTTTCCATAAACTTATTGAAATTTTAATTTATTTATTTGAAAGGTAGCGTTACAGAGAGGCAGAGAGAGAGAGAGAGAGAGAGAGAGAGAGAGATAGAGGGAGGGAGGGAGGGGTCTTCCATTCACTGGTTCACTCCCCAGATGGCCGCAATAGCTAGAGCTGCACCAATCCAAAGCCAGGAGCCAGGGGCCTCCTCCAGGTGTCCAGGATGCAGGGCCCAAGGACTTGGGCCATCTTCTACTGCTTTCTCAGGCCACAGCAGAGAGCTGGATTGGAAGTAAAGCAGCCAGGTCTCGAACCGGCGCCCATATGGGATGCTGGCACTGCAGGCAGCGTCTTTACTCACTATGCCACAGCACCGGCCCCTCATATCGTTTTGAAGATGACATTCGTTTTCTTTTTAAATGCCTGCAGCATTTTAAACAACTGGGAGCAGTTACTTTTTGCTGTGAGATTGGTCTTTATCAGGGCTGGGGTGAGGCATCTGTGAAAGTGGATTCCATGACCTAGGGCTCGTTACAGGAAACCCTTCCTCGGTCCTGCACTTCCAGGAGATGGAACGGGGGCATCACTTGCCTCCTGACCCCGTCCTGTCGGGAGGTGAAGCAGAGGCAGCCGAGCTGGGGAAGCTGTCTGGCCCCCGGCACAGGGTTCCTCTGTCGCACTCCACTGGAGATCCGGTGAATGGCGCCCGACTCTGGGCCACTAGGAGTAGAGAAGCCACAAGGCAGGAAAAGGTAAACAGGGGTGGGCGTATTGCGGCACAGTTGGCTAAGCGGGTGCTTGGGATGCCAGCACCCACACTGGGGTGCTTGGGATGGAATCCTTCCAATCCTGCTCCTGCTAATGTGCGTCCTTGGAGGCAGCAGACAATGGTTTGACTGCTTGGGCCCCTGCCCCTCACTGGAGACCTGGATAGAGTTTCTGGCTCCCAGCTTGAGCTTGGCCCAACCCCCAGCTGTAAGGGCCTTTTGGGGATGGAAGCAGCAGGATCACACTTCCTTTCTCCTTCTCTCTGAACCTCTGGGGACTTTCCAATGAATGAATGAATGAATGGATGCATGGATGGATGAATGAATGCAGGACGAGCTCCTGATGGTGGTGAACTTTGGGGTCTGCCTCCTTCTGTGATAATTCTTTTGCTTGCAGCCCTCAATAATTAGCGAATCTCTGTCTTTGTTTATGCCCATACCATTAGGAAAGGGACCACCCAAGAGTAAGTTCGCAGCTACACTGGAGAAATCTACAGCACCGCAAGGCCTCCACTCTCTTATCGACAGCATTAAGACAGTATTGCACCAGCAGTGGTTAACACCAGGCTGGGTAGGACACTGAGGAACAAATTCTCCTTTGATTTTTTTTTTTTTTGCCCTGCTATTTTTTTAAGATCTAGAAGAGTGAGAGTTATTGGCCTACGGTGTTATCAAGCTTTCTGATTGTGAACATGAATAATAAACATCTTAGATTTTTCTTGGGTAATTAAAAATGTGTAAGTATTTGAATACTGGGACTTGATCTTAGCTGTTGTTTGAGACTTGTCTCGTTGTCAGTGATTCACTTTATTATTAGCCAAATAATCAAAAACCAGACAACAGAGCTCACTACACACAGGGCAAGTGCAGCTGGGCTGCCTGGGTTGTGTTTGTTTTTGTTGTGGGTTACTGGGTACCCAGCCTCAGAAGATGGTCTCCTTACCGCTGGTCTAGCCTCAGGTTCCAGCCGTGAACTCCCAGCTGTTGGGCACCATCGCTGGGTGGCTCAAGCCTTTGCTGTTATAGGGAGGCAGCCACAAGAAACTGCCTGCACAGGGGACCGTGGTCCAGGTTTCAAACCTGAGAAGGGACAGGCAGGGCCTCTGCTACCAGCACCGTGCTCCGAGCGCCCCTCTGCAGGCACACACAGCCCAGGCGTGGCGGACACCCGATTAGGGACAGGAGCCCTTTGGGCCGGCCCAGCCCCCACAGCGCCACACAGCACCTGGGCTGCAGCTCAGCCCTCCCTTTCCTCGTGCCCAGCCACACTTCATAGCTGTGGGCTCAGGCAGCTTCAAGGTGATGATCAGTTTTCTCAGTCGTCTCATTGTTCACAGTGAGAGTTGGCAGGGAGAGGCTTTTCTCCTTCTTTTTAGATGTATGTGTTTATTTGAAAGGTAGAGTTACACAGAGAGAGGGAGAGATGGAGGGAGGGAGAGAGACACACAGAGGGAGAGAGATCAATCTTCCACACCACTGGTTCTCTCCCCAAATGGCTACAGGAGCTAGAGCTGGGCTAGGCTAAAGCCAGGAGCTGGGAACTCTATCCAGATCTCCCACGTGGAGGGTAGGGACCCAAGAACCTGGGCTATTTTCCACTGCTTTCCCAGGAGCATTAGCAGGGAGCTGGATTAGAATTGGAGCAGTCAGGACTCAAACCAGCACTCACATGGGATGCTCGTGTCCCGTGCAGAGCTTAAACCACTGTACCACAGCGCCTACCCCAAGGGTGATTTATTGAGTTACTTATTTGAAAGAGTGACAGAGAAAGGGAGAGAGACAGAAAGAGATCTCCCATCTGCTGGTGCATCCCCCTAAATGGCTTCAACAACCAGGTCTGGGCCAGGCTGAAGCCGGGAGCCAGGAACTCCATCCAAGTCTCCCACGGAGGTGGCAGGGGCCCAAGCACTTGGACCATCATCCGCTACCTTCTCAGGCACATTAGCCATGAAGTTGGCCCCGAAGAAGCGTGGCCAGGGCACTCAGATTGGGGATGCTGGCCCATAAGCAACAGCTGAACCCACCGTGCCATAGTGCCAGTCCTCTGAAACCCACTTGTTTTTAAATGTCTTTATTTTAAAGCTATTTTATTTCTAACTGGCAGCTAATAATTATACGTCCACATGAGGTACAGAGTGCGTGTTGTGTAACAGTCAACTCAGGCTACTTAGGCCATCCATTGTCATGTACACTTCTCTGTGATGAGAACACTTAAAATCCTCTCTTCCTGCTACTTTGAATTATGGGATGTAATATCGTGCATGGTGATTGCCCTTCTGTGGAACAGTAACTAGAACTTAACTCCACCGGTCTGCCTGCACTTTCTGTTTAAGCAGTGTGCAGTGTCCACCCCACACCCATCTTGTCACCTCTGCAGTGGCCCTGATGGCTTCATTGTGCTGCGGTCTCCCCTCTGGAGCCTGCCAGTTCTGAGTTCATTCTCATGGTGTGGGGGGCACTGTCTCAATGGTCATTCCTTTTATAATGCTCGCTGAGGACAGTTAGTTGTTTTTCAATAAACTAATCTTTTAATTCCATTTCTTTATCTTTTTTAATTTATTTGTTTATTTGAGAGGCAGAGTTACAGAGAGAAAGGTTTTCTATCCACTGGTTCACTCCCCAAATGGCTGCAATGGCCGGAGCTGAACAGATCCAAAGCCAGGAGCTTCTTCCGGGTCACCCATGCTGGTACAGGGGCCCAAGGACTTGGGCCACCTTGTACGCTCCCAGGCCATAGCAGAGAGCTGGATTGGAAGTGGAGCAGCTAGGACTTGAACCAGCACCCGTATGGGTTGCCGGTGCTGTAGGCGGTGGCTTTACCCTCCACCAAAGTGTCTGCCCTGCTGTTGAACTGTAATTGCTTTCATGAACCTGCCCCGAGGTGCCCCGTGCTGCTCTAGGTCGGTGGTGTGTTTCACTGTGGCCAGTGGAATGGAAGCAGAACTATGCCCCTTTAAGCGTCACCTGAGCGGGATCTGGAGACGCCAGGCTGAGGACAGGAGTGGTGTTGCAGCAGGAAGACACAGGGCAGTGTCATGGCACACACCCCTGCTCTCCCCTACGTGGTGTCCCCAGCATTTCAGCCCTGCCCGCTCCTCCGCACACCTGTTCCTCCTCAGCCGGCCCAGCCTCGCACGCCCTCCTGAGCGGCATTCCTTACCCCGTCCTGGATGGCAGGCCGAGTGGCCCGGTGCTCCAGCCCCGGCTCTCAGGGACCCACACTCCAGTCTTGCTCTTCCTCACCGCCTGACCTCCTCCCCATCCCTCTGGGACACAAGGAAACCATAGCTCCTCCTCCTGCTTCCTCTTGCCCTGCCCCTGCTTGCCATCAGCACGTTGGATGCGTTGCCACTGCTGCCTCCACCGTCTCTCCCAAGGCTCTCTAGGACTCTCACCAAGTGCTGTTACCAATTTGGTCTCTTTTGCCTTTTTTAGTCTTTCCCTAATCTTTAAGCACAGGTGTATTTAAATATCCATCTGATAGGAGGAGATGTACAGTTCGGCACACGTTCCCACGGACTTACCCCTAAGGGTAAAGCTGAAAACGTGCCATGAGATTCCAAATCCCATTAAGCTGGGTGGTACTAATGCCATCTTACGTGTTAAAGTGATTATATTAAGTGTGTAACTGATCATATAGATAGGCTTAAGTGTCAAAGGGATCATATAAGTAAAACCAAGTGTCTGGAATAATGATAGAATTAGAAAAGGAGAGAATGATCCAACATGGGAAGCAGGCCACACAGCAGACTCATAGAATGACAAACGCCCTAAACAGCACTCTGGCCTCAGAATCAGTCCTTAAGGCATTCGGATATGGCTGAAAAGCCCATGAGAGCATTTCAGGCATGGAAAGGCAAGACACTCTGGCAAAAAATGATCTACATGAAGGATCTCTGTGAGATTCTGGTGGAAAGAAGGAGCCATCAAACAAGGATGTATTTTTTTCTGAAGGGAGGAGAGACCTTCCACTTTGATTATGGTGCTGTCTAAATACTGACAGTTTGTGGTCACAAAAGGTTTCCATAGCCTTGGCAGCTCATAACAAGAGCTGCGGGTGATTACTAACGTCATAAATAAGAGTGTTAATTGTTAAATCAACACTGTGCACTTGCTCCCCATGTAGGACCTTAGTGTGTTGTACTATGAGAATTAATGGCAAAACCAGTCTAACAGTACTTTCTACTTTGTGTGTCTGTGTTGGAGCAAACTGTTGAAATCATTACTTAGAGTTGGTCTTCTGTATATATTGATAATTAAAAATGAATCCTGGCCGGCACTGTGGCTCACTAGGCTAATGCTCTGCCTGCGGCGCCAGCACTCTGGGTTCTAGTCCCAGTTCTGTCCCGGTTGTTTCTCTTCCAGTCCAGTGCTCTGCTGTGGCCTGGGAGTGCAGTGGAGGATGGCCCAAGTGCTTGGGCCCTGCACCTGATTGGGAGACCAGGAGGAAGCACCTGGCTCCTGGCTTTGGATCGGCGCAGCGCACCAGCCATAGCGGCCATTTGGGGGGTGAACCAACGGAATGAAGGCCTGTCTCTCTCTCTCACTGTCTAACTCTGCCTGTCAAAAAAAAAAAAAAAATGAATCCTGATGAAGAATGGGATGGGAGACGGCATAGGAAGTGGGACGGGAGTGGGGGTGGGAGGGCGGGTATGGGAGGAAGAACCACTATATTCCAAAGCTGTACCTATGAAATTTGTATTCATTAAATGAAAGCTTTCTAAAAAAATTCATCTGATAAATACAAATGTTCAAAGCAGCATTGATAAATCTTTAAAAAAAAAAAGCCGAGTTTCAAATCTTAAAAAGAAACCCCCAAATGTCCACCAGCAGATGAATGGATAAGCGAAGAGTGGAACTGCGCTGGGATATTGGTCAGCCGTAGAAAGGAACGAGGGGCTTCTATGTGCCTTGGGGGAAGCCTTGAAAACGGGGCTAAGAGAAGCCGGACACCAAACGCCAGGTGGTGGGATTCCCTGTGCGACGTGTGCAGAGCAGGGAACCCAGAGACGGGGAGAGCGTGGTTGTCGGCAGCTGGGGGTGGGGGAGGGGGGAGGTAACTGCCTAGTGGTTTCAGGGTTGCATTTTGGGGATGATGAAGATGTTGCAGAACAAGACAGAGGTGTGGTTGCACAGCATTGTGAATACTAAATGCCACGGAATTGTTCACTGTAAAATAGCTGATTTTTATCCTATGTGAATTTTACCATTGAAAAACCACAAAAACGTCACGATGACTCCTACAGAAAGACCACCCTTGTGCGTCTGATGTCGCCTTTCCTCCAAGGCTGCCTTCCAGCGCCTTCCTGACTCGCCTGCCCACATCCCCACTTCCACCCGGGTTCTCTCCCTCGTCCCCATCTCTACCGCCCCCTAGTGGCCTCCATCAAAAGTCCAAGGTCCTTTTGATACTAATGCAGGCAAACAGGAAACCAAGATCCTTGGAGTCACAAAGCAGGGACCCAATTTCCTGTTCTACTTTCTCAGCTCTGTGACTTAGGGAACGTTGGCTACCCTCGCTGAGCCTCATTCTCTTGTTCTATTGCACCTGCCTCATAACACTGTGACGAGTCCATGAAGTAATACCCACCAAGCTGTGAAGACGAGATGAAACCTACCCCCCCTTCTCTCTCCTCTCTCTCTCTCTCTCTCTCTCTCACACACACACACACACACACGTGTACACTCATACAAGGGCACACACATGCTCATGCTCACACATGCACACACCTGCTAGTTATGGATCCAAGGATCTGGAGACAGGTGAAAAGGAGACCCTTTTGGTGCTGTTAGCTGCTGGTCGCCTGCTGAGCGTACAGGGAGATTAACAAAAGACTGTCAAAGACTGCAGAAAAAGAACATCAACTGGTGATAGAAGTTTATTTTAGAATTTATTTGAAAGGCACACACACGTACACACCCAGCGTGTTCCATCCACTGGTTTACTCTTCAAACGCCAGCAATAGCTGGGGCTGGCCAAGCTGAAGCCAGGAGCTGGGAACTCAGTCCAGGGCTCCCATGTGGGTGGCAGGGACCCAGTTACCTGAGCCGTCACCGCTGCCTCCCGGGGTGTGCATTAGCAGGGAGCTGGAACCGAGAGTCGAGTGGACGCTTGAACCCAGACGCTTCAATATGAGAGGCTGGCTTCCTGAGTGATGTCTTAACCTCTGTGCCAAACACCCCAGGTGATAGAAGTGTTAAATTAAAAAATAGGGACTGGGGCTGGTGTTGGGGTGTAGCCACTAAAGCCGCTGCCTGCAATGCCGGCATCCCACACAGGTGCTGGTTTTTGTCCTGACTGCTCCACTTCCGATCCAGCTCCCTGCTAATGGCCTGGGAAAAACAGTGGAAGATGGCCCAAGTGCTTGGGGCCCCTGCCTCCCACGTGGGAGACCAGAAGAAACTGGTCTTTGGCCTGGCTCTACCCTGACCATTATGGCCACTTGGGGAGTGAACCAGTGGATGGAAGACCTTTCTTTCTCTCCTTCCCCCTGTGACTCTGACTTCCAAATCCTTCAAAACTCGGAGCCTAAAGATTGTATCACTGATATTACATAAAATGTGTAAACAATGAAAACGCACGTGGACAAGGACTGGATTGCGACATGAATGAAGGAAATTCAATGTAAGAGATGTCTGAGCAAGAAGACACAAAACGGCAAAATCCAAACCCATAAAATAAACAGCCCCTTAGGATGGCGGCTTGTGAGCAGGGGATGAGGCTGGAAGTGGACTGGGAGATCAAAAGGGCGATGGGAAGCATGGTAGGAGCAGGCACGTGGGCTGGCGTTGTGTAGCGGGTTAAGAGCCTTGGATGAAGCTCCTGGCTCCTGGTTTTGGCCTGGCCCAGCCCTGGCCATCTGGGGGTGAAGCAGTGGATAGAAGATAGCTCTCTCCGCTCCCCTCCCCCTTCTCTCTGGTCTTTCAAATAAATGAGTAAATTTTTAAAATAGGGCACGCGCATAGACCAGTGATTGTGAGGTGCGCACAGAAGAGGCAGGCGTGTCAGAAGTCCTCGCTCTGCACCTAAGGCTAAAGATGTCAAACAAGGGCTCACCTGGGGCATCCTGGGGAGAAAAAAAAAAAAGAGTTCTGAGACCCACATATGGCAAGAGTAGCCCTCAGCCCGGAGAGCGCCTTTTCCTTAGAGCAGAGTTCAAGGGTGACCTTGGAGAACCAAGTCCCCAGTGACACTCGCAGTAACGAATTCAGGAGGCATCAGAGTAAGGCCTGCAAGTGTCATCGTTATTCCAGGCTGGGATTCCTGGACCTGTCCTTGGTGTCCCCTGTAACGACCAGTGCGAGAAGGGACAGTCTGTCCGTCAGCGTGCTCTCGCAAACCTTCTACAAGGTCACTCCCAGGAGCATAGTAGCCACTTGTTTGTTCTCTTAAATAGTGGCTTTGAACTTTCGGAATTAAAGGTAATTGGCGGTCCACGAGAATGCGTTTGGTCTTTATGTCACTTACGACCTGCCTCCCAGCCTTTATTCCTTTCCCCAGAATTTCCCTGGATTGCATCTTTTGAGCCTGAAGTAATTTCATTTAGATAAACAATCTCCAGGAATATTCTCAGACTGTGAGCACACCGCTGGCCTGCGGTAACTGGCCCTGCCGTGCAGCCCCAAGCGAGGCCAGCCGTCCCGTCTGCTGGGGGCGGTGGCTGACTTCTCTGAGATTACCGTCCCATAGGTGTGCTGCATGGCTTCCGGGTACAAGCTGGGTCCTGGAAATAATCCAGGTTTAGCCAGGACAGGTGTTCAGTGGTCGGCCCCGAGGTGACCATAGCCCTATCTGAGGTTGACCATTCTTATCACGCACTCTTTGGGTTGTGTACACGCTAAGGCCTTCCCTCTGCTGGAGCGAGTCTCAAACACACTCTAGACGATGGCACTCATTATGGTTAATGAGCTGGTAGCTTTTCCATTAAGGGTGTTTTTTTTTTTTTTTTTTTTTTTTTTAGGGTTTATAGCCTGGTGATAATCACTGGCTTTGGATGGGAACTCCAGGACAGGTGTGAATAGCCCTTGCTTTTATCATGTGGCTCATGTGGCTGGAATTGGTTCTGCCCCGTGTTTGCAGCACACAGAAACAAACGTGTGTAGGAACTAGAAGTCCTTGTGTTTTTTTCTTTCTTCCACGGTCGCAGCTTGTAATTACTCTGTTCAGTAGGACAAGGTCACCAAGAACCCCAAATGGGGGTGGGTGTTGTGGTGCAGTGGGTTAAACTGCTGCTTGGCACACCTGCCCACTGTTGGCATGCAGGCCAATCCTGGATGCCCTGTGATCCCGATCCAGTTTCCTGCTAACGTGCCTGGGAGTCAGTGGAAGACAGCCCAAACGTATGGATTCCTGCCACTCACGTGGGACACTGGACGAAGGCCCCGGCTTCTGACCATCAGCCACTGAGGGCACTTGGGGAGTGAACCAGTGGTTGGAAGTTTTCTTTCTCTCTCTCACACTCTGCCTTTCAAGTACATGAAGGAAAAGAAAGACCCCCAAATGAGCCAAGAGGCCTGCAATGCTCAGAGTTGCAGACTGTACGTGATTGGTGGTTGAAGACTGTGTGTGTGTGTGTGTGTGTGTGATTGGTAGTTGTGGACCGTGTGTGTGTGTGTATGGTGGTTGAAGACTGTGTGTGTGTGTGTGTGTGTGTGATTGGTAGTTGTGGACCGTGTGTGTGTGTGTATGGTGGTTGTGGACCGTGTGTGTGTGTGTGTGTGTGTGTGGTGGTTGTGGACCGTGTGTGTGTGTGTGATTGGTGGTTGTGGACCTGTGTGATAGGTGGTTGTGAACTGTGTGTGTGTGTGTGATTGGTGGTTGTGGACCGTGTGTGATTGGTGGCTACAGATTGTGTGTGTGTGTAGTGTGTATGTGTGTGATTGGTGGTTGTGGACCGTGTGTGTGTGTGTGATTGGTGGTTGTGGACAGTCTGTGTGTGTGTGTGCTTGGTGGTTGTGGACCGTGTGTGTATGTGTGATTGGTGGTTGTGGACAGTCTGTGTGTGTGTATGTGTGGTGGTTGTGGACCGTGTGTGATTGGTGGCTACAGTTTGTGTGTGTGTAGTGTGCATGTGTGTGATTGGTGGTTGTGGACTGTGTGTGTGTAATTGGTGGTGTGAGATGCCAGGTGCAGAGAAGCCAGCCAGGAAACCCTAGTGCTGGTGTGACTCCGCAGTACCTTAGCCTGGCTGACTGGGAGCAGAGCGAACCCTGTAGCTTCGTAACCTTAGAACTCACACAGTTTCCAGTGGATTCCATGGAGGGGCGAAGGGGCCCGAGCTCTGAGAAAGGCCATCCAGTGTCCCCCAGGCAGGGCGGGTGCTCTGTTTGACTTCCCCACCCGAGGGGCCTGGGCACCTGCAGATGTTTGCCAAAGCTGACACAACCCTGGGTCGGGGGTGCGAGGGTAGCTGTTTGCTCTCATAGCATGAGGAGTCACTCAGCTTAGTGGGGGAAACGGTTGTAGAGGCAGCTAGGAGGTGAGGGAATCCACCCTGGAGGGGACCCGGATGGGACCAGGGTGCGAGGAAGGCGTCCCACCTTAGGGGAGCAGCTCAGAGCCCACGCTGCACAGAACCAGCAGGGGCCGAGGGATCTGAGGCCAGCTCCGGGTGCAGAATGAGGAGGGAAGAGCTGTGTGCCAAGGCATGCAGCTGGAGCTTCTCTGCAAATGAGCGCCCAGGATCCCGAGAAAACACAGGAGGAAGGCAGCGTCGGGACCCGGCAGAGCCACCTGCTCCTTACTCCTTGCACTGAGTGTGGAGGTGACGCCTGCTGGGCTCCGAGGGAGACCCGCGGCGTCTGGGGCATCCGGAGGCTTATGTCAGAGCCTTGAGCTGTTGAGTAGCCAAGGAGACGCATTCTCACCAAGGAGGAACCGTCGTGGGGTGAGGTGGGGACAGAGTTCTCAAGAGAACGCACTGCAGAGGCCACCAAAGGGAAGATGCTGATGTTTTCTGTGAGCCATTCGCGCTTGCCAACAGGTCCACCTCCCTGGGAACTGTGGCAAAGGGAGGACAGCAGAGGGAGAGAAGGCAGAAGGGGTCCTGCTCCACGCCTGCCCCCTGTAGCTGGGGTGGGTTATTGCAGGGACTTCAGATGATCAGAAAGTATGAAAGTCCTACTCGGAGCACCACTGCTCCATTTAACCGTTTTAACTTTCCATGATGGAAAACGTCAGACATACATGACCCACTGCCATACTGATATGTCTTCCTTTTGTCTGTGTCTATGTATGTTGATGCGTATGCAGACCCACACATGCCCCACCCCCCCCGCCACACACAAGGAGGCTTCAAAACCTTCATGGGGAGATTGGATTAAAAGACATTGAGGGCAAGGGGAAGGGTGGGAGTGGGTAGCCTGGTGGTTAAGACACTGACTATGCTGGCCTTGGCTCTGGCTCCTGACTCCTGACTCCTGACTCCAGCTTCCTGCTGATGTACATGTTGGGAAGCAGTGGTGATGGCTCAAATGGTTGGGTTCCTGCCACCCATGTGGGAGACCTGGATTGAGTTCCTGGATCCAGGCTTTAGCTGGCCCAGTGCTGAACGTTATGGGCACTTGGAGGGTGAACCAGTGGAAATTTTTTTTAAAAAAGGGGAAAGAGTAAATAAGTTATTAAATCAGGGTTGTGTGTGTTTAAAAAATCATTTAAAAATGAGAATTTTCTGTTAAAATTTTGTAGCCCTTTGTTTATATGCTTTTATATATACATGCACATTTATAAAAGTATAGGCAAAACTAGGATTATATTATGAAAGATCAAAGTTCACAGAAAATGCATGAATTTTTCCATAACAGAAGTCATATATGGATTCAAAATTGTTTTGCCCTAAAATAAGCATTATATACACACACACACACATATAAAGATCCATTTATTTGACAGAATTAGAGGCAGAGAGATCTTCCACCTGTAACAACCAGGAGGCCTGGAACTACATCTGAATCTCCCATGGGTACAGGGGCCTAAGGACTTGGGTCATCTTCTGACTTCCCAGGTGCCTTAGCAAGGACTTGGTTGGAAGTGGAGCAGCTGGGATTTGAACCAGCACTCACACAGAATGTCAGGATTGGGGCCGATGCTGTAGCCCAGCGGGTTAAAGCCCTGGCCCGCAGCGCCGGCATCCCATATGGGTGCCGGTTTGAATCTCGGCTGCTCCACTTCCGATCCAGCTCTCTGCTATGGCCTGGGAAAGCAGTGGAAGATGCCCCAAGTCCTTGGGTCCCTTCCACGTGGGAGACCTGGAAGAGGCTCCTGGCTTTGGATCAGCACAGCACCAGCCATTGCTGCCGATTGGGGAGTGAACCAGCAGATGGAAGACCTCTCTCTCTCTCTCTGGCTCTACCTCTCTCTGTAACTCTGCCTTTCAAATAACTAACATAAATCTTAAAAAAAAAAAAATGCCAGGATCACAGGCAGTGACTTAACCTACTGCACCCTAATGCTGACCCCTGAACTTTTCTTTCCATTTTCCCGTGACCTTTTTGTAGTACCCTTGTACACCTTGAAGAGTTTTGTACAGTGCTTATCTTGCTTGCAATGACACTGGGACGTATCCCTGTTTCTAAATATTCCTTGGGGGTGAGTGTGACTGCTCCAAGGGTTAAACTGCACTCATGATACCAGCATTGCCTATCAGAGTGGTGACTCAGATCCCTGCTGACGTGTCTGGGAGGCAGGAGGTGATGGCCCAAGTGGTTAGACCCAGAAGAGGCTCCTGGCTTTGGCCTTGCCCAACCCTGGCTTTTGCAGGCACTTGGGGGACTAGACGAGCAGATGGAAGATCTCTCTCTCTCACTCTCTCTCTCTCACTCTCTCTCTCTCTCTCTCTCTCAATCCCAGCTCTGCCTCTCAAGTAGATGAAAATAACTAAACTTAAAATTAATGATTATGCCTTGAAGGATTTGAAAAGAGGAAGCAGAACAGTTTCTTGGACTCCGCTAGACTTGGGAGAAGACTTATGGTGTAACTTAGCAGTGATGAGGTGTGTGTGTGTGTGTGTGTGTGCACATGCATGTTGCGACAGCTTAGAATACAGCAGGCACCAACACATTGCTGAGTGAAAGAATGGTTTGTTCAAGAGCAGCAGACTGAACACAAGCAGTGCAGAAATACTATTGTAGCGAAGGCGTCGGCTATGATACACTCGTGCCTCAGGGAACTTGAACTTCGTGCCAGGCAGTTTGATTGTCAGCCTAAGACGGGGACAGAAGAGATTCCTTTCGGGTAGAATGTTGGTTTCTGGGGTCAGGAAGACCCTCTTTCTCAGTTGAGGACTTTCCCTCCAGGTTTGTCTCTTGTGTTTGTCTGTTCAAAGGCTGCCTTAGTGTGTGGCTGGGGTAGGTAGTAGGCTGTCTTTTTTTTTTTTTTTTTTTGACAGGCAGAGTGGACAGTGAGAGAGAGAGAGAGAGAGAGAGAGAGAGAAAGGTCTTCCTTTGCCGTTGGTTCACCCTCCAATTTTGGCCGCTGCGGCCGGCGCCCTGTGGCCGGCTCACTGCGCTGATCCGAAGGCAGGAGCCAGGTACTTCTCCTGGTCTCCCATGGGGTGCAGGGCCCAAGGACTTGGGCCATCCTCCACTGCACTCCCTGGCCACAGCAGAGAACCGGCCTGGAAGAGGGGCAACCGGGACAGAATCTGGCGCCCCGACCGGGACTAGAACCTGGTGTGCCGGCGCCGCAAGGTGGAGGATTAGCCTAGTGAGCCGCGGCACCGGCCAGTAGGCTGTCTTAATGCTGGCAGGAGGGGCCCCAACCCGAAGGCAGTGCGTAGGGACAAGGGATACAAAGATGAACAAGACACATCTCTTCCTCCAGCAGCTCAGTGCAAAATACAGGCAGTGGAAGGGATAAGAGGTAATTGTGAAATACGGGGAAGAAGTGTGTAAGCGTGCACTGGGGCGCGGAGAGGTGATGATTAGCGATGCCCCGGTGAGGGGGGGAGGTGATGCGCGTGCCACGTGGGGCTGGTGGGTGGAGGAAGTGCGTGTGTGTGGTGGCCAAGGAAGTGCGGGGAAAGCCGGGAGCTGAGCTGGGATGGAGAGCGTGAATCGGGGGAACCCAGTCTGTATCCTGAGTACTGGCTTCCTGGTAGATCCGGACAACCGTATCAGAAACCTGAGCATCTTTCCACATTCTCGCTCTTCCTTGCTCTGCCCACCCAACTGGGAGTCAGCCCTGATGCGCCCAGCTTCCGGGCAGCCTTGTGGCAGCCTCTTCACCCCACTCCGCTGCTTCTGCCCTGGCTGAGGGCTTTACGCCTTTCTGTTGGAGTCCGCAGCCTCTGAATTGCCTGTCTTCCTCCTGTCCTGAATCCCTGCACTGGTTCTCTCCTGCTGTGTGACAACTTCCGTCCATCTAGCAGCCCCCACAGCAGGTGCCCATGCCAACCTCCCTGCATTTCTGAGGATCCGGAGGTGGCTGTGGCTTGGCTGGGTTCCTCATGAGACTGCAGTGGCGCAGGGATTGAGCTGCACTCCTTTCAGACAGCGAGTGCAAGAGCTTCCGTTTCCACAAGGCTGGTCAAGACCTGGGGGCCGGCTTTCCCTAGAGGGAGGAGGGTGCGGCCGGCAGGACAGGGAGTGAAAGAGGGAAGGAGAAAGATTGAGCGAATGAAGGCTGCAGGGCCTTTTGTTTCTTATGTTTTTAAAGATTTACTTATTTATTTGAAAGTCAGAGTTAGGGAGAGACAGAGAACAGAGAGATCTTCCATCCACTGGTTCATTCCCCAAATGCCCACAATGACCAGGGCTGGGCCAGGCTGAAGCCACAAACCACAAGCTTTTTCTGTGTCTCCTATGTGGGTGCAGGGGCCCAAGCGCTGGGGCCATCCTCCACTGCTTTCCTGGGCACATTAGCAGGGAGCTGGATCAGAAGTGGAGCTGCCGGGACTCGAACAGGCACCCGTATGGGATGCTGGCACAGCAGATGGCAGCTTAACCTGCTGTGCCACAGCGCTGCGGCCCTGCAGCGACTTTTATGACCTAATCTTGGAGGTGACCATCTGTCCTGTGGGTCACGTAGGCCAACCCTAGCACACAGGAGGGCCCCACACGGGCTTGTTTGGTGCCATTCGCTGGCTCACTCCTCAAATGTTTGCTAGGGGTGGGCCAGGCCAAAGCCAGGAGCAGAGAATTCAGTCCCAGGAACTTGAGCCTTCATTTGCTGCCTTCCCAAGGTGCACGTTAGCCAGAAGCTGGGCTGGACAGCAGAGGCAGGACCTGAACCCAGGCCCTCTGATATGGGACACGGGCGTCCCAAGTGGCGTCGTCACTGCCACACCAAGCCCCCTCCCCTGGTTTGCAGTTGTGAAGAGGTGGCTCGGGTGGGCTGCTGCGAGGCAGACACATACATAAACACCTGGGTGGTGAGGGCTTGAGGAGGGAGGCGAGGTCCTGGAGCTGAGATCCTGTGTGCTCCCAAAGTCGTGTCGCTCGTTGGCGGCATGGAGTGGCTCCCAGGACACTGTTCATTACCACCCCGAGAAGAAGATGCATTGTGGTATCGTTGATTGATTAGTGGGGGGTCCTTTCCACAGCTGTGTTGGGTCACCTGCTCACGAAAGCCCTGTAGCCAAGGCCCCCTCTCCGAAAAGTGTCAGCTTGGAGGTGCGACTCTGCCCCTTAAAACAAGAGAGAAAGCAGGGTCGGGGCTCGGGCACGCGGCTGTGTACAGGATGTGGGAGGGGAGGCCGAGCCGCACTGGCTTTGCCATTGAAGTTCAAGTTCTTGCAGACTCCTGCTTGCATGCGACTGGAAATTACTAATCATAGGCATCCAGTGTGCTTTGCTATAAAATGTGGACGTCAGATTCTGCTCATGGGGTCCAGAAACGCCCCCCAGTATCTCCAACTATAGAGGTACAGACCGCAACATCCACTTGGTTACTAACGTCCTCTATTGAGCTCTGTGTATGACTACGGACTCGACTTTTCTGTTTTAAATTTTTACTTCCTTCAGGTACCAAGTGGGAGTTTCAAAGTCACAAAGGCAGAGGCATTGGGGGATCGAAAAGAGTGCTCAAGACAATGGCTCCCCTGTGATGCCTGGGTCATGTCTGTTGTGTCATCCTATGGTGCAGCCAGCAGCCCTCAGTTAAATAAGCATTTGCTGCAGCCTCAGCATGGTGGCACCCACCATGCTGCCCTCTGTTGAGGGGTCTGTGCTGAGGGTAGCTCAAGAGTTTGTTGAGAATTGTGTTCTTTTTTTGTGGAGCCAGCTACTCTATAGCTCATGTGAAACTGCCACACATTGGCCTCAAAATATATTCACAAAGATCTATCATCAGTAGAAAGATGTTAAATAGTGGACAGCATTGTCACTGATACCTTTCGCCTGAAGTTTTTTTTTTATCATTTTTTTAATTGATTTTATTCATTTGAAAGAGAGAGGTAGAGACAGAGAGAGAGGTCTTCCATCTGCTGGTTTACTCCCCAGAAGGCTGCAACGGCCAGAGCTGCACCCATCTGAAGCCAGGAGCCAGGAGCTTCTTCCGAGTCTCCCATGCGGGTGCAGGGGCCCAAGGACTTGGGCCATCTTCTGCTTTCCCAGGCCACAGCAGAGAGCTGGGTCAGAAGAGGAGCAGCCAGGACTCGAACCGGTGCCCATATGGGATGCCGGCACTGCAGGCCAGGGCTTTAACCCGCTGCGCCACAGCACCGGCCCCTTATCATTTTAATTGGAGCATTTAATATGGTTGGATGCATTTTTGTTTTATATTTGTGTCAGTTCCTTTGTTCCTTTTTTGCCTTCTTTTGGGTAAGTGGACTATTTTTAAATAGTCCTTACTAGCTCCTCTGAGTTTGGAACTGTACCTCATTTTGGATTCCTGTGAATCCTAGTGGTTGCTGTAGATATTATAATATGCACCTCTAACTTATCACAGACTACCTTCAATAATATTGTGTTCTTGATCCTCACTTTAGCTCATTTTTTCACGTGATCATGAGGGGAACAAATCAATGCAGTATCTGCTGTCTTTATATGAAGATTAGCTGGATTCAGATTTGCATTTGCCAATCAATACGGGTGCAAAGCTCCCGTCTGCCTAATCACAGAATTGGAAGTTCCCTCCCCAAGGCTCTGGCGGCTGTGGCTCGCTTGCCTGGTTCATTTCTTCAGAGACAGTTTCCTGTCTTGTTTCTGTCTTTTGAAAGAGCGATGCAATTGAGGAAAGAGAGAGAGAGCTGTGCAGAGGAAGCCGAGGCAGAGGCTGGTGGAGTACAGGCATGGTGTCGCAGCCCTTCCACAGTGAGGCCGATGGGGTTTCACCTCCCACGCCCTGGCGCCACATGACTGAGGTCTGGGGGGGCCGACTCAGAATGCAAGTGGATTTGCGAGGCTTGGTGTCGGGGTTGACTTCTGGCTTGGATCTGCAGGTCTCTCACTGCGAATCCGTTCTTGTCTTCAAGTGTCCCTTGCAATTTAGTACCTCCACGTCCCTCCCAGAGGTCAGTGTCTTACAGGCAGGGGGCACGGGTTGGCTTCCGGCATCGTAGGATGCACTCATTATACACACCTAGTACACGTTAGTAATTGAATGTGGATCTGAGTGAGTGAAATGCTCTCCACATTTCCAAGGGGAAAAATGGAATTTTAAAAATAAATAAATAAAATAAGTAAGTCTTTTAAAAAATAGAAACAGTTGTGATTGCAATGATTAAGAAAGGAAAGAAGGCTATGCCTTATATACAGAACTTATGTTTAAAGTGTTTTTTGGCCGGTGCTGCGGCTCAATAGGCTAATCCTCCACCTTGCGGCGCCGGCACACTGGATTCTAGTCATGGTTAGGGCGCCGGATTCTGTCCCGGTTGCTCCTCTTCCAGGCCAGCTCTCTGCTGTGGCCCGGGAGTGCAGTGGAGGATGGCCCAAGTGCTTGGGCCCTGCACCCCATGGGAGACCCGGAGAAGCACCTGGCTCCTGCCTTTGGATCAGCGCGGTGCGCTGGCCGCGGCGGCCATTGGAGGGTGAACCAACGGCAAAAGGAAGACCTCTCTCTCTCTCTCTCACTGTCCACTCTGCCTGTAAAAAAAAAGTGTGTTTTACCCGTTTAACACATGTACAACATACAGCATTCAGAGTCCTGACCTCATTTGATGGCTGTTGGGCTTTAACTGGCTACCTGGAGAAGCTGCTTTCCAGGCTGTGATCGGAAATCTCATCTCAAAGCTCGACTGTCGCAAGTACCTTCACACGGTTCCACAGAGAAGCAGTATTTACGGAGGACTGCCTGAAGCTCTTGCGGTCCATCCATTTTTTAGATAAGTCATCGCCAACCTGTTGTCTTCCAGAGCTGGGGCAGAGCGTGGAGTTATGGCGAGTGGCCTGCACTCCTCTCCTGAAAGCATTATTATTTCTGTCATGGTTACCTGTAAGGACATGACAATGACACTGAAGAGTTTAAGTGAGTCCTTTCCAACAACCAGGTCTTTACCTAAAAGAAGATCACGTGGTAACTAGGCCTGGGCACGCACGTGAAGCTTCCGGGCTCACCACTTACAACTCAAGCACCGTGGGCCACCAGCAGTGGCCAGGACCTGCGGGGGATCGGGCCGGGTCAGCTGTGGCCCAGGCACCTTGTGGGTGCTGTGTGGCAAACCCAGGGAGCGTGGCAGTTCCCAAGGGTGGTGCAGGTGCACATGCTAGGATGCTCGGTGCTGTTTTTTTGTGCAGGTGGCAAAAGTATCTGCTTGGAATGTCAATTTTTTCAGTATCAGTAAGGAAAATGTGTTTTAAAAAAAGCATCCACTTTTAAATGGAACGGTGGGAGCAGCGTAGCAGCGTCCAAGAATCAGTTCTGCTGGGCTACCCGGAATGGGAGCGGTTAAGAGGCCACTGCTGCCCCTGCCCGGGCCGAACGGCAGCAGCTTCCACAGTGGCGTGGGTTGGTGCAGACCGCTCAGGGGCGGTGATGGTGATTCTGCCAATGTACCTCGAGATGCTGTTCATCCAATCTGAAAGTTGCCTTAATCTGAACTGAATGCTAACACCCACATCAAGATGCGCCTGGCGGCTCAAAAGCCAGTGGTCAGAAGGGGAGCTGGAGTGGTGATTATGTCCAATTTAGCTCTTCACTTACGGAAAATTAAAGCTATCCACGAGGGCAAAGTAAAATGCTTACACATTGCAATGTGAAACCTTTTTCATCTTGCTATCTAGCAATAGGATAATTTTATTAAAAGATTTATTCATTTATTTGAAAGAGTTATGGAGAGATAGGGAGAGACAGATTTTCCATCTACTGGTTCAATCCCCAAATGGCCACGAAGGCCTGGCTGGCTGAAGACAGTAACCAGGAGCTTCTTCCGGGTCTCCCACGTGGGTGCAGGGGCCCAAGCACTTGGGCCATCTTCTACTGCTTTCCCAGGCCACAGCAGAGAGCTGGATCAGAAGTGGAGCAGCCAGGACTCGAACCAGCACCCATATGAGATGCTGGCATTGCAGACGGCAGCTTAACCCATTACACCACAATGCCAGCCCCTGTGATAAGATGATGTATAGAAGAAGCTATTTAGTGTAAAATCAAAGAATTCCAAATACCTAATCCTGAAGGCATTTAAAAAACATTTTGTAGGTTGTTTTATTTATCTGAGAGGCAGAGAGAAGCACAGACAGAGAAGACGGAGATCTTCCATCCTTTGATTCACTCCACAAATGCTTACAACAGCCAGGGTGGTGCCAGGCTGCAACCAGGAGCCAACAACTCAACGCAGGTCTTCTAAGTTCCTGAGTCGCCACCTGCTGCCTGCTAGGGTGTGCAGAGGAAGCAGAGGAGTCAGGACTTGAACCCGGCTCTCTGATACGGGATGGGGGCATTCCGAGTAGTGACTTAACTGTTGTGCCAAACACCTGTGGAAGCGTGTGTGTCGCCATGGCACCCTGGTCGGGCAGGGAGCAGGGCAGAAACAATACTTCACGCTTGTGTGGGTTCAAGAGAGAGAGAATAGGAGTTGCTTTAGAAACCGAGCCAGCCATGGATGAGCGGAAGCTCTGAGAAAGAGGGTTCTGGCAGAGGCCGTACATGTCACCTGCCACGCATGCCCAGGTCCCTGGAGTCAGCACGTGGGGATACAAGGGAAGGTGGTCACAGGCATAGGCTCTCTGGCTCCGTGTAGGCTGACCCTGGGGATGCCTGCAATCCCGTATCAGAGCACCTGGCAGGAGTCCTGGCTGCTCTGGGCTTCAGACAGCTCCCTGCTAACATGCCTGGGAAGGCAGAGGGGCATGGCCCAAGTACTTGGACCCCTGCCACCATTTAGGATACCAGGATAGACTTCCTGGTTCTGGGCTCCAGCCTGGCCCAGCCTTGGCCATTGTGGGTATTTGGGGAGCAAACTGGGAAATGAAAGATCTCATTCTCTGTCTCTGCCTTCCAAGTAAATAATTAAGTAAATCTTTAAATAAAGGGGGGAGGGGCGTTGTGGAATAGCAGGTAAAGCCACCACCTACAGTGCTGGTATCCCATAGGGGCGCCGGTTCGAGTCCTGGCTGCTCCACTTCCTATCCAGCTCCATACTATGGCTTGGGAAAACAGTAGAAGATGCCCCAAGTGCTTGGACCCTTGCACTCATATGGGGGACCCAGAAGAAGCTCCTGGCTTCAGATCAGCGCAGCTCTGGCCATTGTGGCCATCTGGGGAGTGAACCAGAGGATGGAAGACCTCTCTCTCTCTCTCTTTCTCTGTGGGTCTCTACTTCTCCCTGTAACTCTGTCTTTCAAATTAAAAAAAAAAATCTTAAAGATTTATTAAAAAAAAAAAAAAGGGAGGGGGCTGTGTTGTAGTGTAGCACATTGAGTGGCTGCCTGTGATGTTGGCCAATTGCATATGGGTGCTTATCTGAGTCCTGGCTGCTCTACTTCTGATCCAGCTCCCTGCTAATGTGCCTAGGAAGGCAGCAGAGGATGACTTAAATGCTCCGGCCTGCCACCCACATGGGAGACTTAGATGGACTTCCAAGCTCCCGGTTGTGGCCAGGCCCAGCCCCAGCTGTTGTGGCCATTTGGAGAGTGAGCCAGCAGAAGGAAGATCTATTTTTCTTTCCATATCTTCTTTTCTCTCTGTAACTGCCTTTCAAATAAATAAGTAAATCTTAAAACTAATTAAAAATAAGAGTCAGTGATGGCTGAAGATCAGTGGGCGAGAGGGAGAGTAACTGATAGATGAAGCAGAAGTCTAGGCTGGACCAGCTGAGAGAGTTCTAGGAAACTGTTGGAAGGTGGTTGGATTTTCAACTGAAAGCGACAGGAAGCCTTTGAATAGTCCTTAGAGAGTGACATGAAATTTACATGTTTAATCACTATGGCTGCAGGCAGGAGCATTGATTGAATATTTATTGCATGGCCATGTGAAACTTAAAAAAGCCAACCATTTTATTTGAATTGCCAGACAATAAAAATATAATAACATTTCTAAACACATTCATAGATATGACCCATCATCCTCTTGCCTTAGCTGTGCGTCATTTCTTTTCTCTGTGTCACTTCCTTTTTGCGTTTCTTCCCCTCCTTGCCTATTCACTGCTTGCATTGTTCTGGCCATGGTGGAAGAAGGCTTCCTCGGCATTCGTTACCACGGCTAAATAAATCCCAGCTGCTACTCAGTCTGGAGTGCGTTGCAGAGTTGCTGGAGTGAGAAGTGTCTTGATTACAAATCAATTGTCAGAGAAGGTGCCTATTTGTGACTCTGAACTTGGGGCTTATATCTGCTAGCATTGTGTGGTTTTTCCCATAATTGCAGTATGCCTCCCCAAGCTGACATGTCACTTTACCTCTGACTCAACTGCTCTGGAGTGGGACCGTGATGGTGGAAATGATTGATCAGTGGCCATCCCCTTCTCCCACTGTAGGCGGAGTACACTTCTCTCATTGACCTTGGTCTTGATCACATGATTTTCTTTTGCACCTGGGAAGGTGGTAGATGATGGCCACGTGGCCCCTACCACTCATGTGAAGACCTGGAAGAAGCCCTGGCTCCTGGTTCTGGCTGTTGCAGCCATCCAGCAGATGGAAGATCTCTGTCTCTGTCTTTTCCTTCTCTCTGTGTAACACTTTCAGAATAAATTAATAAATATTTTTAAAAAAATGTTTAGGGAAAGAGAAGACCTCACCCAGTGGCAGATGCTGTTAGGAGGGGTTTAAACACACTGAGTTCTTTAGTTCTTGTAATTCCTGTATCATTGGTGATTAGCTCAGCAAAGAGGCAGTGCAGTGGCTGAGGCCAAACCCTGGGGCTGGGGGAATGGTGCAAGGAAGGGCTTTGGAACGCGTGGTGGGGACCTTGTACCTTCTCTGTGGCACTCAGAGGTCTTCAGTGTGGCTGAGGGGAAGAGAGCGGTGGGAGGAGACACGGTGAGGACCACAGTTAGCCCTGGAGGACCTTGCTTGGCCATCGTAAGAACTTTGGCCTTGCCACTGAGAAGCGTGAGGGACCACAGAAGGATTTTTTTTTAACTTTTATTTAATGAATATAAATTTCCAAAGTACGACTTATGGATTACAATGGCTTCCCCCCCATACCGTCCCTCCCACCCACAACCCTCCCCTTTCCCACTCCCTCTCCCCTTCCATTCACATCAAGATTCATTTTCAATTATCTTAATATACAGAAGATCAGCTTAGTATACATTAAGTAAGGATTTCAACAGTTTGCTCCCACACCACAGAAGGATTTTAATGGGTAGTTCAGGCTGCTCAGTGAAGAATGAGTTAGAGGGAGTCACGGTGGGGATGGTGGGAGATCAGTAATGAGGACCTCGCAGTAAACCAGGTAGGAAATAATGGCGATTCATGTATCCAAGTGCGAGTGTTAGGTGTTTGAGTGCTGGCTCTGTCCCCAGTCCCAGCTTCCTGCTAACACACATTCTGGAGGCGGCAGGTGATGGCTCAAGTGCTTGGGTCCCTGCCACCCACATGGGAGACCGGATGGAGCTCCTGGCTCCTGGCTTCGGCTTGGCTCTGCCCTGCTGCTGTTGCAGGCATTTGGGGAGTGAATCAGTAGACAGAAAATCTCTGTGTGTCTCTGTCTCCTTTTCTCTCTGCCTTTGAGATAAAAATAAATGAATAAAATATTGGGAAAAGCCTTCAAAACAAAAAGTAACAGAAAGATAAGTGTAGTTTAAAAAACTCGGGACTGAAAGCCCTGGTTTTGAACCATTACCGCTGTAGCGTTCTCCCGCAGCATCGGCGGCTTGCACAGAGAATACTGACTAAGCTTGGGGGGAGGGGGCGCTCCGCGCGGGGGCTGCTGGCCGTGTTTGGGGTGAGCTTCACGCCGCTCTCCCAGGGCTCAGGAGGGTCTGCACTGCTTCTCTGGGAACTCGGGGTCTGTTCCCCCAGTGCTTCCTCGGGCAGGAGCCGTTCGTAGCCGAGTGTGTCAGAGTGAATGCAAATTTAAGCGAGTGTAACTGTATTCACTTTGCCTCCTCCCTCTAAAAGGAACTCTGACTTTGGTCTTGCACGCCTTTTGGAATATATTGGAATATTTCAAGGGGGTAAGTATGTAGGAATAGTTTGCTTCTTTTTTGTTCGGATCATTTTAAAAATTGAATTTCCAGATAAAATTATTTGTTATAAGTCCAAGATGCCAGTACCATTTAATATATCAGGAATCTTCAAAGAATTCATAGAAAATGTGTGGTATCAAAAAGTTACGCATGGGCTTCACTATTTTGCATGAAAATAGGCTTATTTCTTAATTCTATTTACCACAATTTTCTTTGAAGTCCCCTCGTATCTTTAACACAAAGCTTTCTAAGAGAAACATGGGAGTGTACCTAACCTATAAGGTATTTTATATAAAAACACAGTTTTACCATTAAAATAGGACAGTATGTCAATACATGGGCGCCACGCGTATGAGTGAGTTTCCGGAGCTACTGCAACAAATGACTACAAATTTGGTGACTTAAAAACCGCACGTGTTCATCGTCTTGTAATTCCGGAAGCTGGTGTCCCCGGGCCAGCACCAAGGGGTCCGCAGGGCCCCAGTCGCCAGAACTGCGGGAGGAATCCACGTCTGCGCCTTTGCCGGCTTCCAGAGCCGGGCTTCTCGCTCCCTTGCCTCGTGTCCGCTTCTGCCCTTCAACATCTCCTGTCCCGGCCGTGGTCCTCTGTTTCCCTCCCACAGTTGTCCTCTCCTGTGTGCCGAATCTCCCTGCGCCTCCCTCCTGGGGGACGCCTGTGATTCAGGCAGGGCCCAGCTGGGTGGCCCAGCGCCGTCTTGCCGTCTCGGAGTCCTCCGTCCCATCTGCGGAATCCACTTTGCTGTGCATGGTGGCATTCACAGGTTGCTGGGGTTTGAAGAAGATGTTTTTGTAGGCCGTTTTTCAGCCTAACAATGTAGAAAGCCAGGACTGTCTGATTCCATGGGCAAGTTAGGACTTGTGTCCTGAGGCTGTCTCACTAACTAGATACCACTTTCTTTCTTTTTTTTTTAAAGGATTTATTTATTTACTTGAAAGTCAGAGTTACACAGAGAGAGAAGGAGAGGCAGAGAGAGAGAGGTCTTCTATCTGCTGGTTCACTCCCCAGATGGCCACAATGGCTGGAGCTGCGCCGATCTGAAGCCAGGAGCAGCTTCTGGGTGCAGGGGCCTGAGGACTTGGGCCATCTTCTGCTGCTTTCTCAGGCTGTAGCAGAGAGCTGGGTATGAAGTGGAGCAGCCAGGACTCGAACTAGTGCCCATATGAGATCCCAGTGCTTCAGGTGGTGGCTTTACCGGACACACCACAGTGCCGGCCCCCACTTTTGTTTTTTATTGGGCAATATGCATACATAATGCTCATAATATGCATATAAGATCTGACATTAAAAATATTTATTTTTAGCTACTTGAAATGCAGAGTGGCAGAGAGAGAGAGAGAGAGAGAGAGAGAGAGAGAGAGAGAGACCTTCCATCTGTGGGTTTGTCCCTCAGATACCCACAACAACCAGGGCTGGGCCAGGCCAAAGCCAGCAGTTAATCTAGGTCTCTTGTGTGGGTATCAGGGTCCCAGTTACTGGGGCCATCATCTGCTTCCTCCCAAGGTACACATTAGCAGGAAGCTGGCTCAGAAATGAGGTAGACAGGACTTGAACCAGCATTCCGACATGGGATGTGAGTGTCCCAGGCATGGTTTAACCCACTGCACCCCAGTGCCCGCCCCCTCTGCTTCTCCTGTGAAAGGGTTAATTTTGGCTTAGGGTTTGAAGGGTCACAGCTGAGGATCACACAGCCAAGTAGTCTAGTGTCCAGTGGTCACGGCATAGCAAGTGTGGGGGGACAATCTCATGGTGAGCCAGGAAGCAGACAGAGAGAAGCGAGGTGAACTCTGTTTAAATAGCTAATCTTCTTGCAAGAATTGCCTTTTAAAAAAAAATTATTTATTTACTTGAAAGAGTTACACAGAGGAGAGGCAGAGAGAGGGGGGTCTTCCATCTGCTGGTTCACTCCCCAAATGGCCACAACGGCCAGAGCTGTGCTGATCTGAAGCCAGGAGCCTGGAACTTCTTGGTCTCCCATGCAGGTGCAGGGCCCAAGCACTTGGGCCATCTTCTACTGCTTTCCCAGGCTGTAGCAGAGAGCTGGATACGAAGTGGAGCAGCCAGGACTTGAACCAGCACCCATATGGGATGCCAGCACTCTAGGCAGCGATTTTACCCACTACGCCACAGCGCCGGCCCCGAGAACTACCTTCTGAGGGCACGCCCCTCTGTGACCAAAAGGCTTCCCACCACCCCCACCTTCCAGACACCACAATTAGATCCAGGCTCTGCCCTTCCTTAACCATCCACGTGAGACTTCAAAGTTGGAACACCTTCATGAGTTTGGGGAGCCAAGTGCTGTTCAGTCCATAACATTCCGGCCCTGTCTCCCCAAACTCCTGTCCTCACGCACAGCGGAAAACCAGTGCACGCCCAGGAGTCCCGAAGTCTTCACTCGGCTCAGTGTTAACTTGAAAGTCCACAGTCCAGAGTCTCTTCTCAGATGCTGTTGGCTATGAACCCCTTACAGTCAAGTACAAGGGGCTTCCTTCCAAGATAAAACAGCAGGAACAGGCCTGGTGTGAACATTTCCATTCCAAGCAGGGGAGGCAAGGAAACAGAAAGGATTAATCCAGCCAAAGCAAGATGGCAAACCAACAGGACAACGTTAGGTCGTCAAGGCCCCGGGCTGGAATCCGTCCACGGACACTCTGTGCTGGGGGCTGGGCTCTCGGGCTTGAGGGGCCCCCTCCTGCAGCTTTGCTGGCCCCAGCGCACGCTGCAGTTCTGCGGGTGGGAGTCTCGCCCTGCGGCTCTGCTAGGGTGACGTGGCTCCCGCCCCACCCTTCTACGTGGCATTGCCTCCGTGGAAGTTCCTAGTGACTCCAACTGGATGCAGTGACTCCAACCCTGCATCCAGTCTCTGTGTGGACCCCCGGTTTGTCCAAAGCCTCCTTGGTGGAGGTCTCTGAGCCTCTACGGCTCTGCGGGTCGTGGCCCACGGGCTGCTCTCCGAGGCTGCGTGTAGACGCCTGTGGCTTTCCCGGGCCGGCCTGGCACGCTGCCTGCAGTTCTGCTAGGCAGACGTCTCATGCTGCTGACACCTCTCCTGTCTGAGCTCTCCACAGCCCGGCTGCCACGGCTCCATCCTGCAGCACGACTCTGCCTGGCCTCCCAGGCTTTCCTGGGAAATCTTGGCGGAAGCTGCCGTGGCCTCGGTAACTCTTGTATTCTGTGTGCCTGCAAAGGTGGCCTTGCATGGACGGTGTCAAGGTTTGGTATCAGCAAGGAGCCACGCCTGGATCTGGCAAGCCAGAATCCCCAGGAGGGGAGGGGGGGGCGGCTGGGTGAGCAGTGTGCTCTGGGCTCTTTCCTGAAAGGATTCTGCCTGGGGAGCTTTGAAACAGGTTTCTGCTTCCAGGCTTCTGATGGAAGCTCTCTGAGATGCCTTCAGGGGTCCCCTCCCTGTGTCCTGCCCAGTGGCACGTGGCTCCCGTGCAAGGCTCCTCTGCACGTGGCTCCTCTCTTCAGCCAGGGGTTCCTCCATCCTGCTTTCCTGTCCTGAACAAGCTTGCTCTCCATTCCTTCCCTGCCCAGGCTCTGAGTTGTCCAAATCTTTCTGTTCCACTCTCCTTTGCTCCCGATTCTCACCATCAAAGTAACAGCAGCCAGGAGCAGCCGTGCTGCAGCCCCAACACTTGGCCGCCTTGAGATCTCCTCCACGAAGCAGAGCAGTGACCTTCTTTAAGGTCAGCCTCCCACCAAGTCTCAAGACAGTGACACCACCCTGCCAGGGTCCCCACCGCGCCGCAGGCAAGGTGGCCCGTAGGCCAGTTCCCAACCAGATCCTCATTTCCATCTGAAACCGGCATGGCCTGTACATTTCACCAGCATTCCAGTCTCCTGTGGCTCCCTGTATTCAGCCTTCAAGTCTTTCCTGAGCCTGCTCCTCCAAACTCGTACAAACTTCCCCCGTAACCCAACTTCAGACTCCTCCACATCTTTGGGTGTGGTTACACTAGTGATCCCGCTTCTCGGTACCAATCTTCTGTATTAGCTTCTTATTACTCTAAACCACCTGAGAGGAGCATCTTGGGGAGGGAAAGGTTGATTTTTGTCTTACTGTTCGGAGAGTCGCAGTTCGTGATCGGCAGCCCCGGTAGTCTGGCGCCTGGTGGCGGTTAGCAATGGCAGAGCTGGTGCAGGGAAGCCATCATGTGCCGAGCCAGCAACCTGCTGCTGCTGTTTTTAATGTCTGAGAAACTCAAATACTTAAAAAATTTTTTTCTCCATTTTATTTGAAAGGCAGAGAGATAGAAACGGAGAGAAGGAGAG
This sequence comes from Oryctolagus cuniculus, assembly GCF_964237555.1. Taxonomy (NCBI): domain Eukaryota; kingdom Metazoa; phylum Chordata; class Mammalia; order Lagomorpha; family Leporidae; genus Oryctolagus; species Oryctolagus cuniculus. Next base: position 16,416,156 of record NC_091444.1, on the reverse strand, counting down.
ACTTCTTCCATGTGCTGGCTTATTCCCCAAAAGCCTGCAATAGCTGGACGGGGCTCGGTCAGGCTGAGCTAGAAATTTGGAACTCAATCCAGGTCTCCTACGTGGGTGGCAGGGACCCAAATACTTGAGCCATCACCTGCTGCCTCCTGGGTATGTACTAGCAGGAACCTGGATTGGAAGCGGAGGAGCTTGATTTGAAATAGGCATTTTTTTTTTTTTTTTTTTTTTGGACAGGCAGAGTGGACAGTGAGAGAGACAGAGAGAAAGGTCTTCCTTCTGTTGGTTCACCCCCCTCGCTGCGGCTGGCGCACCGCACTGATCTGAAGCCAGGAGCCAGGTGCTTCCTCCTGGTCTCCCATGCGGGTGCAGGGCCCAAGCGCTTGGGCCATCCTCCACTGCACTCCCGGGCCACAGCAGAGAGCTGGCCTGGAAGAGGAGTGACCAGGACAGAATCCGGCACCCCGACCGGGACTAGAACCTGGGGTGCCAGCGCCACTAGGCGGAGGATTAGCCTAGTGAGCCGCAGCACCGGCTGAACCAGGCATTCTGATATGGACTATGGCATCCTGAGCCTCTGCCATTTTTAACCACTTGCACGTGCAAATTCGGTGGCATTAAGTACATTTACTTTGTTAGGCAACCATCACCACCACTGTGCGGTGGGAGTCTCGCCCTGCGGCTCGGCTAGGGTCACGTGGCTCCCGCCTGACGCTCCTTTTTTTGTCTCCTGAAACTGAAACGCTGGCCCCATTAAACAGAAACTCCCTGGGTCCCCTCCCCAGCCCCTGGGCAGCCACCACGCTGCGTGCCATCTCCACGAGTTTATCCACTGTAGAGACCTCAGATGCGGGTACTTCAAAATGTTCCCACAAAATGGAATTCCAGGATAAGCTTATTTGGGTGCAAATAGGTTTTGAATTCCATTCATAGGCGTTTTCCAAGGCCCCACCTAGATGAGTAGAGTCAGATGGTATTTACCCTTTTGCTGACATGTTTGTTGATGATTTTTTGAACTTGTAGATCTTAATGCAGATATTCCCAAGTTGTTTAATTTGTGGCTTCTTCTTCCCTTTGTGGCTCTGGGTGGACCTGGCTGAGCCACAGAGAAGCCACGTGGAGCAGGATGTAGAAAGTGGAAGTTAGTCACAGCCCGTGCTCCGTGGCAGCCGGCAGGGTTAGGCGGTGGGAAAGGCACACAGATGGCGGCCGGACCCAGCTTGTGTGCGCCCTTCCTCCTCCACACTGGGCTCTCCCCCGTCATGCTGGCCGGAGACAGCAGGAACCCCGTGCCCCATCAGCAGCTGCAGCAGCAGCCTCCTACAGGTTCTCCACACCGGAGCCCAGGACCTAGACACGCCTGGCCTTCTGGGGTGCCCTGTAGACCCGGCTGTCCCCTACACCACGGCTTCCAAAGGACCATTCAGTGACCTTGCTCTGATCTTTCAAACCCCACTTGCACCAACAGGGTCAGGTCCTGGTCTTACAAGTCTAGTGGATCCCCTAGTCTGTGATAATCACCGTGGTTCTGCCTCCCAGAGGCAGAGACACGGGCATCGTGTGATGTGATGGCCGGCACCCACACAACACTCCGGGGGTGGGGGTTACTGATGGTGGGGTTTCTCCTGGAGAAAGGACAGACAAGGTCAAGGTGGGGTTGGCTACTTGGAACAACTCGAGGATCTACATTTTTTTTTTTTTTTTTGACAGGCAGAGTGGATAGTGAGAGAGAGAGACAGAGAGAAAGGTCTTCCTTTGCCGTTGGTTCACCCTCCAATGGCCGCCGCGGCCGGCGCGCTGCGGCCGGCGCACCGCACCGCACCGATCCGATGGCAGGAGCCAGGAGCCAGGTGCTTTTCCTGGTCTCCCATGGGGTGCAGGGCCCAAGCACCTGGGCCATCCTCCACTGCACTCCCGGGCCACAGCAGAGGGCTGGCCTGGAAGAGGGGCAACCGGGACAGAATCCGGCGCCCCGACCGGGACTAGAACCCGGTGTGCCGGCGCCGCTAGGCGGAGGATTAGCCTAGTGAGCCACGGCACCGGCCTAGGATCTACATTTTTGACTTTCATTTTATGCAACCTAAAATCACGGCCACTGCTTCCAGAGAACACCCGCGGCCCAACCTGAGACGGGCTGCGTGGGTAAAGCTAACGCTGCACTCTGAAGACTCGGGCCCAGGTCACGGGATACCTCCTGGATTATTCTGCAGTGAGTATTTAGGAGCAAGTAAAACAAGTTCATGGTATGTTTCTTTTTTTTTTTGAATTTTTTTGTAAGAAAATCTGAACTCCACCTGGGCTGGTGTTGCATTTCTGCCAGACCTCCAGGCACCGGTAGGGGCTGAGTTATTTCCTGTAAACTCAGCTGGAGTGACCCTGACAGGTTAGGGGCTTCTGTAACCATGGCCCATCCAATTTGGGTGAGGCATCGTCTGGACTTTCCCTGAATCTAGGTTGTGAGTGAGAGACAAAACTAAAATATGCCCACAGACACCTTGCACAGTGGAAGCAAAGGGTGCCCATCTCGCTTTGTTAGGAGACATTTCTAGGGGACTGGGACTCTCCCCTTCACTGCTGGTGCTTAGGGCAGTCCCCCTGGCCAAGAGCCAGGCATCTCCAAATCCTGGGTGTCCAAGGCCCATTTGTCTTGCAAAGGAGGAGGCTCAGGACAATGTTGCTAACTGCTGACATGAAATAAACATAAATTACACGCCAGTGGAATTCCTTGGGGTCTGCGGGATGGAGTGTGGACCTGCAGCATCTTGGGGGATATCGCTATGGTAACTGGTCCCGCCCAGGGTCAAAGGAAGAAGTACTTGTCAAGAAGAACATGGCTGATGTGATTCCTTCTTTTAAAGATGTAATTTTTTTAAGACTTATTTATTTAATTGAAAGGCAGAGTTACAGAGAAGCAGAGGCAGAGAGGCAGAGGCAGAGAGAGGTCTTCCATCTGCTGGTTCACTCCCCAAATGGCCACAATGGCTGGAGCTGGGCAGATCCGGAGCCAGGAGCTTCCTCCAGGTCTCCCACGTGGGTGCAGGGGCCCAAGGACTTGGGTCATCTTCTACTGCTTTCCCAGGCCATAGCAGAGAGCTGGGTCAGAAGTGGAGCAGCCGGGACATGAATCTGTGCCCATACCGGATGTCAGCATCGCAGGCGGTGGTGCTACCCGCTATGCCACAATAATGCCCCCTTTATCATTTTTAAGTGTATATTTTATACCATATCTAAGGTAAATGTTCACAATCCCTTATGTGCACTCACGGTATTCAGAACGCCAGAAATTGCTGTTTTTTTTTTTGTTTTTTGTTTTTTTTTTTTTTTAATTCATTTGACAACCCAAACAGACCTGAACTGTTGAGAGGTCTTGGTGCCTTTATCAAATGCAAATTTGTGTGAATGATCAGACTAGTCATGCACATCTCTGTAGAAATCTTCTCCCGGAGGCTCTCTGCAGTCTTGTTATCTTGCTAACATTGGGAAATTTGAAACATGTTTGTTTCTGTGAGTTTCGGCTAAGCAATGCAACCTGTAATGGCGTGTAATTTATATGTCAATAGACATGCGTATGATGGCCGTACGTGAAGTTCTTCCCCACGGAAAGGGGCGGGTGATCAAAGACTCTGAGAGTCCCTGGCCCCAGGCCCTGGTTACTGACAGCATCAGCACCTGGCCCTCTCCCCTTGCTCGGCGGTCAGGCTGGGCTGCAGGGGCTTCTAGAGCAGCCACTGTGGACTCGCCCTGGGTGCAGACAGACATGAGGTGCAAACTAAAAACAAAGGGAATGAAAAGTTCTGCAATGCTTTGTCAGGAAAGTGTCATGGCCTAGGGCCCAAGCGAGTGTGTTTCAGCCTGGGGGAACTCAGGCTGAATTCTAGAAATTAACATCGACTTTCTAGCCATGGAAATTGTTGTGATTTTTCTTTGACAATGGAAGCAGTTATTCATATCTTGAATCAGGGAAAGAGATAACAAAAACATAGGCCTGGGAGTTATGAATGAAGCGCCCAGTTTCTCAATTGCCGTGACGTAATGAGATCATTAAAGAATCGAATGGTTTCCGGCATCCTAAAGCACATTTGTTGAACTTTGCGCAGCGTTTGCTTCAGCCACGGGGTATATTTTATCTCCAGTACCTTCCACAATAAACGTGGTCCGGTTCCAGGGCCTTTTGCCCCGACACGTGCGCTGTCCTCTCCGTGGCTGAGGGGCGTGGACGACCCGAGCCCTCCCCGCTAAGGCTCGGCCGTTTGAGGTGGCACTGAGTCCATCGAGAATGCCCCACGCAGTGTTTGTTCTGCAGCTGCTCGGCCGACTCTGGGGACACTGAGTGTCACTCGGGCTCCAGTAAGTAATGCCAGCGGCACAGGTAGATGGATCTGACAGGCCCCAGGACGAACAGCATCGTAGCCGCCTTGCTCCAACGCAGGCTATCCATCAGCGCCCGGATCTGCTGGAGCCGGGGAAGGTGACAAGGGAATAACATCCCTTTCTCTTCCATCGACAGGGGTAATAACTCCTCGCTCCCTAGGGACAGATTGTAAAAGCCAATAGCCAGGAGCTGTGAGGCAGGGTGGGTGGAAGAATTGAAAATTAAAGAGGGAGTGGAAATTTTTGCGTAAGGCATTTTGGTGAGATGGAATAAACCATCACACATCAGTCTTTTAATTGCCTCATTGTTGACACGGGGTTTTTTGCAAATGTTCGTTTTGATCGCGTAATTATTTGAAGCTGAGTGTTAAAAGGCGTGTGTGTGTGTGTGTGTGTGTGTGTTACACAAATGTGGGCCTGTGCTTTGTGTGGCTGATTCCTGGGGAAGGTTGTTATATGGTGATGGTTCAGACCTTGGGTTTTCCAAGTTGTGGCTGAAAATTCCTTATTGACAGTATATCTTAAAATGTCCTGCGAAAGGAAGATGTCCCCAGTGCATTGAACGGCTTAAATTGTTGAAGCTGATGTCTTTATTTCCCCTCGCATACGCGTGTGTTATTGGGGCATCCCACGGGGGTACCCCGTGTGTATATATCACATACAATGGTTTTTGATGGTTCATAAGAAATCTCGTTTTCAAGTAACCTTCAAAATGACACACTGTATGAATGTCGGTCTTCTGATGGCAACCGATAACAAGCAGATCCTTGTTAAAGTCAGGGTTCACCAGAGTTCTGCGTCCATGGCACCATGTGACACAGGAGTTTTGGGGCCCCGATGTTGCTTTGAATTAAATGTAGCACAAAGGCAGGTTTTTAGAAAACCAAGCTGCTGGGAGCCAGACGCCTTGGGACGCCGCCTGCGTTCTCAGAAATCTCCTTATTCAGGTTTTCACCTCGGAGCGGTGTTTAGTTAAATCTCCTCCAGACTCAGTTCACTGAAGGTGACAGAGGGACTCACTCGAGCTCAATGAGAAGTAGACGCGACAGTAAATTTTTCAGGCAGCGACAGGAGATCTTGTTATAGGAGTCAGCATGGGGGTCAGGGCAGAGCCTGTTGATGATTGAGGAAAAGAGAAGTAAATTCATTCTGCTCCAGGCACTTTGTCAAGTGCCAGTGGCTTACCATTGAGAACCAGTCACCCGTTCTGGTCTTACGGCCCTAGAGGTCACTCATTTGATATAAATCACAGCCCCGCGTAGGCGCACCGGCCTATTGCCACTCGGGATGAAGTAAAAAAGAAGAATGCTGCTTTCGGAATGGAAATGACTACAAATATCCCCCCACATGTTGCTGTTTAATGCAATATGTGGCCAGATATTGATCTCCCGAATCAAGTCATTAAAATGTGCAGTTTTTGTTTATTGGAATGAAGCAATTAAATGGTTCAGTTATGCCAGACCTCACCTTTTCTGATGAAAACTATTGATTTCTTGCCACAGCTTTATAAGCGACAATGTTTTTGATTACTCTTGACAAACCTCCTTGGAGTGTTAATTAAAATCGTACCAGATGAGCAGGTGTGGGAGATCATTAGATAGCCCGGATCACACATCCACACTTCATATTCTGCAGTCTTGCATAATGAATAGGGCACAAGAGGGGAACAACAATATCTTCATCAGCAGAATTAGCATCTTCACTTTTTTAAAAAAACTAGCGACGTTACGTTTTCCGGCACAGGCCCTCACTCGTGGCTACCACTGCGCTTGATCAAACCTGGACTTCTAGGGTTTCCTTTGAGTATCTAATGAGTTGCTGTTTTTGTTTCCGAGGTAGCAAATATTGAAACAGAAAATTAATATGGAAAATTGAAGAATCAAATAAGGCTCTTCAAGTGCTTATGCAGATGAAGTAATGAATATTCATATGATCCCATTTGACACTTTTACAAAGTCCCCTCAGTAAGACATCTTCCGTGTGAGATCACGATCTATTTTGCTACTTATTTTGGGGACCTGCATGGAAATATGATTGTTGTGTTTTAAAAACTGCATAGTTTTGTTTGTGGTTGTTAAAAGATTGTTACATTTCGGGTATTACATATACTCGATAATAATCTGCAAAATCAGAAGCAAATCATATTCAAGTTTTGGAGAAACTACTGATCTTTATGTCAATGCTATTTATTATGAAATGATTTAATTATTTTTTCATTACCATAGGCATCGAAGTCTATGTTTTTCGTTTTCGTAAAAAGCACAGAATTTAAATAATTGAAATTGGGCTTAAACATCCTCTGTGATCTGGAATCTGTAGATGGCAAGGCAGCTTGTACTTCTCAGATTCACAGGCCCTGAAAAGAACTTTAAAAGGTCATCTCATCCAATCCCCTGCTGCCAAAGTAGCTATTTAAAAATGCACTATTTTTCATTAGCCTAGAATTTTAAAAAGGATTAATGAATTTATAAATGTATTATTTACAATCTAACTGGAGCCGTCAGACTTTGAAATGATAAGTTTTGTGTGTGGGTATGTGTCTTAGAATTTCAACTTCTCTTAGATGATTTACGAGTTTCAAAGTGATTTTCCATTTATATTCCTTCATTTGATCAATAACTGGGTTTTATGTCTCAGGAAAATGTCTTCCAATTTTTTTCTGAATGAATCTGGCAAAGTTTTCTCAGCTGACTTAGTATTATTGATATGTTCTTTTTTTTTTTTTTTTTTTTTTTTTTTTTTTTTTTTGACAGGCAGAGTGGACAGTGAGAGAGAGAGACAGAGAGAGAAAGGTCTTCCTTTTGCCGTTGGTTCACCCTCCAATGGCCGCCGCTGCAGCCGGCGCACCGCGCTGATCCTGGCAGGAGCCAGGAGCCAGGTGCTTTTCCTGGTCTCCCATGGGGTGCAGGGCCCAAGCACCTGGGCCATCCTCCACTGCACTCCCTGGCCATAGCAGAGAGCTGGCCTGGAAGAGGGGCAACCGGGACAGAATCCGGCGCCCCAACCGGGACTAGAACCCGGTGTGCCGGCGCCGCAAGGTGGAGGATTAGCCTATTGAGCCACGGCGCCGGCTCGATATGTTCTAATTACTCAAGGCTACTTGGTCATTTCATAGCCTCTATTATGGACAGCTTTAAGAAAGCGTAAGTAAACCCTAAATTGTTTGCATTTTGTTAGTGAAATATGAAGTTCAATAAGCGCTTCAATTCAATTGTTCAGCACTAAAATTTAATCCTATTTCTAGCAAGTCGCACAAATAGTGATTGTGCTCCACCAACCACTTAAGCCAAGTATTACGGATGATGAATCTACATACTGCTTTGTAGAATCCTAAAATTCTAGTCTCAGAAACTACATCCACTTTCCGTTTCTGCCTAGTGAGCCACGGCAAGGCGCGGTGGTCTACAACAGCAGGTTTATTTTCTTGGTGACCAAAGGCTCAGATGGCTGGTGTCCCGCGGGACCTCAGCCAGGACTGTGGGGCAGGGCTCTCCTCGTGGCGGGCCTCAGCGGGTGAAAGTGCCCAAGAGACAAGGCATTTAAAAATTCTCGCCTCCGAAATCATGCAGTGTCCTTCCCACTGCTGTTGAGGCAGTCCTAAAGGTGCTCTCAAGTTCAAGGTCAGTTAGACCCTAACACCCAGGCCACCCCTGAAGAGCACACAGAAGGAGAGGACTGGGGCTGCCCTGGGGAGACTGTGCTCCGGAAGCTGTTTGCTCAGAGCCTACTGCTGTGGGTGGAGCTTGGTTTGAGAGGCAAAAAGTGAATGGAAAAATGAATACGTTTCTAGTAGCTCACCGATAGGGACTCTTTAAAGCAGTCTCCTTTGCATTGTATTTTGGAAAAAAAGGCATCAAGACGGGTTGTTTGCAGTGAGATGGTCCGGATAAAAGCACATGTGAGCTCTGCAATGTTTGGGAATGTGATGTAATGGGAAATAAACATGATGGGTGTTTTAAATGACCATTGTTTTTTTTTTTAAAGATTTATTTAAAAGGCAGAGTTACAGAGAGGCAGCGGCAGAGAGAGAGAGATGTCTTCCATCCACTGGTTCATTCCCCAATTGGCTGTAACAGCCAGAGCTGTGCCAGTCCAAAGCCAGGAGTTTCTTCTGGATCTCCCACGCTGGTGCAGGGGCCCAAGGACTTGGGCCATCTTTCACTGCACAGCAGAGAGCTGGATTGGAAGAGGAGCAGCTGAGACTCCCAACAGCGCCCATTTGGGATGCCGGCACTGCAGGCGGTGGCTTTACCCGCTACGCCACAGTGCCATAAATGACCGTTGTTTCGTGTGTATCTAAGTCACCATCCTTTGAAAATCTGCTAAGTTCTGACAAAACTTTAACGGAGCAGCTTTTGCTATTGCTTATTGTGCATTAGAACTCACAGTGTTATTTGCTGTAGCGATCCTGCTTGGTGTTTGTAGAAACTTGAGATTGTCATATTTTAGAATTATTGTAGAAGTACGTATCTGAGTGCTTTAAGAATTCTTTTGATAATTCAGTGGATACTGATCATTCTGTAATCGCCAGGTGCCGTTCTAGGCACTACAAAAATCATCCTCAGAGCGGTCACCTTCAGAGTACCCAGTAATGCACCATAAATTCTGTTGACCAGACGTAAAAGATAATGTATGTGTTTCCGTTTCTGTGTGCTCTTTTCTTTTGAACAGTTGAATGGGGTTTATTTCCTTAATATGTAATCATGAAAAAAAATTAAGAGATAAAGGGCAATTTTTAAAAGCAATTGAAGTTTTTTCTGTTCTTGTACATAATTTGATCCATAAATGGAATTCACACTGGTATAATCTGTTCACTAGAACATACATTGCTTTAAAAATGACTTATTTAGCTGTTTAAAAATGCCTTTTTTCCCCCAAAGATTTATTTAATATTTGAAAGGCAAAGAGAGAAAGAAAGAGAACCTCCATTTGCTGGTTTCACTCCCTGAAAAGGCCACAGCAGCTGGGGCTGGGTCAGGGTCAGGCTGAAGCCAGGAGCCTGGGACTCCACGCAGGTCTCCCCCGCGGGAGCAGGGGCCCAGGCCCAAGGCCGTCTCTGCCTTCCCTGGCGCATCAGCAGGGAGCTGGATCAGCAGTGGAGCAGCCGGGCCTCGAACTGGCACCACATGGATGCCAGCGTTGCAGGACAGCTGCTCAACCTGCTGTGCCACAGTGCTGGCTTTTGAGAATGTGTTTTACAAATCATCTTGGTGTGATCCTGATTGAGTATAAAACAACGTCACATGATCAGATTTTCAGTGATCAATTGTCCAGTGATCAATTTTCAACCAACATTTATTGAAATGCCACATTGCATGAGGTGTCCGCATTTGCTATCTCAGTTACACCTTAGAAGTTTATGATGGTGTCTTAATTATCCCCATTTCACAGATGGGTCTATCTGTTCCCCATCATTCCCACTTTTTTTTTAATTTGATTTATTCATTTATTTATTTTTTGACAGGCAGAGTGGACAGTGAGAGAGAGACAGAGAGAAAGGTCTTCCTTTGCTGCTGGTTCACCCTCCAATGGCCGCCGTGGCTGGTGTGCTGCTGCCGGCGCACCGCGCTGATCCGATGGCAGGAGCCAGGTACTTCTCCTGGTCTCCCATGGGGTGCAGGGCCCAAGCACTTGGGCCATCCTCCACTGCACTCCCTGGCCACAGCAGAGAGCTGGCCTGGAAGAGGGGCAACCAGGACAGAATCCCGCGCCCCGACCGGGACTAGAACCTGGTGTGCCTTGCGCCGCAGGAGGAGGATTAGCCTAGTGAGCCGCGGCGACGGCCCCCCATCATTCCCTCTTTACTGGCTGCCTTTTCCTGCCACCCAAGATAAAGATATGGGGCTGGCACTGTGGCATAACAGGTAAAGTGGCCACCTACAGTGCCGGCATCCCATATGGGCGCTGGTTCAAGTCCCGTCTGCTCCACTTCTGATCCAGCTCTCTGCTATGGCCTGGGAAAGCAGTAGAGGATGGCCCAAGTGTTTGGGCCCCTGCACCCATGTGGGAGATCTGGAAGAAACTCCTGGCTCCAGATCAGCCCAACTCTGCCCACTGTGGCCATTTGGGGAGTGAACCAGCAGATAGAAGACCTACCCCTCTCCCCCAAACCCTCTCTCCCTCTCCTTTTGCCTCTCTGTAACTCTGCCTTTCAAATAAATATTAAAAAAAAAAAAAAAGATAAAGGAGAAAGTGCCACAGTTCCAGTCCTGTGTCTAGGGCGTATACATCATTGACTTTGCTTAGACCCAAGATTTCTGCCCTCATGTCTACTGTCCACGGAGATTTGGCAGGGCCCCGAATACCAGAGGCTTCATTATGCTTCCAACGAAACCAGTCCGGGACCCAGTCATTACTTTTATGAGGGTACTTCATTAGGTTTGCAGAAAAGTGGAATCAGATCACTTTGGTGCCAACAGCGTGTGAGATCTGGGCAGTTCATTCCATGAGCTTTTGGAGGCTCCCTCAGATGTGCCTAACTTTCCACGCAGTCCACAGTAAAGTAAAATTCTGTTCACTGAGTTTCTTAAATGAACAGGGCTGTGTGGTCACCTCGAGCACCCCCAGCTGGGAGGCCGTCTCCCTCCCCAGCTTCACTGGGGCAGCTGTGGCCACCGTGGGTGCAGAGTCCGGAGGAGCAAGTCTGCCCTTGCAGATTAACCAGCTGGGGGGCTGAGGAGGGCAGGTGGCCCCGCCCCTGTTTCCCTCTGCTGGGCTGCAGCCGTGCCTCTGTCACCTTGGCGCACAGTAGTGCTGGGTGGTCTCCCTCGCCCTCCTTCCCCGCCTCCCTGCCTGGAGTGGCAGGCAGCCTGGGGAGGACCAGGAGCCGGCTGCTTTCTCTGGGAAGCACAGGTGCACAGCCCCGCGGCGAGCGCAGGTGCAGGGCTGTGCTTTCAAGGAGCCATGCTCCGTTTCAGAAACCCGGCCGGTCTATGGTGACGGGTGAGGGTTTTTTTGGTTGGGTTTTAATGCCTTGTGTGTCAGACACATTGCATATTAAACAAGCAAAGCTAGGAATCTCTTAGGATCCCGGGAGTCTTTATTCTTTGCTCTGTGTTGAAAATCATTCCTGTCAGCCCGTGCTCTCCAAGCTGCCCGGGAGAACTTTGGCATAGCTTCCCTAACCTTTCAAACTGTAAAAGCAAAACTCTCCTTTGATTAAAAAAAAAAAAAAAAAAAAAAAGCCTGAGGACGCTGGCACGGGGCCATTAAGGATGCAGGCGACGCGACTGCGATCTGACAGAATATTCTAGAAAACACTGGAAAGTTCTCGCGAAGGTCCCCAGAGTGGGCCGAGGCACTTTGCTTGTACTTAACATATATCAACTGTCACCCGGCAGCAGTCGGTGTTGAACCGAACACAATGGAACATCCAGATGGTGTAAACAAAGCGAACAAATGTTCACTGCTATTAAAAGCTGTTTACATCAACTTCCAGGATTTCATGTAGTGAGGTTTATATTGTGTCACCACGGAGGTGCCGGGCGCCGTGGGCCACTGGGACCGGCCTTTCACAGTCCCCGTGCCTGTGCGCTCGTGCCCTTAGCACCCATGGGCGGCCAAGTCCACAAGAAGTCAGGAGGTTGAACAATGTCCAGGAGCTACACCAATTCAGACTAAAGCAGCCTGCCCCCCGTTCTGTTTTGTGGGTCGTCTACTGGAGCCTGGGCTCCGGACCCAATAAACACAAAGCAGACCCCTTCTCTGGTGGGCGTGGCGCGGGTGGGTGGACCGTGGCTGCTGTCGGCTCCCGCAGGCGCTCCTCCCGGGATGTTTGCGCAGCAATGCTGTTGCTGTCTTCCTCCAGGCGCTGCGCTATCAGGCCCTGTCTTATTGGGGATTAATATACATGAGTGATAAACCTACGTTTTTCTGTCGTCTTCCTCTGACCCCTTTATGTCACCTCCTGTACAAATTCCAGACGCACCGCCTGTCTCGCTGAAGGCTGACTGTCGCCATTAATAACAATGCCAGTGTGAAGGGGGTCCCGCTTGTTTCTTGTTAAAGAAAAATCTAGAAAAACTGTGCCTGTGTTCACTCTGCTAGCCTCCTCTGATTTCTCTTGTCATCCTTTACCTAAACAAATGAGGACATACTAAAAGCATCCTGTTTCTAGTTTGTCCTACAGTTCCAACAGGAGCAGAAAAGACCCTGCTATGTGCGTACTCAATAACTAAAATATTATCTATATAAACAGGTAATTGTGATATAATTTTATCTGGGTTAAATTTTACATGTTTAAAAAAATAATTGTGCAATTTTTTTTAAGTTACTGTGCCCAAGTTTGTAATGACGTCCTTCTAAAAGATGGGTGGTCTGAGTGATGGAACTCCAGTGCTTAAAAAATATGATTCGTTGGCTTTCCTTTCTCCAGGATTGAATTTTGTTCTGGGTTAAGATCAAGATGGGTATTGAGGGGCTGGCGCTGTGGTGCAGCGGGTTAACGCCCTGGCCTGAAGCACTAGCATCCCATACAGGCGCCGGTTCGAGACCCGGCTGCTCCACTTCTGATTCAGCTCTCTGCTATGGCCTGGGATAGCAGTAGAAGATGGCCCAAGTCCTTGGGCCCCTGCACCCACGTGGGAGACCTGGAAGATCTTCGGATCAGCGCAGCTCCGGCCGTAGTGGCCAATTGGGGAGTGAACCATCAGAGGGAAGACATCTCTCTTTTTCTCTCTGCCTCTCCTCTGTGTAACTTTGACCTTCAAATAAATAAATAAATCTTAAAAAAAAAAAATGGGTACGGAACAAATCCTCTTCCACGGCACAGCAGAATTTTCCTGGTGGCCTGGGGAGTCCTCAGACAGGAATGACGTGCAACTCTTTATGAGCACAGAAAACAGGGTCCACCTCTATCACGTGGGGCGACTCTCATCTTCACAACTGTTCTGGTACATCCGGTCATTTCGGTACCTGTGGTGAGCAGTGGGTTTATAGGAGTGTAGGCCTTCTTAGCACTGTTCCAGGAGGTTCCAAGTGCTAGCTGCTGTGTGGACATTTAAAGAAAAATCGGTTGTCCATTGAATGCCGACCTAGGACAGCGGGATGCACGGGGAATGGGGCAGCCCTCTGTAGAGAGTGTTTAAGAGGCTGACAGCGCTAACAGCTCGGTCAAGTGTGCGCCAAGTGTTGTGTGTGCGGCGAAGGCACATCCAGCACCTCTGTGGTTTGCACCAGGGAGATCGCTTTACCAGCTGCCGGTGTGTGTCGTGTGTTTCAGCGAGATCTCGGGGCCATTGGGGGTGAGAGTTTGAAAAGACGGACAATGAAATGTAACAGACAGAGATCTTCGCTTTTGCCAGGGGTCAAGCCCCGCGCCCACGGTAGAGGAGCCGCCGCACCGCGGGCTGCCCTGTTTCCTGTTTATGCCTGGGCCGAGGTGCACATCCGGGCCAGCTTGCCGTCAGCAGCAGGCTTTTCCGCACTCCCCAGGAGATGTCTTCCTTAAACTGGCTCGTTATTTATCATCGAAGTAAGCCACTGGAATTTTGTTAATTCCTGTTTTACTTAGCACATGCTAAATGCTATCATTATCTGGGAGAAGATAATGTTCGCTTATAGCTGTTAGCCAGAGTACCAATTAAGTGACCTTCGCAAAACAAACCTGGCAGGGAGAAGAGGCGAGGGATGCCAAGTGTACTGCTTCCAGGCCTTTGGAGATCAACCTGAGGTTAGCAGCAACGCAAACCTGAACTCACCAGTGGAGGACATCCTGGCGCTTGGTCTTGTACCCACCCACGCAACACTGAGCAAACGAGCTGAACGGTGATGGGCACCTTCCTGATTGATTTCGCCTCTTCCTGCCTTGCGAGTGTCCTGATTCTTCGTCATTTCTCTCCATCCCTCACCAAAAGTGGAGAGAGGATAATCGGCTAGTTCGCACTCGAGTGTAAATGACACTTTGTGTACTTGTCAGCCTTTTCCTCCAGTTCTTTGCATTTCAGAATAAGACAAAAGCCCAAGCTAAGGAAATCCAATTCTGCAGCGTGGCCCTTTTTTTATTTGTTATTTTTTGCCTGGTGGGAGGGGGCATTTCCAAGGGAAGCAGGCACTTCCCGGCACCCCTGCAGCACTGTAGGCTGGAAAATCATCCCGTTCAGCCAGACCTGTTCTGTATTCTCCTGCCTTTATTCGGGGGTGTGGTATACTTTTTTTAAAATTGAGATTTAGATAGAATTCAAGTTTAAAATACGTGATGAGAAGCTGCGCGCTTGAGATTTCTGCTTTCGTCAGAGACTGCGGATGAATTTGTTTCTGAGTCCTCCCTCAGAAATCGGGTTTCCCTTGGCTCCTGTGCCTCCTAAAACGTACTGACCCTTCAAACGATTTAAAAAAGTGTATTTTCATCTGCTTGAAAGGCTGAGTGACACAGAAAGCGATTTTGTCCGTTTACTGGTTCAGTCCCCAGTGCCTGCAGCGGCCAGGGCCGGGCCAGGCTGAAGCCTGGAGTCTGGAACGCCAGGTCTCCCACGTGGGTGGCAAGGGTCCCAAGCACTCGGGCCATCACCTGCTGTCTCCCAGGATGCATTGGGAGGAAACTGGACCAGAAGTGGAGGAGCTGGGACTTGAACAGGTGCTCCGATAGGGGGTGCAGATGTTTCAAGCACAGGCTTAACCAACTGTGCTGTAGCACCTGCCCCTCAAACACTGAATTACATAAAATCACTGTTATGAATGTCATGTTCTTTTAAACTCTTTACTTTTTTTTTTTTTTAGAAAAGATTTATTTATTTGAAAGGCAGAGTTACAGAGAGGCAGAGACAGAGAGAGAGGTATTCCATCCTCTGGTTCACTCCCCAGATGACCACAATGGCTAGAGCTGTGCCGATCTGAAGCCAGGAGCCAGGAGCTTCTTCCGGGTCTCCCATGCAGGTGCAGGGGCCCAAGCATTTGGGCCGTCTCCCACTGCTTTCCTAGGTCGTAGCAGAGACTGGATTGGAAGTGGGGTAGCTGGGACTAGAACCAGCACCCATATGGATGCCGGCACTGCAGGTGGCCACTTTACCCGCTGTGCCACAGCACAGCCCCATTTATTAACCCATTCTTAAGAAAAATCTGTATTTATTTGAAAGACTGAGTCAGGGAGAGAAAGAGGTCTTCCATTTGTTGGTTCATTATCCAAGTGGCCGCAACAGCCAAGGCTGGACTGAGCTGAAGCCAGGAGCTTCTTCCTGGTCTTCCACGTGGACGCAGGGGCCCATGCACTTGGGTCATCTGCTGTTGCTTCCCCAGCTACATCAACAGGGAGCTGGATTGGAAGTGAAAGAGCCAGGACTGAACTCAGTGCCCATGTGGGATGCCTCTGTTGCAGTCAGTGCTTTTTACCTGTTGTGCCATAACACTAGCCCCTCTTTACTTGAAAGGCAAAACAGGGGCCGATGCTGTGGTGCAGTGGGCTAACGCCCTGGCCTGAAGTGCCGGCATCCCATATGGGTGCTGGTTCGAGACCCGGCTGCTGGCTTCAGATTGGTGCAGCTCCGGCCCGTTGCTGCCACTTGGGGAGTGAACCATCGGATGGAAGACCTCTCCCTCCCCCCCCCCTTCTGTCTCTCCTCTCTCTATGTAACTCTGACTTTCAAATAAATACATCTTTAAAAAAAGAAAGGCAAAAACAACTGATGGGTGGGGTGGGCAGATAGAGATCTTCTATCTACTAGTTCACTCCCCAAATGGCCACAATGGCCAGGGTTGTGCCAGACTGAAACCCGGAGGGTCTCCCTCGTGGCTGGCAGGGGCTCGAGTATTTGGGTCAATCTATACTGCTTTCCCCAAGCACGTTGGAAAGAAGGTAGATTAGAAGTGGAGTAGCCAGACTCAAGGTGGATGGACTGGATGGAATTTGAATATGGGATGCTGGTGTAACAGGCGGTGCCTTCATCCACTATGCCATGGTGCCAGCCCCTTATTAACTGTTTAGAAAGTACCCATTTTTAGGTAAGCTGAATTCCATCCCAATTTCCAGTTTTCACCCACTCACTGTACTGGACATCAAATGCCACTCAAATATTTTGGGACTGAACATATAAGGTGTGTAAAATAAATGCTTGTACACTTACAAGCAGACAAAAATGAACATCTCGATTGAAAATTGTTGCTTATTAACAGCTGTATTCTAAGTTTTTGATTCTATTTTATGATCGTAAATATTTGCAGCTGCTGCTTTAATTATTACGCTAAGAGAAACACTTTTGCCTTATAGAACTTGATAGAGAAATCTTTCATCATATTGCACTCTGATTTATAAAAGAGCACAAGATTAAAGTTGTATTAATCTGACACCGGGTCTCCCTGTAACATAGCTGATATATAGTGTGATCACAGAAAACATGTAATAAAAAGTCCAGGGAGTACAGTATATTCCAGTGTAATTGCCAAAAGGAGGAAAAAAACACACACAGGCTTAGAGCTTTGCAAACATTTAAAAATGTACCTTATTTATTTGATTAGGGCTGAAACACGTCCAAGACCAAATATAAGATTCTATGTAATTAAGCACTTGTAGCTGGAATATTGTTTATGTTTTTACTTGACCTTGAAAACATATTTAGTAATCACAGTCTTGTCATTTGCAAGGGGTCTTCTGGCATTGTTGGGTTCCTTGCTCAAATCACTTTCCCTCATTTTTAGATGTATACACGGCCTTTTTCCCAGTGGTCTTTATTGCACCAAGATTTCTCCATTATCAATAGCATGAAACTATTTACATTTAGAATCTGGGCAATATTGCTTACCTACTTTTTTTTCTCAAAGAAATTCTTCGTGAGTTGTCACGATTCCGTGTTACATGGCTAATTGATTAAAAGGCAGTAAAAGTTCAGTGTATGAGCGAGTACAGCACAATCAGCCATATTTATAAACAGAACTCCATAAAAGTGGGGCATGATACTCTGTTGGCCGTGGAATGACTAAACACCGGGGTCCTTGGGGGCTCATGCTCATGCCGTGTGGCGCATCAGCACACATGTTTGATCATCAGAAGAGCGTCTCCTGTAAGCCCTTTCCCCGTGGTAATCAAGGCTAAAGTCAGAAAAATTGTACTCCCTTTGGAGGATCCACCAGGATGGAGTGATCAGTTTCAGAAGACTGGCCTACTGGATCAATTCCTCTCTGTGATAATAAAATCATTCTAACTCAATTTGACTTCCCCATCTCAATGCCAAGATGGTTGTTGATTCTTTTCTTGAGAAAACCTTGCCCTCTAATAACTTTTGCATGGAGGCAAGAGTATACTATGTCTTGTATTATTGCGCTTTGCATGCTTTTCAATTGTGTTGTAAAGATTATTATAAAACTTACTTGATTCAGTGCTCATTGTCTCAACAGACTTTCAGTAAACTTTTAATCATTGACTTCATTTCTTCAGTGTGAGACGCTGTGTGATAATTTTCAGTATTCACAGGTCAATTCTTAGCAGCGGTCCGTTCTCCTAACCTGGTTGCCAACACTAGGCACTCCCTGCCCTTTGGACGTGCACATGTATAATGCACTCTTGTAGCTTACAGACATTTACTGAGCCCTAGTGTGTGTGCCATCCACTAGGGACGCCGTGGAGTAAGTCTCAGCGTAGGGCCACTCATGTTTAATGGGGAGGCAACAGCACTCACATTATAGCTTGAAAGCAGGATGAGCTGGTAAAGGCTGATTTTTTTTTTTTTTTTTGACAGAGTGGACCGAGAGAGACAGGGAGAAAGGTCTTCCTTTACCGTTGGTTCACCCTCTAATGGCCGCTGCAGCCGGCGCACTGCACTGATCCGAAGCCAGGAGCCAGGTGCTTCTCCTGGTGTCCCATGGGGTGCAGGGCCCAAGCACTTGGGCCATCCTCCACTGCACTCCCGGGCCACAGCAGAGAGCTGGACTGGGAGAGGGGCAACCGGGACAGAATCCAGAGCCCCAACTGGGACTAGAACCCCGGGGTGCCGGCGCCACAGGCGGAGGATTAGCCTAGTGAGCCGCGGTGCCGGCGCCGGCCAAGGCTGGTTTCTAATACCTGGAAGTGTTGGGCAGGCATTGCAGTGTGGCTGCGTCTTGCAGCACGAGTGGAAGTGAGTCCTGCAGATGAGCACAATCTGGAACACAAATTTCTGGCAAAAGGAAAATCCTCTATAAAGTCATGAAGGCAGGAATGCAGTGTAGGCGGGGTCAGTGTGGTGGCACAGTGGGTTAAGTTGCTGCCTGTGATGCTGACATCCCATACGGATGCTGGTTCAAGTCCCGGCTGCTCCACTTCTGATCCAGCTCTTTGCTGTGGCATGGGAAAGCAGCAGAAGATGGTCCAAGTGCTTGGGCCCCTGCCACCCACGTGGGAGACCCAGGAGAGGTTTCTGACTCCCGGCTTTGGTGTGGCCCAGCCCTGGCCATTGTGGCTATTTGGGGCATGAACCTATGGATGGAAGCTCACTCTATATGTCTGTCTCTCCCTCCCTCTCTAGAACTCTGCCTTTCAAATAAATAAAATAAATCTTTAAAAAAGGGAGGGGCACAGGAGGGGAAAAAGGGGTTCAGCCAGCGAAGCAGGGCTTGGATTGTGAAGCCTCATTAAGCGAAATGGGAGCCCCTGAAGGGTTCTAGGTGACCCAGTGATGTGATGTAAGAGGGGCTGTTTGGTGGGTCAGGACTACACTGGGCGGGGGAGGGGGGGGAGGGTCTAAGTCTATCCTCACCTTCAATGTCTGTTTCCTGTTTAGACACTGGGGATAACTGTGACTCAGAGTGTTGTGGAGATTCAATAAGTTAATTCACAAAGGGTTTGGCACACACGGTTGGCCAGCGCTCAGATTGGATGGTGAGAACCCAGGCAGGAATTTTGTATTAATCTGGGCAGAATTAAGGCAATGGCAGGGGGGGTGGAGGGCGTCTCATCACGGGGACGTGGAAGGGACAAGCAACTGAGCCTGGTGACGCACTGGACCTGGGGGTCGGCAGGGAGATGATTCCTGAAAGCAAGGAAGGGGTCAGCGATGGCTCTGTGGATTCTGGCCAGGGGGCAGGCGGGTGGGCGGGTGGTGGTAATCAGCTGAAAATAGAGGAGTGGGAAGACCGGCACCGAGGCTCACTAGGCTAATCCTCCACCTTGCGACGCCGGCACACCGGGTTCTAGTCCCGGTCGGGGCGCCGGATTCTGCCCCGGTTGCCCCTCTTCCAGGCCAGCTCTCTGCTGTGGCCCGGGAGTGCAGTGGAGGATGGCCCAAGTGCTTGGGCCCTGCACCCCATGGGAGACCAGGAGAAGCACCTGGCTCCTGCCATCGGATCAGTGCGGTGCGCCAGCCGCAGTGCGCCGGCCGCGGCGGCCATTGGAGGGTGAACCAACGGCAAAGGAAGACCTTTCTCTCTGTCTTTCTCTCTCACTGTCCACTCTGCCTGTCCAAAAAAAAAAAAAAAAAAAAAAATAGAGGAGTGGGAGCAAGGTTTTGAGAGGAGAGGAACTGACATACTGGCAGAGTGGCAGTTGGTATGCAGTGTCTGGGTCTGGGGTGCGGGGAGGAGACCCTTGCTGGGGAGATCAGTGGAGCTCATCAGCCTATGGGAGGTGACTGAAGCCATATGCGTCAGTCAGAACACTCGGAGCTGCCGGTGACTGCGGAGACACAGCTCAGCCCGACTCGGAGAACGAGCGATTTATCAGCTCGGGAAGACGGAAAGGCCCAGAGGCGGGCGGGGCGAGGCTTGTTTTTCTGAGGTCCTCCGTCTAGGCTCTGCCTGCCCCTGTGCTACTTTCTCATCTGGCTTCTGGCTGATGACTGGCAGCCTCAGCCAGGGGCACATTCCTCAGTGCCCACAAAACGAGCGACCCTGCTGTGAACCCCCTAGAGAGAACAAGGCACGGAAGCCTCTCCTCAAACACTGGCCATGACGGGCGGCATCACCCCTGGGCTCCATCCCCAGCCGCGCGATCACCAGGTGCTGGGACCGGTCGGTGGTGAAGCGGATAGGGTGCCCTAGGTTGGGCCCACCTCGAGTTTGCAGTGGGATTTTGCTCCGGAAGTGAGTTCTGGAGGGAGAGTGCAATGGGAATGGCATTCGCTCAGGAGAAGGAACGTGGCGGGCAGGCAGTAAGAAGTGGATGAGAATCCCCAAAGGAAGTGGGAAGAAAAGAAAGCGAAGCCCGAATCCTGGGAAGCGGCCGGAGATCCTTGGGTGGTTTTGAAAATGCATCTTAATTTTTGACTGATTAAGTTGAGTAGACTTGTCTTCTAAAATTCATGTAGAAAATAGGCTTCAGAGTGGGAAAAGGGTTTTTTTTTTTTTTTTAATTTTGTTTTGACAGGTAGAGTGGACAGTGAGAGAGAGAGACAGAGAGAAAGGTCTTCCTTTGCCGTTGGTTCACCCTTCAATGGCTGCCGCGGCCGGCGCACCGTGCTGATCCAAAGCCAGGAACCAGGTGCTTCCTCCTGGTCTCCCATGGGGTGCAGGGCCCAAGCACTTGGGCCATCCTCCACTGCATTCCCAGGCCACAGCAGAGAGCTGCACTGGAAGAGGAGCGACCAGGACAGAATCTGGCGCTCTGACCGGGACTAGAACCCGGTGTGCCGGCGCCGTAGGCAGAGGGCGGGAAAAGGGTTTAATACAGAGAATAATGATAGTGGCAGCCAGTCCTGTTGGATCGTGTGTTGGTATTAGCAATAGCCTACACTTGTTGAGCTTGGACTGTGTGCCGGGTGCTGTTGGAGGTTGTCGGTCTTCCCAGTGGTGCTGATGTTCTCCTAGGAGCACCACCGCTTATAAGTTCACTGAGATTCAGTTTTGTAGCCAAGTCCCCTCATTTACTAAGTGACAGAGCAGGGACCTGGAGCCAGGTCTGTCCACTGCCAGTTTGTATTCTTTGCATTTTTGTGAATAGAAGCTGGCCTCTTTTTTTTTTTAAGTGTTTATTTATTTGAAAGCGTTAGAGAGAGAGAGAGAGAGAGAGAGAGAGAGAGAGAGAGAGGGAGATATCTTCGATCCACTCCCCAAATGGCCTCAATGGCTGGTGCTGAGCCGATCCGAAGCCAGGATCCAGGAGCGTCTTCCAGGTCTCTCCCATGAGTGCAGGGGCCCAAGCACTTGGGCCATCCTCCATTGCTTTCCCGGGGGCATTAGCAGGAAACGGGATCGCAAGTGGAGCAGTTGGACTTGAACTGTCCGCCCATGTGGGATGCGGGCACTGCAGGCCTGGGCTTTAACCCACTGCGCCACAGCATCGGCCCCAGAAACTGGCCTGTTGTGTAGGATCTGTTGTGTCTTAACCCTTTGACCTCTTGGGAGCCTGTGCCTCAGCCAGCTGCAGAGCATCCGAGCCGCCGAGTTGCTGCTGGTGGACCGTGCGGGCGTCCTGGCCCTCTCTCAGGAGGCTCACTAGAGCCCTTAGAAGTCAGAGGGGAGGCAACAGAATAATGTGTGTGGGTTCCAGAGCTTCTGGTTGATCGCTATCACATTTTCGAGCTGAGCAGAATCCAAGTTCAAGTCCTCAGAGCCCAGCATTCAAGAGGGAGGCATTTTTGTAAGGAGCCTGTGGCCCGTATGCTCACCAAGCATTGTCAGTGGAGAGGCAATCTCACGTGTGGTCTGGCACAGGCAGAGCACGTGGGAAGTGGCCAGGGCCCGGGGGCAAGCTGAGCTCCCCAGCTCGGGGGACTGGGCCCTTCTCTGAAGTGGCTGGTCCCCGTGGAGCCCAGAAGGACCTCGGTGGAGAGGAGTGTGGAGTCAGAGTCCTTTTCTTAGGCTGATCATGGTGGTGTCAGAGTTCATCATGCATTTAAATGGCCAGGAGGGGAGGCAGAGAGAACAGTGGGGAAGCTCAGTGTTTGGAGCTGGGCATCAGGGTGGGGAGAGGAGGGAGGGTGCCGAGCGGAGCCACATTCGGAACCTCAGAGGGTTCTGGGCTCCTCTCACGTAATGCAGGTGCCTGGCACTGAGAGGGCACAGAGCAAGAGGCTGGGGAAGGGATGGTGTTTGGACAAGATGAGTTTGAGGATCCCAGAGGGCGCTTACGCAGAGGGGTCCAGCAGGTGGCTGGGTGCACGGTCTGGCCCTTTGCTCCCAGTTCCTTACCTAGTTCTTGAGCTTGAAAATTTAAATATTTATTTATTATTTGAAATGGAGAGACACACACAGAGAGAGGGAGGGAGGGAGGGAGGGAGGGGCGGGCAGATCTTCCATCTATTGATTCACTCCCCAAATGCCCACAGCAGCAGAGGCTGTGTCAGGCCAAAGCCAGGAGCCAGGAACTGTCTGCATCTCCCACGTGGGTGGCAGGGACTGGAGCCATCCCCTGCCGCCTCCCAGAGTGCGTGTTGGCCGGAAGCTGGAATCGGAAGCAGAGCCCAGACTTGAACCCAGGCACTTCTCGGGACTCTCACGTGGCATCTTAGTCACTATTCCAAACACTGCCTCTGGCTTTTTCGTTTGGCTTTAAAAGATTTTAATATTTTTTATTTTCAGAAACAGAATTACAGAGAGAAAGTGAGAGACAGAGAGAGAGGTCTTCCATCTGCTGGTTCAGTCCCCAGATGGTCTCAATGTTCAGAACTGGGCTGATCTGAAGCCAAGAGCCAGGAGCTTCCTCCGGGTCTCCCACCAAGATGCACTTGGGTCATCCTCCGCTGCTTTCCCAGGCCAGCACGGAGCTGGGTCGGAAGTGGAGCAGCAAGGTCTCCAACAGCTGCCCATATGGGCTGCGGGCAGCAGTGGCAGAGGCTTAACCTACTACGCCACAGAGCCGGCCCCTGGTTTGGCTTTTTAACTAAAACACGTCTGGTTCCTGATCTGGTGCCTTTTAGAGAACAGGCAGAGGAAGGGCGGGAGTGCATTGCTGATCGGCAAAGTGATGAGCAGCGATCTTGTTAAAAGTCACAAACCATCAGAAAGCCCTACAGGGGGGCGGTGGGGGAGGAGTTGGGCACCTGTGCCTGAGCTCCCGCGTGTGGCCTGTCCCTTGGTCTCCAAGTCAGTGTCTCTATCTTGTGGGCACAGGTCTGTCTCTGTTTCTTGAGCGAGCGCCCTGGCTGCTTTTGGCTCATTGGATTCCTGGTTCTCCAGGGTCCAGAGAATGATGTCCTGTTTGGGGGAGGAGCCAAAGAGAGAGAAACGGTGAACAACGTCTTCTTTTGTTTTCCTCTCAGGCTCATTTTCACAAGGTTGCAATTCTTGAAATGCCGTAGTTTAGAAAAAGGAAAAAATGCCCTATGTCTCGGACCCTGGTTCGTAAAATGAAAATTTCTTTCAGGTCAAGTCTCTGTCGCCGGATTTGGGGACGAGTGGACTTCCCTACTCACCCTGACCGCGGTGCGTGGAGCACCATTGATTTTTCATAAATGTTTAATAAGACGACACAGCTCAAAGCTCTGCAAAGTTTGCTATAAATTGTAATGAGGAACTGAGCAAGATGTAATCGGATAAGAAAATGGAAATAAAACTTGTACAGTGGAGTCGATGGCAGAACAAATGAGAGCAAGGAGCCCGTTCACCACCTTGGTGGCTTTCTCCTGAGCAGGCGGCTGACCCTCCGGAGTG
The DNA here is from genome assembly GCF_964237555.1 of Oryctolagus cuniculus. NCBI lineage: Eukaryota > Metazoa > Chordata > Mammalia > Lagomorpha > Leporidae > Oryctolagus > Oryctolagus cuniculus. The sequence continues at coordinate 16,392,300 of NC_091444.1, read as the reverse complement.
AGGGGCACTCACCTCCAGCTGATGTGGTAATGTATTCCGTTGTCCATCTGTTTTCTGAATATCATGAAAATGCATCAGATACGTTCTCAGGGTGCAGACTGGATATGACAATCAGTGTGCTTGGCACCAGATGCCCTTTTGAGGCTACGCCTTTGGTTATGTTTCTGATACCGTATTACAGAATAGAGTAGATTACCTATTGTTAACCAGTTGCTGCTCAATTTGCAGTCCCTATAATTTATGTAGTATCGATTGATTATAAATGTCCTAAGCGAATGCAAATGTATTTCACTTGTATATAAGATACTATTTTCTTTTAAAAAATAACTGTTCTGCTTTTCATTTCCTAATGTCTCTATGATTTTAAAGGTCTGTTTTCTTTCAGTAGCATTGAAAATAACACCAAACCTAGCATTCCTTTCTTCTTATTAAAAAGCGGTGCTGACCCCTTTAAAGCCCATCAGATAGTGTTTGCCATTGATTTAAATTTTCTTGCTCAACTGTGCACATTGTGCCTAATCAATCTGTTGATAATCAATTGAACATCATGGAATATCATCACAAACTAATGATAGTTCTTGCAACTGTGTTTCTGAGAAGGTATGGAAACACACAGCCTTGGGAGAGTAAGTTCCGTGTGGGCTCATTGGCCTTAGTTCTCAGTTGACACATGACCTTTCTGTCTCCCTTGTTGGTGAAATTTAGAAGAGTGAGCTGGGTGCTTTCAGAATCTACTCTCTGATTTACAGAAACTGAATTCTCACTCTGCTTTGGGAGATCCAGACTTAAAAGAGGCTGAGAGGAAAGAGTAATGCAGGCTAAAACGTTTCCAAAAAGCAGCCTTATAATTTAGGATACCAGCAAATTACTAGGAAGTTGTGCAACTGCTATTCAATGAGCACGAACTAATTATAGCCCAGGAGTGGGGAGTCTCATCCTGCGGATATACAATATAATTCCTTTTAGAGAAGCAATAACATGTTGTTAATAGCATGCCATATTAGCTTATACATGGAAAATTTCAAAGCAATTTCTTAAAACAGGCGTGGCAAAGAGCTCTCATGTAGCAATTTGAGCTTTGGTAGCTGTTTTGTAAACAGATTCACATAACTGAAACTTTTGAGCCACGATTCCCTAGTCTGTGTGTGACGACAGTAATTGCGATAGCCAATAACCAAGGAATCTTTTCTCTGTGCTGAGGGTTTTAACAAATGGAGTAAATTGACCTTACTCCTGCCAGTACCTCTGAGGTGGTATTATTCCCTTTTTCTGTAACAGATGGGAAAATGGTGGCTTTTAGAGGTTAAGGAAAGTGCCCAAGATTACACAGTAAGTGGAGGAGGAGCTTGGATTCAAACCTGGGGCACTGGTGTAGCATCCCTCATCTAACTGGACTGTTAGAAGCTCCATGTGGTGGTGACTCGCTGTGCCTTGTGCTCTCAGGGGTATTGGATGCTCTTGGAAGGATAGAGGTACATTGCGCCTTCAGCCCTAAAAGCGATGTGTTCTGTTGGTCAAAGATGGCCCTGGGAGCAGGGGTTTCATGCGTAGGATCTGTTAGGTGCTGCTCTGGGCTTAGAACCTGAAGATGTCCCTGGGGTCGCCACTGTCTCCCTAGCGGGATGCAGATTCATCTAGGCATTGGGCTTATGCCTTACAAGATTCAGGAAACCAACCAGAGGTGCAAAAATTTTAACCTGCGGTTGATTCATGGTATTTCTGGTAAAATTCAAATTCCTTTGGGTCACCTCTAAATTTATCTTCTTCTTGCCAAGAACCTTGTCCATTCTTGATACTGATCCTTGGGCACACACTGGGTCCTTATGTGCTTAGGTACAGGCAGGACAGTCATTGCCCAAGGAGTGCTTCCCCGCCACCAGCCCAGCTCCTCAGCCGACACCTGTCAGGCACCACCCTTCACTTGGAGGTCGGTCCCTCTTTCCAGAGTGTCTTGGTCCTGGCAGACTCCAGGGTGACTGCAGGATACCGAGAGCCCCAAATGCACGCTGAGACTGTCCGCCAAGGTCATGTCAACCAGGGGCTCTCCCAGCTGATTCTGAAACACTGAAATATTTTCATGATAACTTTTGACTTGGGTGTTGAATCACTTAGATCATCGGATTCTCCATTCACTTAACATCTGTGTCTCGGCGAAGTTTCAGTCTGAGGCTGTAAAGGCGGAAAAGGTTGTCGTCCTCATTGAGCTTCGAATAGCAGTGGGATGACAAATCAGAAACAGCTGGTGGTCACAAGACCGGGTAGTACCAGCAGCCAGGCGCCGGGAAGGGTAGCAGGTAGAGTGGCATCAGGCGCTCAGATCATTTAGGCTGAATGGCCAGCAGAGGCTGCTCCGAGGGGTGACCTTTACATTGATATGTGGATAACACACAGCATCCTGCCGCGCTGAGACCTGGGGAGCGGCGCTGCCGGCAGGAAAGGACTGGAAGAAGCCAGTTCTGCTGTCTGTGCGGGGCTGCATCCTGGCATGGGCCGTGGGTGCTCTGGGAATGCTTAGACACTTCCAAGAGCGCGTTCACTCACTCCTCCTACAAAGACCCAGTCGGCATGGCCACAGCGTGCTGATGCTGTCGTGTGTGTGTGTGTGTGTGTGTGTGTGTGTGTGTGTGTGTGGTGATAAGAAGGACAGGGTCCCTGCCTCTTCCCAGGAGCCGCAGTCCCGGGAGGCAGCTGGAGAAGGAAGCGGACATCCAAGTGCAGGGTGATGAATGGCCTGAAAGGGGGAAGTGCGGTGGACTGTGGGAACGGAGAGCGAAAGTGTCCACCCTACACGGGGTGGGCCGGCGGGGGGAGGGGGGCTCCTGCAGTCGCGGGGCCAAGGATGGAGACGGAGCGCTGCAGGGGGGTTGGGTGGGGGAGTCGCCTGAGCAAGGTTCACGGTTCCCACATGCCAGGCTTGTTTGGCGATTGCAAGGGGGCAGTGTATGGACAGCAAACACAGACCGGGTGGCTCTGAGCAGACGTGCCAGCTGTATTTACACAGTAAGGGCAGGCAAGGAGTATGACCTTCACTCCAGGAACGATGTCCTATCGTGAGATGACAGCACACTAAAAAAAAGGCTGTCGTCTTCACAGCGAAACTATTCCTGGGGGGGAGGGGGGGGCAGGCTTGCATCCCAGTGGCCCTCCGCGATGGAACTCGGCTTCTCCCTTGGCAGTTTCTCCTGTATCGCACCCCAGGTGGAGCACGTGCGGCCTGTTTTCGGTAACTGAGCCGAGCGCTCTTATAAACAAGTTATCTTGGTGACAAGCTGTGGCACCAGCAGGAAGGAAGGCCAAGAAGAGACTCGAGTTCCTGGGGAAATGTGCGAGGCCTGGCCGCAGCTTTTTCCTGGGGAGAACACTTTTGGCCTCAGCAGCGTTGACACGTGCGCACCGCCACGTTCCGGGGAGGGCATGTGCCGACGGGAGGCTGAGAAGTGCCGAGTTCCATTGTCTGTATCTGCCCGACACACACGTCGTTAGAAAGTGAAAAAGGAAAGGAATGTGCTCAGTGTGTAGGAAGCGAACACGCCGCCTCCCGACCCCGCTGGGAGGCTCGGCTCTGCTCTCCATCTACACGGTCCCAGGGCCCGGGTGGGTAATGGATCAGATCCAGTGCACAGGAGTCCTTGTGTGGTCTTGCTGGACTAGAAAACCGTGGCATTTTGTGTCTCTGTGCAATTCTGGAGTCGGGGAGCTGGCAGGTCTCTAAGGAGTCCCCTTGCAAGGACGTTTTACAGATCTGAGACGAATGCCTTGCAGTGGACGTGCCTTTGCCGAATGACAACTGCATGGCTTGCGGGAGGAGCCGGCAGCATTCACATAGAGTCGTCTTTGGATGGATACGAACTTTGGTTCCTTGTTAATCTGTGGGTGTCCAAAAAGACAAAGTTCTGGACCAGGCTGTATAAAAATCTGTTCCCAAAGATCTTCAGTGAAGCCATTGATTTCTAACTTTTTTCAGCGAATCCAAAGATCACCACGTAGCCTTTGAGTGTCTGTTTCAAACTATTCTTTATGCAAGAGAAAGATGCGGAGGGCATCTATACCTCTGCACTGACACCTGTATCCGTCTGATGACACAGAAAGATGACACAGTCCTGCAGCAGCATGAAGCCCAGTGAGCGTGGACTGTAGTATACCGGTGCCAAGACGGGCGGGAAGTCCTGGGACACAGCAGGTTCATTTCACTCTGATTGAAGGCACCTGAGTCGGGACTTCCTTCTCCTTTACAAAGAATCAACCCAGGCAGGTGGTCCACAGAGACTGGCCCCAGGTGACTGCACCCAGTGGCGGCGAGAACACCTTCCATCTTCCCAAGGAACCACGCGGCCATGTTTGCTGCCTTTAGGGACACCTGTGTTCAACAGCAGCCCTGAGAAAGGTGCTTTGGGAGAGAAGCACGCTGCACCTGCTCCAGGGGCTGAACCTTCACCCCCCCCCCCACTCCTACCTGGCCAGAGCAGGGGCACCGCCCACCAGAGTCCCCTCTCTCCAGTCCTTACTCAAGTTGAAGTTGTGGGGCACGGTGAGGGAAGGGCGAGTGATGAACACTCAGGGACAGGCAAGAGCAGGGGTCAGAGGTCACGCTGTGAGAAGCACCTTAGCCAGGTGCGGAGTTTGTGGACGGGGCCGGTGCTCTGGGCAGAGGGAGACTTAAACACTCAGGTTTGGTTGGCACAGCGCGTGGTCACGAACCCTCTGGAAACTCTCGGTGCGCCCCGTTGGCGCCCCTGTGGCTGACCAGGCTGGCCCTCTAGTTAGCTCCAGGAGCCAACCTCCCTGCCCCCAGCGCACCCTCGCTGCCAAGCTCAGGTTCCCGACGTGAGGAGCTCAGGCGTGGATCTCTCGTCCCTGCCCTGGGCTGTGTCTCTCCCGGAGCCTTCAGCGCAGGGCGGGGCACGGGGTGCTGAGTCCTCATTCCTCCCCCACTCTGTTCCCCGCCATCACTCCACGCAGACAGGAGGACAGAGCGTTCAATCCCCCGTCGGGTGCTCAGGAGGAGAAGCAGGCTTCCCTGCCTCGGGAGCTGCTCAGGGAGCTCTGAGGTGAGCGCAGGAGCCACGGCTGTGCAATGGGCCCCAGCAGCCACACACGCCACGGACAGGCACGCCACAGACACACAGCACAGATGCTGACACACCCACCACACTGGCACACACTCCACACTGACACAGTACAGACACTGACACAGCACAGACACTGACACACACTCCACACTGACACACCACAGACACTGACACAGCACAGACACTGACACACCACAGACACTGACACACACACCACAGACACTGACACACCAGATACTACCGCAGATACACTCCACACTGACACACCACAGACACTGACACACCACAGACACTGACACACCACAGACACTGACACACACACCACAGACACTGACACACCAGACACTACCACAGACACCAATACACACCACACTGACACACCACAGATGTTGACACACACACCACAGACACTGACACGTACACCACAGATACACACCACAGATGTTGACACAGTCACTGACATACACACCACAGACACACACACCACAGATGCTGACACAAACACACCACACTGACAGACACCAGACACACACACACCACACTGACACACACACCACAGACACACACAACAGACACTGATACACACACCACAGACACTGACACACACACCACAGACACTGACACGCACACTGAATACACTGACACACCGCAAACACTGACACACACCCCACAGATGCTGACACATACACACACCACAGACACACACCACAGGCACTGACACCACAGTCACTGACACACACACCACAGACACACACACCACAGATGCTGACACACACCATACTGACACACACACCAGACATACACCACACTGACACACACACCACAGACACACATATGACACTGACACACACACCACAGACACCACAGACGTTGACACACACAGACACTGACACACACACCATAGACACACACCAGACACACACACACTGACATACTGCAGACACTGACAGGCACACCGCAATGACACACACACTGCAGACACTGACACACACACACTGACACACCGCAAACACTGACACACACACCACAGATGCTGACACACCACAGACACACACACCACAGACACACACACACACTGTAGACACTGACACAGACACACTGACACACCACAAACACTGACACAACACCACAAATGCTGACACATACACACACCACAGACACTGACATACCACAGACAGTGACACACCAGACACTGACACACACACCACAGACACTAACACACACACCACAGACACTGACATACCACAGATGTTGACACACACACACTGCAGACACTGACACACACACAGACACACACACTGACACACCACAAACACTGACACACACACCACAGATGCTCACGCATACACTCACCACAAACACACCACTGACATACACCACAGGCACTGACACACACCACAGACACTGACACACACCACAGACACATACCACAGATGCTGACACACACACCACAGACATTGACACACATACCACAAACACCACAACACTGACACACACACTGCAGACACACACACACACACACACACTGACATACCGCAAACACAGACACACCACAGATGCTGATACATACACCACAGACCACAGGCACTGACACACACCACAGATACTGACACACACCACAGGCGCTGACACACATACCACAGATGCTGACACACACACACCACAGACACACACCACAGACACACACACCACAGACACACACACCACAGACACACACTGCAGACACGGACACACACACCACAGATGCTGACACATACACGCCCCACAGACATTGACACATACCACAGATACACCACAGCCACTGACACACACACCAGACACTGACACACACCAAACACACACCACAGACACTGACACACACACTGACACACCATAGACGCTGACACATGCCACAGATGCTGACACACACCACAGACACACCACACACACTGACACACAGACACTGACATACCACAGACACTGACATACCACAGACACTGACACACACCACAGACGCCGACACACATCACAGACACACACACAACCACAGACACTGACAGGTACACCACAGACATTGACACACATACCACAGACACACACACAGACACTGATACACACCACATACACTGACACACACACTACAACTGACAGGCACACCGTGGACATTGATATGCAACCACAGGCACACACCACAGACATTAACACGCACACCACACACACACAGGCACACACACCGCATATACCACACACACACACACCACAGATGCTGACACATACACACACCACAGAGACTGACACACCCACAGATGCTGACGCACACCAGACATTGGCACATGCAGCAGACAGCAGTGGGAGGCCTGTGAGTCTCAGCTCACCCCCAGTGCCACGAGTGCCCGTAGAGGGCCGTGGAAATGGCTCCTGCATCTTCCCAGACTCGGGGACCCCTAATGCCAGTCTTGATTTTTCTAAGAATCCAATTTTAAACTTGAATTCAAGGGAATGTGACTATTAGAACATCAGGGTCATCTCTTTTTTAAGATTTTTTTATTTGAGAGGCAGAGTTACAGACAGGGGGAGAGGCGGGGGGTGGGGGGAGAGAAAGACAGAGAGAGAGAAAGAGAGAGAGAAAGAAAGAGAAAGGTCTTCCATCTGTTGGTTCATTCCCCAAATGGCCACAATGGCTGGAGCTGGACCGAATCGAAGCCAGGAGCTTCCTCCAGGTCTTCCGCCAGGTACAGGGGGCCAAGGTCTTGGGCCATCTTCTACTGCTTTCCCAGATGCCTTATCAGAGAGCTGGATCGGAAGTGGAGCAACCAGAACTTGAACCGGCACCCATATAGGATGCCGACACTGCAGGCAGAGGCTTAACCCGCTACACCACAGCACTGGCCCCTCGGGGTCGTCTTAACACCAGCTTTGGGGTCAGCTCCTTGGCCCTCCTGTCCTGTCTCTTACTACGTGTGTGTGTGTGCATGCGTGTGCACACATTTGCTCTTCAACCATTCCCCAGTGACTGCAGTCTTGCTTCCCGGCCCTCATTTGCCAGGGGGTGTGGACTGAGATTCTGTACTGTTGGTACTGTCGGAATCGGTTCTGTTGCACCCCTCTGTTTCTTGGCCCATTCTCATTGTGCTGAGACAATGGTAGATTTCTATCTCTAAACCCCTCTGACATGTTGGAAGTCCCGTGGAGAGAACATCCAAAACACACACAGCTGACAGCTGGGAGAAGTCGGAGATGCTGGCGTTTCACGCGTCTCGTTACGTAAGAGCACGCGGTGTCTCTGAGATGGTTCAGTCTTTCGGGAAGACAGGTAGAAAGTCGTTGAGCAACTGATAGAAAAACAGGTGCCCTGTAAGGGTGCAGCTGTAACGTGCTGCAGAGCCTGGGCACCTGCGAGCTGCCCTCCTGAACAGACATGATCTGATTTTTGTGAGACTAGATGTGGCCTTTTAAAAAGGAGCCCGGGAGCAGGGTGGTAAACAGAAGAACTGGCCTGTTGCTTTCTCATCAGGGATGGACCACGGATTTCCTCATGTTTTCCTCTCCAAAAATTTATTTACTTATTTGAAAGGCAGAGAGAGGGAGAGATCTTCCATCTGCTGGTTCACTCCCCAAGTGGCCACTACAGCAGGGGCTGGGCAGGCTGGTGCCAGGAGCCAGGAGCTTCTTCCAAGTCTCCCATGTGGTTGGCAGGGGCCCAAGGGCTTGGGCGATCACCTGGTGCCTTCCCAGGTGCATTAATAGGGAGCTGGATCAGACAAGAGCAGGACAGCAGCTGGTACGCAAACTACGCGACCCAGCCTCATAAGCCGTGGTTTGCCCAGTGTGCCATACTGGCCCTGTATTTCCTTTGAACACAGATTTTATTGTGGAAACTTACAATCATATTGGCTGAGAATAAGTTTAAAAATACAAAACTTATCTTGATCTTTCTAGCTGTTGCTATGGTTTTGAGTAATACATCATTAAGGCTGTGGCACCCCAATGATGGATTAAAGTCATATATCATAACCATGCCATGGCTTTGATGATGTATTAATGTACTACGTCGTTAAGGCGCCATTGGCCTCGTGATGTACGACTCAAAGCACCACCAATTGGTTAGAACAACACACAAGGACCTGTGTGTTAGGGACAGGAAAATGGCAAATGGCTTTGGACCGAAACACAATGGAACTTCTCAGCGATGTCTCGCCTACAAGAGCAGTTCTGTGCAGCTGGCCGGGCTCCAGAGGCCGACACTGGAGAGGTGGGGCTGAATGGCGAGTGCGGAGCTGTGCCTCCCCGTGGGCCCGGGACGTGCCGGGGCTTTGCTGAGTTACAAGCTGTGTGCTTTCAGCGGGTCCCCGCCGCAATGGCGAACAGACGTTCTCCACCCGATTGTGGGGATCAGGAACCCGCAGGCCAGAGTAAAGTGAGTTCCTGCGCCTGGTTTAGGACCGAGTCCGAGTCTGCAGGGGTCAGGGTGATGATTTACAAATGCAAACCCTGTCGTGTCACCACTCGGCTTAGCGCCCTCCAGAGGCTGGCCAGTGCACTTAGAACCCCATCCAAAGCTGCTGCGCTGGCCCTAAAGTGCTTGTTGTGGGGCCCCAGTCTCCTTTCTGCTCTTATACAGGCTTTGTCTCTGGGGTTCCCAGCTGTGTCCCCAGAGCCTGCCACGGAGGAGCCCAATAACAGTGATCAAACCAAACATTTCCTGATTATGATTGCCTGATTGTGGCAAAGACAACCAGTGGGTGGAAGATTCAGAGCGAAAGGCAGAGAGATGGATGGTAGCTTAGCACCCAGAGGGCCCTGAGAAAGGCAACTGAACAGAAAGGGAGAACAGGCCCTTTCTGTAACAAACAGAAGCGCAGAGTGTGTGTGTGGGGGGGGGGGCACAGTCATGTGCAGTCAAATTCACGTTCACACAGTCACACAACTGCAAAATTTGAAAGGAGACACATTTTAACCACAAGCACTCCCACACTTCCCGTCATGGGGGGCGATGTGGGAGGAGCTGTGTGTATTTTACACCCAGAATGATCACAGACATTTCATATTTGTACTTTTAAAAGCTGGATCTGCCCCAGGTTGGAAATGTGTTCTGGAAAAGCCAAGATGGGAAAGAAGACGGTTGTTGGTTGTTGGCATCGAGGTCAATCTACAGAAGCAGAAAATCAATTTTCAGTAAACTTTTCATTTGACAACTAGAAGGAATTCTGTCTTATGATTTTCATAACTATTCCCCGTTATAATAGAGTTCAGACCCCTGGAAAAAATTGGGAGATTTCTGGAACTTTCTTCCCCCAAACAACACACCTTCTCTGTCTTATCTCAGTGAGATCTTGGAAAGAAATGGCTTTTTAATTTTTTTAAAGATTGATTGATTGATTTAAAAATTAGTCACAGAGTGAGAGGGAAAGAGAGATCTTCCATCTGCTGGTTCACTCCTCAGATGGCCACAATGGCGGGGGCTGGGCCAGGCCGAATCCAGGAGCGAGGAGCTACTTCCAGGTCTTCCATGTGGGTCGGAGGGGGCCCAAGCACTTGAGCCATCTTCTCCTGCTTTTCCCAGGCCGTTAGCAGGCCGCTGGATGGGAAGAGGAGCAGCTGGGACTTGAACAAGCATCCCTATGGGATGCTGGCATTGCAGGCCTTGCACTTACTTGCTATGCCCACTGTAATGCTAGCCCCAGGGGCTTTTTAATCTTGAACAAATTAACTCACATTGTGCTGTTATTGATATTTGTGGTTGGGGGAATATTTGGGGGATAAAAGGGGGATCCAGGGAACCAGGTCAACATAAGAGAAGGTATTTAGAGGCAGGAAGTACTTACACAGTCCCCAGATTAGGGGAGGGCCTGACTGAAGAGGTCCTTAGTAAATAAATGAATGAACACAAGTGCTGTGTGTTGGGCCTCTTCCATGCGCTAATCTGATCCAAGTCAGAAGCGCATCTATGCTTGTAGTACATTCTCCACCCACCGTGTACAGAGCCACAGATGGATGGCACAGGCTGAGACACAGCTTGGCAGAGAGGGTTTTGCCATTTGCCCTGCCCTGGGTACCCCTTGTGGAAGGCACAAACACAACAAGAGAAAGGTAGGCATTGGTATAGAGGTTAAGACACCACTTGGGGCCGGCGCTACGGCTCACTAGGCTAATCCTCCGCCTTGCAGCGCCGGCACACCAGGTTCTAGTCCTGGTCAGGGCGCCGGATTCTGTCCTGGTTGCCCCTCTTCCAGGCCAGCTCTCTGCTGTGGCCAGGGAGTGCAGTGGAGGATGGCCCAAGTGCTTGGGCCCTGCACCCCATGGGAGACCAGGATAAGTACCTGGCTCCTGCCATCAGATCAGCGTGGTGCACCGGCCGCAGCATGCCAGCCGCGGCGGCCATTGGAAGGTGAACCAACGGCAAAAGGAAGACCTTTCTCTCTCTCTCTCTCTCTCTCTCTCTCTCTCACTGTCCACTCTGCCTGTCAAAAAAAAAAAAAAAAAAAAAGACACCACTTGGGATGCCCACAACCCATATCAGATTGCCTGCTTTCGAATCCCAGCTCTGGCTCCGGGTTCCAGCTCCCTGCTAACGTGCACCATGGGAGGCAGCAGTGATGGCTAAAATAGTTGGGTCCCTGCCACCCATGTGGGATTCCCGGCTGGAGGTCCTAGCTCCTGGCATTGGCCTAGTCCAGCCCTGGCTGGTATGGGCATTTGGGCAGTGAACCAGCAAATGGGAGCTCTCTCTTTCTCCATGTGTCTCTGTCTTTCAAATAAATAAACATAATAAAAAATTTTTAAATAGTGAATATTTACAACATCAGCCGGATCCATGGGTCAGGATCATGGGAGAAGCTTAGGCGAATGGTTCAGACTCGGGCCCTTTGGGAAGAATGAAGTCAGAATGTCAGTGAGGGGCAGGCGTTTGGCCTAGTGGCTAGGACGCCGTGTCCCACACCAGAGTGCCTCACTCCAGACTCCTGCTGACGCACACCCTGGGAGGCATCAATGATGGCTAAGTCATTGAGCCACCCACATGGGAGACCCAGGTTCGCCGACCCGCTGGCTTCTGCCTGGCCCAGCCAGGACACTGTAGGTGACTGGGAAGTGAACCAGTGGATGGAGCTCTGTCTGTCTCTCTTTGACTCTCTGCCTCTCTTGTAAATAAATAAAGCTTTTTTTTAAGTGTCAGTTGGTACTGTAGTCATCTAAAGATTTGACCAGAACTTCCTTCCAAGGTGGTCATGTTGGTCGGTGCTCAGTAATCTCATAAGTAGGGCAAATCCTGACAGTGACTGGCTGAGGGGATTCTCGATTTTTCTACAGACACTGAGGAATAGGCTAGATTCTCTGAATACACTTGCTCTCACCACCCACCATGCATCATGCTAATGTGTATTCTGAGACCAGAGATGTGAATGACTAGGTTCATTCATGATTTTGCCTGATTCCAAATCCCTTGCATTCAGATGAAGGGCTGCCCAGGTAGAGGTGATGGTGTACAGAGTGAACCAAAATAAAGTAAACAAACAGGGAAAGAGCAGGTGCAACACTGCAAGTGCAGGAAAGAGAAGTAGATTCCAGAGAATGCGTGTAGGACAGAACCAAGCAAACCACGCGTTTGAGCTACATGGCATTAAAACCAATCCTGATGATCTTGATCCAAAAACAACATTAAAATCCACTTGTCAGTGGCTCTCCCTGCAGATGGCAATGTTTGAAGCTACACAGCTACGCAGCCAGAATCCGCTGGGCGGCCCCCAAGCCGGGGTGGGCCACGTGTGAAAGTGATAGAGTGCTACAGGGTGGATGTTTGCATCTCCCAAACCCACACGTTGAAGGGCTGGTGTCAGGAGGTGGGGCCTCTGGGAGGTAGGTCAGGTTACAAGGGCGTAGGCTTCAGGAGCGGATTAGTTGCCTCCTTAGAGAAACCACAGAGGGCTGTCTAGCTCCTTAGCACGGTGTGAGGATGAACAGAAAGTCGCTGTCCACAACCAGAGGAGAGTCTTCTAGCATGTGTCATGCTGGCACCCCAGTCTCAGCCTTCCAGCCCCCACAAATGTCTGTTCCCAAGCAGCCCAAGGCTGTGGCACTTTAAGAACGGACTCAGACATGGAGCCGTGGGAAGACCTGAATCAAACGCACCAGTGTGTTCTCCTCGTGGGGTTTCCAGTGCCCTATTTGGTGCCTGCCTTTGAGTTTGTTAAGACCAAAAAAATCTCAGGCTGAAATGCAAAGCCTGTAACCTCTATGGTTCCTAGGAGTGCTGCAGGTCCTGACGGGCAGAGGGCAGACCGTGTCAGTCAGGGGCACAGCCAGCCTGTCACAGCAGGGGGGTGACGGGAGGCGGGCGCAGAGCCAGCAGGTGGTCCTTTGCTGTGGTCTTTGATCCACACACACCAGCTTGTCAGGTGTCTCCTTGTTACTGTCACCTTCTGTTTCAGGCCTTGTGGGGTGGCTCTGAGCTGCAGTAGGTGTGAGTAGGGATAGGGGTGTCTCCTCGGGGCTGGCCCCTGGCAGAGTCCCTGCATCAAAAATTTCAAACACAGCGTGCCAGGTTTTAGTGAGGTTCTGTGCGGCTTTGCCCGGTCCTTCCGCTTTGTAAAAGCTGCTCTGTGGTGAAGGGTTGAGCCCAGGAGTCTGCGGCTGAGTGTCCACCCCCTGAGAGGGCTCAGGAAGTAAGGCAAAGCTGGGGAGAGGCATCTGTGGCTTGCGCGAGTTCCGATGTACGTACGTCCTATGCAGAGGCAATGCCGGGATACTCAACATCGCAGTCATTGCTCAGGGCAACAGTCATCGCCCTGGGCTGTCTGTCAGCACTGGGTGACGGGGGACGGAAACCAGGGAGGGCACAGCCCAAGCTCTCATCAGCACTGCCAAGGCTCGCCGAGGCGCTGCGGTACTGTTCACGGTTGAAGGAGTTTCCAAGGTGCTTGTACCCGTGCAAGGCTCCGATAAAACTCACCGAAGCCTAATTCTATGCAGCTCCCAAGAGAAGCGGTTTTCTTAGCACTTGTTAAGTCTCAGACACCAGAGACGCAACTGAGGGCACGGCAGGTGAAGCCACGGCCTGCGGTGCCAGCCTCCCACGGAGTGCTAGTTCAAGCCCCGGCTGCTCCTCTTCCAATCCAGCTCCCTGCCAATGTGCCTGGGATAGCCGCGGGTGATGGGTGAGGCTCCAGGCTCCTGGCTTCAGCCTGGCCCAACCCGGGCTGTTGTGGCCATTTGGGGAGTGAGCCAGCAGATGGAAGACCTCTCTCTGTGTCTCTCCCTTTCTCTTTATAACTCTGCCTTTCAAATAAATACATCTTTAAAAAAGTAAAGTATCATTTTTTTTTAAAGAAAACAATGGAAAAGACCGCCTGGCTGGAGCCAGGCGCTCTGAGACCTCAGGAATCAGTCTCTCATCACCCAGGTTCTGCTTTCCTGTGTTTTGCTTTATTTTCAAAGCAAATCTCTACCCAGGTGGTGGCAGCAATGGTCAGGGCAGATATTTGTTGGAAGCCATCCTGGGCTCAGAGGGAGGAGGGCGCCTCCGTGCAAGGCTCCAGCCGAAGCTCTGGTGGGGGCTCCCACGCAGCGTGCGGGCCGTGGGCGGGCCGGTGGACCTCCTTGAAGCCCTCCTGACCTACAGCAGGGACTGAGGGGTGCAGAGAAAGTGGTACCCGAAAGGAAAACACGCCTGTTCCCAAAGACCGGGGAAGGGTGCCGGGCAGAACCAGAGCGCGGCTGCCCTCAAAGTGCCCTCCGCTCCTGCGTGCCGCCGCGTAGCCAAGGTCCCCGCCGGCCTCGGCACCGCATCCCCCGTGCGTCCCGCTGTGACGTCATTCCGTGACACCTCCTCCCCACCTTTTCTCAAGGCTGTTCCTTGTAATTTTTTAAAAAAAATTATAAATGATCATGGGAAAAAGATTCACAGAGAAAGTAACACAAGGGGTGGGCGCTGTAGTAGAGCAGGTGAAGCTGCCGCTTGGTACTCCCTCCCCTATTAGAGTCCTGGGTCCTCTCCAGCTTCCTGCTACTGTGTCCTTAGGAGGCAGCACAGGGTGGCAGAAGTCCGCAAGTTCCTGTCACCCACGAGGGAGACCCTGGCTGTTGGGGGCATCTGGGGAGTGAACCAGCAGATGGAAGATCTCTCTGTCACTCTGCTGAACAAGTAAATAAATTTCTTTCTTAAAAAAAGAAATGAAAAAAGTCTCTCCCCTCCTCTAACCACCAGTCCCCCGTGACTAGAATGGCAGAGTTCAAGAAAATTTTCTCAGGGCCAGCATTGTGGCATAGTTGGCAACGCTACCTGCTGCAATGCTGGCATCCCATATGGGCACCGGTTCAAGGCCCAGTTGCTCCACTTCAGATCCAGCTCCCTGCTAATATGCCTGGGAAAGCAGTGGAAAATGGCCCGAGTCCTTGGGTCCCCATACCCACGTGGGAGACCAGGGCTGGCCCAGGCTGTTGTGGCCATTGGGGGAGTGAATCAGCAATGGAAGATCCTCTCCCTCTCCCTCTCCCTCTCCCCCTCCCCCTCCCCCTCCCCCTCCCTCTTTGTAACTCT
Source organism: Oryctolagus cuniculus (assembly GCF_964237555.1). Classification (NCBI taxonomy): domain Eukaryota; kingdom Metazoa; phylum Chordata; class Mammalia; order Lagomorpha; family Leporidae; genus Oryctolagus; species Oryctolagus cuniculus. Next base: position 16,376,718 of record NC_091444.1, on the reverse strand, counting down.
GCCTTTCAAATAAACAAGTCTTAAAATTTTTCTCTGAAAACAATGTTCTCATCTTTCCATTCTTAAATTGTAGCACATTGTGTATGTGACTTTTCAACACAACTTTTCACTTAATATTGGCATTTTTTCCACATTAGCACAGCAAAGCAATGTTAGTAACTGCACTCCATCCCATAAACTGCATGTGTTATAATTTAATCATTTTCCTGCTCAAGAGCTTCTGTATGCTGGTCATGGTTATCTTTCAAACAATTAGTTCAAACAGCGTCGCAGGCATTTCTGTGCACATGGTTTAGTATCCTTTTGCAAGCAATCTGTAGGCTAAACTGCCAGGTGGGAGAGTCCTCCTTGAAGATTTGTGTTCTACCTTTGGATGCACATGAGTGCCTGGGGGTTCATACCGCTCTCCGTTAACACCAGCAGTATTGAAATGCCAGTTTCTCTTCACCCGGTCAGTGCTGGGTATCTGAACTTTTCATCATTGCTGATCTGATAGGTGATGATGGTTTATCATTGCTTTGGTTTGCAGTTTAAAATTACAAATAACATAATATGTTTAGCCATTTCTTTTTTTTTTTTAAAGATTATTTATTTGAAAGGTAGAGTTACAGAGAGAAGGAAAGATGGAGAGAGAGATCTTTCATCTGCTGGTTCACTCCTCGGATGATTACAACAACGGCTGGGGCTGGGCCAGGCTGAAGGCAAGAGCCTGGAACTCCATCCAGATCGCTCACCTGGGTGCCAGGGGTCCAAGCACTTGGGCCATCCTCTGCTGCTTTCCCAGGCCACTCGCAGGGAACTGGATGGGAAGTGGAGCAGCTGGGACTTGAACCGGCGCGCATAGGGGATGCTGGTGTCACAGGCTGCAGCTTTACCCACTAAGCCACAGCACCGGCCTCCTGTTGAGCCCTTTCTATTTCATTTCTGTTAACTTGAAATCTGTTCTTTCCACCCATGTTAAAATCCTGGCAGCTGGATGACAAGATCCTGTATTTCCCCCTCAGAGCTCATGTAGCCCGGGTCGTGAGATGCAGGACCTGCAGACTGAATCCCAGAGAAACTCCTGAGATGGTTCCAGATGCATTCTCATGTTCAGATGGAGAAACTGAGGCCCGGAGAAGCACAATGAATCATCCCAGCACTCTGAGAGCTGGGCCTGAAACCACCACGTGCCCTGCCTGAAGAATTTGCCAACACTTTTCACTCTCTCTTGGGAATTCAAACCTCCCACTTACTCTCTTTACGTCCCGCGGAGTTTCCTGGGATGTAACCCCCAACCCAGGGAGCCGCTCCATCCAGTGCTCCGCTAACAGTGTCGTTTGCTGCGGTCCAGCCCCCAGAGCCCTGGAGTCAGTGTGGGGTGGACGCCCCCTTCAAAGCCACAGTAAACACTTTCTGCAGGGCAGGGCTCCCTCTGGGAGTCGCAGCTGCTCCAGCGACGCAGGACAGATCAAGCGAGAAAAAACAGCAGTCTCACCCCTGCCATTACTTAGCTTTTCATGGATTGTTTAAAATAATGAAATGGTTACAGGGAAAAAAAATCTACCACTCTGCATGACAGTCCCATCCCTGCACAGAGCTGTTACAAATTCCTCATGAAATTATACACATTTAATTTCAATCAGAGTTTTATCTTCCTTACACTCCTTAAGGGACTCTTAAATAATTATGAAAATCCGAGTCTCAGTCATTTGGGGCATTTAAAGATGGGAACTGCTCTATCACACCCTTTTAATCCAGGGACTCTGAGTCCAGGTGTCCCAGCCCTCCCTGTCTCCACTATACCACGTTGGTTTTTTCCATAGCTAAAGAAGTAAGACTTGTTATTAGCCTTATAATTTGTATATATCTTGGCCTTCTCTTCCTAAATCTCATTTCAATTAAATCTAAAGAACTTATAACTAACCTGCCAACTCTAAAGGTTTATTTATTTATATATTTATTTGACAGGCAGAGTTGGAGAGAGAGAGGGAGAGACAGAGATCTTCCTTCCATGGTTCATTCCCCAAATGGCCATAATGGCTGGAGCTGGCCCAATCTGAAGCCAGGAGCCAGGAGCTGCTTCTGGGTCTCCCACACAGGCCCAAACCTTTAGGCCATCTTCCACTGTTTCCCAGGTGCATTAAGCAGGGTGTTGGATCAGAAATGGAGCAGCCGGGACATGAACTGGTGCCCATATGGGATGCTGGCACTGCAGGCAGAGGCTTAGTCTATTATGCCTCAGTGCCAACCCCTAACTATAAAGTTTCTGATAGAGCTTTCTAATTCGTGGAAAAATAATATTTCAAAGAATTGAGAGAAACAAAAATAATTGGCAATTTAATGGTTAACCTGCACGTTGTCAAGTCATCCATAATAGGAAGCAAAAGACAACTAAATAAGTAGAAATTAAAATAGTAAAGTTCCAACGTCAAAACATTAATTGGGCACGCATGTCTTGCAAGCAGTCACTAATGGAAAACCCATCAGGATGCAACCTCGGGTTTCTCTTTCAGACAAACGTGTGCAGCTCACTGGGGTTCGGCAGAGAGAGTGCCCGGGGAGGCCTAAGTGCATGATTTCTGTTTCCCAAGGGCTGCTTCTTTCGCCTGCCTCTCTCCCGCCCCCCGGCCCTCGCCTTCCTTTCCGCGTTATGTAGGGCCAATTACTGGAATACGGAACATTCTGTTCTCTGACCTGGAAGTTCCTGACTCCGGTGTAGCCGAGGAAGCAGAATGGGTGCAGGGTCTTTCTCCAGCCCGGCTTTATCGACCCGTTCTCCGAGGATACTCCTAAGACATTGTGTCTAGATAAACTGAAATGTACCTTTGATTTCAGCTAAATGCAGTTTAGAACTGGCTTATCAAGTACTAATAAAAATGCTCTTGCTTGCCAAAGTTAACTTTCTGTGAAAATAATGACAGAGATGGGGTGGCTTAAGTGTGTCCTGATTTCTAGTGACCAGGCTCAGGGTTGGGGGGGCGAGGGGGCACATCCCCACCATCCAGGGTACAGCAGCAAAGACCACAGAGCTGGCCCAGGAACTGCAGTATGAAGAATGAAGCTGCCTCAGACACTGTTTAAAAAAATTATAAAAATGGTGTTTTTCCTTTCACTGGCACCGTCCACCCAACTCCAAACAAAACAACACCCAGTGGGCAGACTGATGAGGATGCTGGCGATTGACAGTTGTCACTCGTGGAACATTCTGGAAACTGCTTTAGCTATGGCAGCCCTGAGCATCCAGCGGTGAGGAGGAGCGGGGCTGGAAGGGAATGACTCCTGGTCACATGAGCTGAGGCACAGGTGCTGCGGCTGGGGTGCCCAGAGAACCTGTGTGAGGGACATGTGTGCCCCTCTGGTTCTCACAATCCTTTGACATTTTTAACTTTATTAATTATATATCATTTAATTATATATTAATACACAGTTCTGTTATAAAATGATTTTTTAAGCTATTTGAAAGAGAGTGACGGGGGCAGGGGTGGAGAGAGAAATCTTCCATCTGTTGCTTCATTCCCCAAGTGGCTGCAACAGACTGGATTGGGCCAGGCTGAAGCCAGGAGCCAGGAGCTACATGCAGGTCTCCCACTTGGGTGGCAAGGGCCCGAGCACTTGGGCCATCATTTGTGGCTTTATCAGAAGCATGAGGGGGGAGCTGGATTGGAAGCAGAGCAGCCGGGACCCCAACCAGCATCCTGACGTGGGCCCCCGGGGATGATTTTTTGATGAACAGATTTCACTTTAAAAACCTGCCGTCGTAAAATAAAGAGCCCTGGCGCTGTTGCCATATGCACGTGCTGATGTTGAGGGCCACCTGGCTGAGAGCAGAGGGTGGCCTTGTGGTGGCTCCAGGCTGCACTGTCAGGGCTGGTGGGACGGGCAGGGATACAACAAACTGACAGTTGAGGTTGTGTGTTAGAGCTGCCGTAGTGGAATTCAACAGCAGAAATGTACTGGGAGGCTGGGGGTTCAAGGTCAAGGTGCTGGCAGGGCAGTTGCATCCCGGAGCCTCTCTGTGGCTTGCAGATGCTGCCTCTGCCCGCCGTCCTCCCTCCAGGCCCGCGTGTCAGCCGTGTCCCTTCGTGCGTCCAAATCTCCTGTTCTGAGGATGCCAGTCAGGGTGGCCGCGGGCTCACCTCTGTGACCTCATCTAACCACAATTGCCCTTTTCAAAGCCCTGTGTCCAAACACAGCCACGGTCTGAGGTGTTGGGCACTAGAGCTTCCACATAGAAATTTTGAAGGGGTGCAAAGCAGCCTATAACCACGGTCAAGGGTGATCTCACATGTGGTTCTCTGACTTCAAAGACTGTGCTCCTAACCGTGTTACTGTATGTGCACGAGTGTGCGTGTGTGAGCCTACCAAGGAAAGGGAGTCCACACACATCCGTAATGACAAAGGTCTTACAAAGCCTGTGGACAGAAGGGTGGACAGGACTTTTATCCAACTAAAATTATCGTTTCAAAACATAACTGTTTTTCTTATTATAAAATCGTATGTGTTCTCTGTAGAAAAAGAGAATTAGATATTAAAAACAGAATTGTGCTAAGAGAAATATCCTTTTTTTAAAAAAAATATTTATTTGACAGAATGACAAGGAGGGGGAGAAAGAGCGAGAGCTTCCATCCACTGGTTTACTCCCCAAATGGTCACTACAGCCAGGTGTGCTCCAAGCCAATGCCAGGGACCCCAGAGCTCCACCTGGGTCTCCCACGTGGGGAACAAGGGCTTGCGTACTTGGACCACCTCTGCTTCCTTCCCAGGCACATTAGCAGGAGCTGGACCAGAAGTGCGCCGCCAGGGCTCAAACTGCTGGCATTGCGAGTGGCAGCCCAACCTGTTGTGCCACAATGCCTGTCCCCAGAAATCGCCTTTTAACAACGTGGCATATTTCTTTTAAAACCCAGTTTCCTCTGTCCAGATAGATTGATGGGCGGAGTGATAGAGACAGCAAGAAGGAATGAGCGCGATGAAACCATTGTACTCACATGTCCATTTTTTATGCATGGTTTTTACTCAGCATTACATTATGGCAGTAAATCACCCTTCGGCAGGTGGAGAGGGCAGAAGTGTTTCCAGCAAAGGATTATCTGGCCATGGTCTCAGGGACGCAGACGGTTTGAGGGCCTAACTTAGCAGTAGATGTGCAATTGGGGCTGGCCTTTAGGGTGAGGGTAAGTTTGGAGCCAATAGATTTTCAGAATAAGGAATCTGGTATTTATTTGGTAGAAAAGCTGATGCCCTTGAACTGTTTTTTTTTTTAATTTTTTAGAAAAGATTTATTTTATTTATTTGAAAGAGTTACAGAGAGAGGTAGAGACAGAGAGGGCTTCCATCCGCTGGTTCACTCCCCAGATGGCCATAACGGCCAGAGCTGTGACGATCCGAAGCCAGGAGCCAGGAGCTTCTTCTGGGTCTCCCATGTGGGGGCAGGACTTGGGCCATCTTCTACTGCTTTCCCAGACCATAGCAGAGAGCTGGATTGGAAGAGGAGCAGCTGGGATTAGAACTAGCGCCCATATGGGATGCTTCAGGCCAGGGCTTTAACCCGCTGTGCCACAGCGCCAGCCCCCATTAAACTGTTTTTTGAACTTTCAAAAACTCTGCTAGCAGTTCACTGGGTGGGTAGGACTGTGGGGAGATTAGAGGGCCAACAGCTTGCTGGAGGGAGAAGAACCAGGCACAGCAGCCAGGAGGTGACAGTGAGAAGACAGAAGAAGAGGCAAAGGCGAGGAATTCGCAGGGTAACGGGGGAGTGGACTTGCAGGTGTGGTGCACGAGGGGAAATCAGACGGATGAGAGCAGCGAGTGTGGGCCAGGAACACTCACGGTGAGCTGAGGAAGAGCTGAGCTGGGGGCAGCGCGATGGGGACCTTGAGAGAGCAGTGGGCCTCCAGGTAGCTGTGCCTGGCAGGTACGTGCGTGTGTAGTGATGGCACATGTCTCCAACGTAGGCGTGAGAGGCTTCTCGAAGGGAATGGTGAGAACACAAAACCTTTGGTCTGGGTGTTCGGTTGCTGTTGAGCTGACTTTAGCCTGCGGCCCACTTCGCCCCAGGGCACCTGATTGGCCAGGTCTCACTGAACTCTGCGTTCACCCTTGGTTCTGGACTGTGACTCTCATCCTAGGATCCTTTCTTGGAATCAGTTGATCAGTTTCTTTCTTTTTGAAAACAGGTGACCAAATATGTAGTATTTATCTAAATGAGAAGGAAATTATATAATTTGACCAAACAGCAAACTTTGGTGTTAACTTGCTGAGCCTGGTTGAAGTGGTGTGAACCTTATGCCAAATTGTCACATGGATTTCATGCATGTATGAGCCCGGTGATCCAGGAGCCACTGTGGGTGGCATTTCAGAAAGTACTGGTGTCAACCAGCAAGGGTACGTGAACTCTTTAAAGTTTTAGGGTCTGAGCAGGGAGGAGCCATGTTGTAAACACTTCTGGGATGTCTCAGAGAGATGATTCTCAAGGCCTCGTTTCCTGGGACGTTGGTCGTGGAGCCCATCTCAGGATTTGGGCACCGACTAGAGACCGGTGTGAGATCTGTAGATTCTGGAACCCAACCCCCAAAGGTTTCCCGAGTCAGTCCATCTTGACTTGCTCCATTGCCGCGGCTCTCTGGTTCAATCCGGACTTCTCGGCTCTTCTAGACTATTGCATCAGTATCCCTGGCCTCTCTGCTTCTAGTCCCAGCCCACTTTAATCTGCCCCCTGTACTGCTGCCTTTCGAGATTCATGTTTCTTAGGAAAATGCAAGCTCTGTAGCATGCTACAGCAAAAGCGTACACACCCTTTCACCCTCATCTCCACGCAGTCCCTGGTCATGGTGCACACTTAGCACACTCCATGTCTTCGCACACACTTGCTTCTATGTTGGTAATCTCCTGTTCACCCTTCCAAGTCCAGCTTGCCTGCTACTTCTCTTGTTTAAAGATTTACATATTTATTTGAATGGCAAAGTTAGAGAAGGAGAGAAAGGTCTTCCATCTGCTGGTTTACTCCCCAAATTGCCACAACTAACTGCCAGGGCTGGGCCAGGCCAAAATCGGGAGCCAGGAACTCCATTCTGGTCTCTCTCACATGGGTGTAGGGGGGCCAAGTATTTGGGACACCCTCTGCTGCTCTCCCAGGTGCATTAGCAAGGTGTTGGATCAGAAATGCAGCAGCCAGGACTCAAATTGGCACCCAGGTGGGATTCCAGTGGCACAGGCAGCCGTTTAGCCCACTGTGCCACAATGCTGGCCCCTTGCTCGTTGCTTCTTGTGTGGATCTGCGTGTTCTGTGCCACGTAGCTCTTTATGAGCCTCATCATAATGTACTTCATGTTGCGCGTGCAGTCAGCTGTTCATCTGTTTCCCTGCCAGGCCATGCACTCCTTTAGGGCTGCAACTGTTTTGTATTTACCCTTCCGTCTTTTTAAAAGACACAAAATGAGGGGATTTGGAGCATGTCTTGAGCCAACCTCATTTCAAGGCAAATTGAATGGAAAGGGTAAGTGTTCTACTACCAGCTAACACGATATCTACAACTCTCAGCCGCCTTCTTCTTCTTATTATTTTTTTAAAGATTTATTTATTTGAAAGGCAGAGCTACAGAGAGGGAGAGGTCTTCCATCCGCTGGTTCACTCCCCCAGATGGCTGCAATGTCTGGAGCTGCACTGATCCAAAGCCAGGAGCCAGGAACTTCCTCCAGGTCTCCCACGTGGGTGCAGAGGCCCGAGGACTTGGGCCATCTTCCACTGCTTTCCCAGGCCATAGCAGAGAGCTGGATCAGAAGTGGAGCAGCCAGGACTCGGATCAGCACCCATATGGGATGCCAGCGCTGTGCCACAGCGCTACGCCACAGCACCAGCCCCACCAGCCTTCTTTAAAACAGATTTTTGTAGAATATTCAGAAAATGGGTTGAAATCTGAATTTCATTTTCTCAACTTGTTGTTAATGTCAAAACCCTCTTCCCAGACCTGCCTTTAAAGCTTTTTTCTTTTATTGGAGAGGCAGAGAATTACAGATACATGTACACCACACACACACACACACACACACACACACACACACACACGGCGAGCCCATCTGCTGGGTCACCTCCCAGATGCCTGCATTGGCTGGAGGTGGGAGCCAGGAATGGAATCCTACTGCCTCCCACGGGCCTGCACTGGCAGGAAGCTGGATCCAGGAGGCAGAGCTGGAGGTGGAACTTGGATACTCCGATGAGGAACGCAGGACTCTTGACTGCTAGGCCAAACAGCCACTCCTAAGGTAAGTTTATTGTATACGTTTACACACGCATGCAACTTGATATTATGATATTATGAGATAGTGTAACGGTTATTATAGCAAAGCAAATTAACTCATCTATCATTTCACATAATTACCTATTCCTTCGTGGCAAGACTGGCTATTAAGCCAGTCTTTAGTCACTTAGCATTAAGATCCCCAGCACAGGGCCCAGCTTGTGGTGCAGCCGCTTGTGGTGGGTAAGCCGCTGCCTGCAGCTCTGGCATCCCACATGGGTGCTGGTTCTTGTCCCAGACATTCCACTTCTGACCCAGCTCCCTGCTGACGCCCCTGGGAAAGCAGTGGAGGATGGCCCAAGACCTTGGGCTCCTGGACATGTGTGGGAGAGTCAGAACAAGTTCCTGGCTTCTGGCTTTAGCCTGGCCCAGCCCCCACCATTGCAGCCATTTGGGGGGTGAACCAGTGGATGGACAATCTCTCTCTGTAACTCTGACTTTCAAAAAATCCCCAACATAAGGCGATATAATTCACTGTAGTACTTGGGTTGTGCATTAGCATTCTAGACTTGCTTGTCCTATATACCCGCAGTGTTGTGTTCTGTGGCCTGTATTTTCCCACTTCCTGCCCTCTGGGTACACCCTCACCTCTTTGCAACTACTGTTTCCTCTTCTGTCTCTATGCAGCTGTTGCTTTCCCCACAGACAGGTGAGATGGTGCAGTGTTGGTCTCTCTCGGCAGGATGTCCTCCAGGTTCTCTTGTATGCAGACATCAGCTCAGGAGTCTCTCCCAGTGTCTGCCTGCTCCCCCACAACCCTTCACAGAATCCCCCCGACCCCAGTGATTCTCCTGCACTTGTAGGTGCGTCTTGGCGTCTTCTTGCCCGAGGACGCAAACTCACAGACCCAGAGGGTGCACAGGAGACAGGGAGAGGTCAGAGACACCCACACACAGTGGACAGCCTGTGGGGGAGGGGTCCCGGGACTAGGGGCACGTGTTTGGGGCAAGGTGAGTGGAGTGAGGGCATGAGGTGGATAAAATTGGAAGGAGAGGCAGGCGAAGAATTTTTGCTTTACCCTCTCTGTGAAAGCCATTAAGGATTGTAATCGGAGATGACCAGATCTGCGTTTTGAAAGACTTTTCAAGTTCTGTTGCAGCAAAGGCTCCAGCGTGAGCCCAGTGCAGTGTGGGAGCTAACGGTGGTGGTGGTGGAGTAGACGGCGATGTGTAGGCGTATTTGAGACACACCTCACAGTCATGAGATAGGTCCTAGCACTTGGTGATGAATGAGAAGTAGGGGCCGGGGAGAGGGAGGCTTTAGTCTTCGGAGGCTTGGCCCGTGTAACTTGATGGATGCCTGTGTCCTTCCTTGAACTTGGGAACCCAGGAAGATAGCCGGGTGGAGGGAAGACCAGGTGCATCCAGTGTGGTCAATTCAATTAATTCTTCAGAAGAGGTTAAGATACTAGGACCAGCACTGTGATATAGCTGGTAAAGCTGCCTCCTGTGGTGCTGGCATCCCATATGGGTGCTGGTTCATATCCCGGCTGCTCCAGTTCTGATCCAGCTCCCTGCTAATGCGCCTGGGAAAGCAGTGGAGGATGGTCCAAGTGCTTGGGCCCCTGCACCCATGTGGCAGACCCAGATGAAGCTCCTGGCTTCGGCCTGGCCCAGCCCTGGCTGTTGTGGTCACTGGGGCAGTGAATGGTCAGATGGAAGATCTATGTCCTTCTCTCCCTCCCTCCCTCCCTCCCTCCCTCTCTCTCTCTCTCTCTCTCTCTCTGACTCCACCTTTCAAATAAAAGTAAATAAGTCTTTAAAAATAAAGAGGTCATGATACAAGACAAATGGGAGCAATTGTCAGAGTTACAGCTACAAATAATACTTCTAGCCGGCACCGCGGCTCACTAGGCTAATCCTCCGCCTTGCGGCGCTGGCACACCGGGTTCTAGTCCCGGTCGGGGTGCCGGATTCTGTCCCGGTTGCCCCTCTTCTAGGCCAGCTCTCTGCTGTGGCCAGGGAGTGCAGTGGAGGATGGCCCAAGTGCTTGGGCCCTGCACCCCATGGGAGACCAGGAGAAGCACCTGGCTCCTGCCATCAGATCAGCGCGGTGCGCCGGCCGCAGCGCACCAGCTGCGGTGGCCATTGGAGGGTGAACCAACGGCAAAGGAAGACCTTTCTCTCTGTCTGTCTCTCTCACTGTCCACTCTGCCTGTCAAAAAATAAATAAATAAAAAATAATACTTCTATGATTTTCCGTATTTGCACTGAATCTAAATGCAACTGGAACTCTGATGTGGCCTCAGCATAAGGGAAAACCAGACGCCGGTCGTGTCGTGTCTTTCCATACTCGAGCTCTCTGCTCTGCACATCCAGTGTCTCCTTAGGCTCTCCACCCGCCTCAGTCCCCCGCTCAGCCTGCTGGACCGAGATGCCACCCTGGTTCCCAACTGCGCCGCTGGGCACCGCCTGCCCCAAGGCTGCTCCTGTCCACTGCAGACAAATTGCAGTGAGCGCTGGCCGGCCGGCTCCTTTTCTCCTTCCCTTTGTTTAGGAGGCAGAATTCGTCCACCACTTCCAGTTTGGGAGGTGGATTTTAGCTTTGGAAACCGGAATGCTTAACCCGCCACCAGATGCCTCACGCTGAGTACCCAGAGCATTCAGGTGCAGGAAGTGTCGGCACACGTCCACTGGCCCTCGGTCTCGAGCTGCTTGACATCTCCTTGGATGTTGCCGCTGTTTAGGGACCACAGCAAGCCACGTGCGCCCGTACGGGCCACACCCTAGCACCGTCTCTGTTGCTGGCTCTCCACGCAGCCGTGTGAGGAGCAGGCAGGAAGGTACCGAGTGACGTCACCCTCGGTTTTATTTCTCCACTCGGAATTTGTGATTTTTTAGGGCAAAGGTTATTTTAAGTCTGTTAAATTTTTAAAGGTTGATTTATTTATTTGAAAGGCAGAATTGCAGAAAGAGAAGGAGAGACAGAGACAAAGATTGTCTGTCTGCTGGTTCACTCCTCAAATGATTACAACATCAGCTGGGGCTGGGCCAGGCTGAAGGCAGGAGCCTGCAACTCCATCCGGATCTCCCATGTGGGTGGCAGGGGCCCAAGCACTTGAGCCATCTCCTGTTGTCTCCCAGGTGCATTAGCAGGGAGCTGGATCAGAAGTGGAGCAGCCGGGACTCGAATGAGCGCTCTTAAAGTTTTACAGAGCGAATTAACTGCTAATTATATTCCGTATAATCCACTTACTGTGTGGCCTTCCTGCCACATTGAAGCTGCCAGAGCTCCGGTGGTCCTTATAGCATCCATCCCACCCTTTCCGTGCCAGCCGGTGCCTGGAGCAGCCTTTCCCAACACAAAGCTGATGCTCTTCTCTCAAAAATCCTGCAGGGTCCTTCATTGCCTTTGGGTTCCCCCGGTCTCTCTGGGGCCCGGAAGCTGCCTGCTCTCCACCCCAGGTGCTGCGGTTCCCGGCCTGCCCAAGATTGCAGTGAGAGGAATCGGTGCCCCAACTGGGCTGGGGCCGCGCCCCGCTCACCCTCCCAGGCCTCCCGGCCTCCTGCTTCCTTCCACGAGAGCACTTCACAAAACTCATGGAAAAGCAAAGTAAAAGACAAGCTTGTCTCAGTGCAGAAAAATTGAAATCCATGCATGTTTTTTTTTTCTTCATAATATTCTTTTTCCATGAACTTGTTGAAGACCCCTCGTATTGCGAGATGCAGCTCCCAGGCTGTCGTACTGTTAACCTCGCTCCGGCCTGCCCACCCTTCCTCTGGCCCCAAGAGCCCATGGACCACAGCCCCAGGGCTGCCCCATGCTGATGAGTGCCGGGTCTCCCTCATCACCCCTGGACCAGCCACCCCCTGTGGAGCCTGACCCCTAGCACACGTGCTGGCCCTGAACACGCACCGAGTGCATACTTCTCAGATACAGGTTCCCAGCTGTTAACTAACCTTGTCTTTGAAAGGCCGTGCCTCCAGGCACTTTTTCCTGCCAAGCTCACAAGGCTATGCTAGTGACAGCACGGGCGGGGACCAGCACGGCAGGCGTCGGTGCCCCGGCCTGCACCTGCAACACTCTGAGCTCCCCAGGTGACCTGTGCCCACCTTCAAGTCCTGGGAGTCCCGCTGTAGGTAACAGAAAGCGATGTGGCTTTGTTCCTTTGAAAGGAATTCCGTAATTCAGATTCGAAACCCCTTTCTGAAGTAATGGCACTACATTACCCTCAGGAAGGTTTTAAAAGTTCTTGCTGGAGCAGGTGTCTGGAACAGTGGTCGAGTTGTTGCTTGGGTTCCCTGCATCCCATATGCGAGCTCCTGGTTCAAGTCCGTGGCTCCTCTGCTTCCAATCCAGCTCCCTACTAACATGCCTAAGGGTCAGCAGACGAAGGCCCACATACTGGGAGTTCCTGCCACCCAAGCTGGAGACCCAGTGGCCTTGACTTTGGCCCAGTCCCAGCTGTTGCAGGCATTTGGGAAATGAACCGGTAGAAGGAAGAGCTCTCCCTCTCCCTTTAATAAAATGAAAACAAAGGCATAAACATTTCAAAAGAATTGGCTTACCTAGGTTTCTATGGGGTTGGCGTTGTGGTGAGTTAAGCCGCCGTTGGTGATGCTGGCATCCTGTATGAGTGCCGGCTTAAGTGTCTCTCTCCTCTCCCCCCCCTCCCCTCCTCTCCCCTCCTCTCCCCTCCTCTCCCCCCCTCTACCCTCCTCTCCCCTCCTCTCCCCTCTCTCCCCCCTTCTCCCCCCCTCCCCTCCTCTCCCTCTCCCCTCCCCTCCTCTCCTCTCCCTCTCCCCTCCCCTCCTCTCCTCTCCCTCTCCCTCTCTCTCTCCCCCCCTCCCTAACTCTTTCAAATAAGTAAATAAATCTGTTTTTGAAAGTTTTTACTAAAACTCTAGCGTTGTAATTTTAGAAGTAAGGCTCAATGAGAATGCAGGTTGTCCCTTGCATTGAATGCTGTGCTAGAATCGGGAAAGCTCTGTTAGAGGAGTGCACCAGCGCAGTAGGATGAGTGGCGGGGGTCTGACCTCAGGGGCCCCAGAACTGCCTGGTAGCAGGACCTAGGGAGGCTCACCTTGTCAGGGAGGGGGCCAGACAACGGGCCGTGACCTTGTGTCTGGGACAAGTACACGCCTCTGCTTCGATGAGGTTACCAAGCATCCAATTATTTTGAAGGTGCGTGCTCCCCATGTTATACAGGCGGGCATTTTGTTAAACGTGGCTATGGCTGTGAGCAGGATTGGGTCCCTGCTGCCAAGTCTGGCCCCCAGTTAGTGGCAGAGAAAACGGGGTGTTCCGACTTTTATTTCCCTGCACTTCTGGGATGGGTGTGCTACTGCCAGGAGGAGACGGGTGACCGCGTTTTGGACGCGCGGCTCCCTCTCCCTGAGATCAGGTCGCCTGGAAGGAGGGAGAGCAGGGACCACTGCCTTGGGGCAGCCGGGCCGGCACCAGGACCCCGGATGGGTCTGTAGGGTCAGTGTCCTGTTTGCTTGCCTCTGACACTGGAGAGTACAGGTCCGAAGTTGCCCAAGCAAAGGCAGACAGCAGAACTCAGCGACCGGGGCCTGAGCAGGGTGCCGGCTGGCTGTTGGGGGGCGCCTGTGCCACGGTCCCCTTGTCCTCAGTGCACTGAGGAGAGACAGGAGTCTCTTGCCATTCCTGAGAAAGTTCCTCACTGAGCGACAGAAGGGCAGGCTGGGGCCTTTCTTCTGGTTGGCGAGCTCAGAAGCAAACAGGTTATTATTATTATTATTATTATTTTTTGACAGGCAGAGTGGACAGTGAGAGAGAAAGGTCTTCCTTTTCCGTTGGTTCACCCCTCAATGGCCACCGCGGCCATTGCACGGCGCTGATCTGAAGCCAGGAGCCAGGTGCTTCTCCTGGTCTCCCATGGGGTGCAGGGCCCAAGGACTTGGGCCATCCTCCACTGCCCTCCTGGGCCACAGCAGAGAGCTGGCCTGGAAGAGGGGCAACCGGGACAGAATCCAGCGCCCCAACTGGGACTAGAACCCGGGGTGCTGGCGTCTCAGGCGGAGGATTAGCCTAGTGAGCCACAGCGCCGGCCCGCAAACACAGGTTCGTTATAACTGCACACAGAATAAGCACCTGTGGCAGTTCCCTATTCTTACGTAATGACGGGGAATTGTCCCAGATGTATAAAAAGGAAATTTTGATTGAGTGCCCGGTCCCCCGAAGTCCCTTCCTTGAGACTCCTGGGAGTGCACCTGCCCGGGTGTTTCCAGTCTCCGCCGTGACTTTGGTCCGTGAGGCGGCTTTGCTGTGAAACACATCAGGTTATACTTGGGAAAGCTTCCTGCGTGCGTGAGAAACAGGAACTTGGATCCAAGCGGAGGTGGAAACCCCTCGTGCGGGCTCCTGCAGGCCGCTGGGAGCCCCTGTGGTGCCCGTGAGGCTCGCGACGAGGTGCTGAGGCGGTGTGAAACTGGGCGTCCCACCGTTGGACGCTGCTTCCTTAGCGGGCCGCAGAGTTTCCCACGGGGCGAGGTCACGCAGTCGCAGTTTTCACGTTACAGACAAAGTCGCTTCTCCTGGAGTGCTTTGTGAGGTGGCGGCTTCCTCGCGCCACCTCGGTCACCCCTCCGCGCCACGAACTCCGGCGTTGGTCCCTGCAGGTGCACGCCTTCTGGCGGCCTCGTTTGCCCGTCCCTGCGCCTCCTTGGGCTTCGGATCCTGCTTTGCACCTCATAGGACTTGGCTATTTTTCAGCTTTCCGTGCCTTTTAAGTGGCGTCTATTTAAGTACTGCGCCTTCTGTAAGATTCTCTGGCACAAACGTGGCTGGACAGGGCGCCGGGAACACCCCAGAATGGAACGGGCGGAGCTTGTGTTAGCGACCTCACTCCCGGGTGGAAGGTACAGGCGTTGAGACCCTGGAGTGGGGGTCGGGGCGAGTTGGACGGCGGGCAGGGAGCCACGTCGTGGAGGCAGAGACGGGGCACCTTGTGCTGTTCTCTGGAGCAGCTGGTGGCTTTCCAGGTCGCTCAGCGTCACTGGCAGAGTGCCGTTGGAAAGACAGAGAAACGACAAATGTCTGCCGTGATTGTGAGACACTGGACACATGTATTGAATTACACTGCACCCGTGAATACAAACAGTATTCTGTGTCAATTAAAATGAAAAATCAGTCACGCTCATAAAAAAAGACACAACAAAAAGAAACCGACACAAAAAACAAGCGTACAAAGCAGAAGCTGCTAAGCCACGCTATTTTTACTTCTGTGGTGTTAAGCCAAGGTGATGTTTTAGTTTATTTGAAAGGCAGAATAACAGAGACAGAAAGATGGAGAGAGATCTCCCATCCACTGGTTCACTTCCCAAATTATCGCAATAGATGGGGCTGGGCTGGCCTGAAGCCAGGAGTCTGGGACGCAATGAGTGGCAGGTGCCCAGTGCTTTGGCCACCCCCTGCTGCCTCCCAGGTGAGCATTAGTGGAGAGCTGGAGTCAGGAGTGGAGCTGAGAGTGAAACCGGGTGTCGATCTGGGATCCACGTGTCCCCAGGGTGTCTCGACTGCCATCCCAAATGCCAGCGGCAATGATGGTTTCTGAAGATGTGAATCAGACCCACACTTGTGGTGGTTTCTATTTCTTTCTTTTTTTTTTTAATGAACTGACTGGGGCCAGCATTATGGTACAGTGTGTTAAGCCACCGCCTATCACCTTAGCATCCCATATAGGCACTGAGTCAAGTCCTGGCTGCTCCCCTTCCTATCCAGCTCCTTGTTAATGTGCCCGGGAAAGCAGCTGAGATGAGCCAAGGACTTAGGCCCCTGCCACCCATGTGGGGGATCAGGATGGAGCTCCAGGCTCCTGGCTTCCGCCTGGCTCAGCCCTGGCCTTCACAGTTATTTGGGGAGTGAACCAGTGGATGGAAGATCTCTCTGTCTCTCCCTTTCTCTCTGTAACTCTGCCTTTCAAATAAATAATTTTAAAATATTTATTATTTAAGAGGCAGAATAACAGAGAGGCATAGAGGGAGGTCTTCCATCCGCTGGTTCACTCCACAAATGTCCCCATCAGCTGGAGCTGGACCAGTGCAAAACCAGAAGCCAGGAGCTCCTTCCAGGTCTCCCATGTGGGTTCAGGGGCCCAATCACTTGGCCCATCTTCCACTGCTTTTTCAGGCCATTAGCAGGGAGTTGGATCAAAAGTGAAGCAGCCGGGACTCGAACTGGCGCCCATATGGGATGCTAATCCTGCAAGTGGAGGCTTAACCTACTACACCACAGCACCGCCCCCCCCCCAATCATTAAAAACCAAACCAAACCACTGAGGCTAAGCAGAGGGAGATTCTTCCCCAAGAATTGGCAGTACAGTGAAACAGGGGGTGTGGAGTCTCCCAGCCTGTCTCTTCCACGGTTTGCTCCGGAGATCCTGTTTTAACCCCAAATTGCAGACTTTGTGGTCAGACGGAGTTGGGTTTGCATCTTGGCCTTATCACTTACCCAGCTTTATAATGGGTTAGTAGTGAAGCCAGGGTTCCCTATCCGTGGGTGACTACCATTATGCCCACCTTGTATGGGTGCTGGGAGAAGTCAGGAGAAAACTTAATTAAAGGAAGGCCCAGCCCTCGCAAGGGTGCAACTGTCATTAGCCGTGTTCGTCCTTGATTCTGTAAGTGAAGAACGGGATGGTGAGTGCAATGGTGGCTTCTGCCAGGAGATGTGGGGTCCCTTCTCCCCAGGGGCTGGGCCACACTGAGACTTCCTTACGGGGCAGGGGGGCGAGGGATGGGTGCGTGCGCCTCATCTGCTTGGGCTTGCCCAGGGCCTTGGCTGCTCTGCAGGCCACACAGTGGTCGCAACATTTGATACTCAGATAACACAAGGCCACAGGCAGGAGCAGAGGGGGAACAGAACCGGTCCCAGCGACCCTCCGGGAGGGAACAGTGCTCCCTTTTGTACAGAAGTTTGCTCCACCTTTGTGAGAGAGCTTTGCAGAGTCCTAACTTATTTCTGGGGAAAATCTTTGGAACAAGGATTTTTTTTTTTTTAAATAGGGAGCACTTTAGTAAAGGCAGCAAGGAAAATGAAGTATGGGCAGAAATGATACAAAATATTTTCTCTCCATAAACATTATCGCTTTGGATTTCCTTGGTCGCCAACATTGATGACATGGGACGTTTCTCACGTGATTTCGTGAGGAGGCCTCTGAGGATATGCGGAAGGCAGCTGGGGGGTGAGATAGCACAGCTGCTGCATCCTCCACAGGCCGGACTGACGTTTGGGGAAGGGGGGTGGTTAACGGGAGTGTTGCCTGTTGAGGTGGTATAGACAGGAGGTCTCTGTCCCCCAGTCCCCGTTTCTGGAAGACCCAAAGAATGCCTGTGTTGTAGGTTGACACCTGTTGTAGCTGTCAGCGGTTACAACCCAGCTTGTCTGGGCTCTGCGTGAGACAAGGAAAATTTCTTGGTCCCCTAGATTTTGCTAAGTCTCTGTTCCCACTGTTTCATTTCAGTCCTAAAAATGCTCCCTGGGGGCTGCCGTTGTGGCATTGTGGGTAAAATCTGCTGCCTGTAACGCCGCATCCCAGCTGCTGCACTTCCAATCCAGCTCCCTGCTCACGGCCTGGGAAAGCAGGGGAGGATGGCCCAAGTGCTTGAGCCCCTGCACCCCATGGGAGACCCAGAAGAAGCTCCTGGCTTCAGTCTGGCCCAGCCCTGCAGCCATCTGGGGGGTGAACCAGCAGATGGGAGACCTCTCTGTCTCTCCCTTTCTCTAACCCTGCCTTTCAAATAAATAAATACTTTTTTTTTTAAGTGCTCCATGAGCAGAGTGGCTCTCAGCCTTGTAGGATGACTTGGGGGTGCTCTCAGGAATGTAGGTGGCTCCGTGGTGCAGAGCATGGAGTGTGCAACCAGTGAGAACTCTGCTGGAACCTGGTGTGCCACCCCTTGCAGGAGGACTTTGGGCGGCTGCGTAACCCCTGCAAAGGTCATTTTCCTCAGTCCTAGGAAAGGTTGCTGAGCTGAATGAAACAATGTGCGTTAGGGTGAGTGCTAAGCCTTTGAAGCAGAGAGACTCCAGAATACAGTGGCTTAAATAAGAGAGCAGTTCAGGGGCGGGCATTTGGCCCAGCACTTAACGTGTCGCTTGGGACAGCTGCATCCCGTATGGGGGTACCTGGGTTCAAGTCTTGGATCTCCCACTTCTAATTCCAGTTTCCTGCTAATATGCACTGCACCCTGGGAGTACAGGGAAGACAGGGTCCCTGCCTGTCATGAGGAGAACTGGATTGAGTTTCAGGCTCCCGGCTTCGCCCAGGCCCAGCCTTGGATGTAGTGTGCATTTGGGGAGTGAGACAATGGGTGGAAGCTTGATTCTCTCTCTCTCCATATCACCCCCTCCCCCACCTTTCAAATAAAGTGAAAATAAAGAGAAAGCAGCTTATCTGTCCCTCACTGATGCTGGTTTGTGGACTGCATTCCACCAGGCCACTGGGGGCGCAGGTTCCTCCCATCCTGCCCCCCCCACACCCGCCCCTGCCGCCGCCTTCTGGGTTTCTCTCTGTGTCTGGATCTCCCCAGAGAAGGGAACCAGAGCCAAAGGCAAGGGCAAGGGGCGTCTGCAGGTGGAGAAGTTGCGGACTTGGCTGCTCGCTCCTGCCCCGTCTCGCCCACGTGGTCACACCTCGGCGTAGAGAAGGCTGGAAAATGTGTTCTTTAAGTAGGTGGCTGTGTACCCAGGGAGAAAGGGAGGCTGGGGTTTGGGGAGGCAGCGCGTGGTCTGTTTGTTGTTGCTGACAGCACGCGGCGTGTGGTGCGTAATGCTTACAAGTAAGTGCTCTCCTCTCGATGTCTCTGGAGGATGTTTGCTGGGCCCGCTTCCGCGGCTGGGTCCCCTGGGACCTGACAGCTGCCCCGCGTTGTTCGAGCGAGCAGTGGTGGCTCAATGCGCAGAGCGTTCTCCCTTCATGTAAGAATGGCCATCACGGGTGTCTCCGGTGCTGTGTCTTCAACTGGCTCTTTCCTCGGATGGGAGGGTGGGCCGGGGGAGCCGGCGCCAGCAGCTTCCCCGGATGACTCTTGTCTAAGCCCAGGGTGCACCTGACCTCACGGAGGAGGGTCGAGCAGGGAACCGGCACAGCAGACGCGGGAGGAGCTGTTAGGAATGCACACAGTTTGGAAAGGGTAGACACATCTTCTTTTCTGGAATGTTCACTGTGGCCCGCAGGCCACAGGAAGGGCGAGTTGCCTGGCACCGTTGGTCAGGCTGTGACTTCTTCCCTGTACCATAAGACCAGAAAGGCGCTGTGCAAAGTCACCAGTTTTACCTGCAGATCTCTGGAAGCAGCTGGATCAGGCCTCCCGGCCTCTCCCCACATCTGCCCTAGGGGGGAGCGGCCAGAGCGGAAAGAGGCCCTTATGTCGGGGCCAGGCTGGAACCCTGGATGGTCAGTTCTGGAGGGTCGCTGAGGTTACCCAGCTGCCCCGCGTGTGAGCCCTGCCTGTGACACTGTGGTCCAGTCAGTGCAGCCTGCAGGGGAAAGTTCCCGGGATACCACCAGCCTCTCACATACCTGCTCTGTCTGGGGCAGCCTTGACCTTTAGACGTTGCATTCTTCATGCTGTGACAAAGGTCTGTTCCCCACAGGACCACCTGTCTCACTCCTATAGGTTTCTATTCTCTGGAGCCACGAAGCAGAGTTCCGATGCCTCTGGCAGCTCTTTCTTTGGTTTGCAGTGTGCTAACTTCCCTGCCTGGTTCTCAGATTACCCCCTGCTCTGGGTGGAAGGTGCCACGCCCTCACAGGTGCATCGCCCTGGAAGGAAACAACAGATATTTATGGTGTCGGGTTTAGGGTGAGTGAGCATGGTGGATGAGCCCTAGGTTATCCCAGGCTGGGCCCCATGAGGCTGTCCACATCTGTGTCAAGCAGAGATCAGGTATGCGGTCTGCCAGCCAGAAGGCTTTCATGTGTCCCTGGGATTCTTGTGTTGGGTCTGTGCAGTGCTCGGTGCTGGGCCAGTGGCTGAGAAATCACTGCTCACAGTTACCGGGGGCAACCCCAGGAAGCCAAGGAGATGAGACTAGAGCACACTCCCCAGCAGAGGTCTGGGACTCGAAGATGGGGTCTCCTGGAGGGGGAGGGGCATGAGGAGGGTCTCTCTGAGCTGGCTGTGGTTTGCCAGGCCATCAGGAAACCACAGGTGGGCACACGAGCAGAGGCAGGCCACAGTAGGCCATGTTCAGGGCAGCAGGTCCCTCTGGGTTGGCTGGGACCCGGTGGGTGCAGGGCCTGGTGCTATGGGGGAAGGTGGACTTTCCTCCCACAAGAGTCAGCCAGCGGGAACAGCCCGGTCAGCTCTGGGGCAAGACCACCTCGGCCCCTGAGCAG
Source organism: Oryctolagus cuniculus (assembly GCF_964237555.1). Lineage (NCBI taxonomy): Eukaryota > Metazoa > Chordata > Mammalia > Lagomorpha > Leporidae > Oryctolagus > Oryctolagus cuniculus. The sequence continues at coordinate 16,356,133 of NC_091444.1, read as the reverse complement.
TGAGGCTGGGAGGTGGATGGCAGGAGACTGGTTGGGGGCCGAGGTATAACTTCTGGAAGAATTGCCAGGCAAGGAGAGGAGGGGCTCGGTTTGCAGGAAGTGGGAAAATTCACCAGTGGGGTCTGGATGCTGAGGCCATGGCAGGGAGGGGGCAGGAAGTGAACGCAGAGTGTCCCAGGGGCACTGGGAGTCCTGAGGGGTGCGATCCTTGTGGAAGCACCGGGGAGCCCTGGCCGGTCACAACAGGCTGGGCTGTACCCGATTCTCAGATGACACGGGCAGTGGGTGACTGCGGATCAGGTGAGATGGGACCGTGGGAGATGCTCCGGTGGGAGAAGCCAAGGCGTGTCCCGTGTCTCCCTGGCTCTCTCCCGAGGACAGGCTCAGAAGTGAGCTAGTGACCCCGGGACCTAATGGCCTGGCGTCCACAGCCCTGCACTGGCTAGCCCACCGTAGTTCACTTTCGCACTCCCTTCAAACGCCGCCATCCGTCTCGCTATAGCCTTCTCGCCCCCTTCCCTCTCAGCAACAAACCCCCGATCACAGCCTGGGGTCTGAGTTACGAATTCCTGACTTCACAGAAAGCAAGCGCCTGTGCGGACCCGTGAGAGTATCAGGAGAGTATTTATTTTAAGTGAGCGGTAGAGTTCCTGCCCGGCGCGGGAGAAAATTGGCGCTTATTATTCCAGGGAAACGTCAAGACCACTAAACACTGCAGCGTTTTAAGCTGCGTGATGGCGACCAAACTCGGCACGTGTTTTTCATAAAAACACGTGTCAGAGATGGCTTCAGCCTGGATGTCAAACTCAGTTACAGGCGCATCCACGTGAGTCCTTTTTTCTGCAGAGGCTGCCCGCGCTGATGGATTTAGCAGCTGTGTGTGTGTGTTATTAGCCTGCACTGGAAGGCAAGTCTCTCTGCTCACGTCACCCCTGCCGGCTTCTGGGGTGCACTTGGGAAACACTGCCCGCCCGTGTTTTAACAATGAGTATGACCATTTGGAAAACAAACAGAAACCCTGTGCTCTTAATCTCGCTTGACCTGCCTGCATGATAATTTACCTGGCTGCCTATGTAGGTAAACATGTCCCAACCTAGACCCATTTCTGTGTGCAAATTATGCTCAGATTAGATACGAATAGATGTATTTTCCTATTTCAGGCATGCCGGCCAGGATCATTAAAAACGTTGTTGGCAAGGGAGTTGTGTTCTGCAGGCCATGGTTTAGTGGCTGAAAAGTCTCAGCTCTGGGGGCAGGCATCTGGGGCAGCAGTTACAATGCTTAGCAGGCTGGGTGTTGTGGGGTGAAGGGCTAAGCACCCCCTACCCACACACCCTGGCGATGCCTGCATCCCATGAAAGAGAGCCAGTGGGATGGCTACTCCGCTTCTGATCCAGCTTCCTGTTAAATGTGCCTGGGAAAGCAACAGATGATGATGCAGTATTTGGGCCCCTGCCACCCATGTAGGAGATCTAGATGGGAGTTCTGGGCTCCTGGCTTCAGACTGGGCCAGCCCTGGCTGTGGCAGCTGTCTAGAGAGTGAACAAGCAACTAAAAGCACACTCGCTCATGCACTCTCTCTTTGCCTTTCAACTGGATGAAAACAAATAATAAACATTAAAAGAAAAAAAAAAAACCAAACTACTGCACGCGGCACCTGCATCTCCTGTTGAAGGGCCTGGGTTCCAGGTCCAGTTCTGCCTCTGACTCCAGCTTCCTGCTAATGCTGACCGGAGGCAGCAGGTGATGGCTCAAATACTAGGGCCCAGGGCCCCCACGTAGAGAACTGGACTGTTCCAGCCTCTGGCTTTTGGTTCTGGCTATTATGGGTCCCTGGGGAGTGCATCAGCAGATGGGAGACCTCTCATCTCTCTCTGCCTCTTTGCTTTTCTTCAAAATAAACAAACAACTTAGCTCTATAAACCTGCTAGACTTTAAGCATGGTGTTTTGGGTTGTGAGGTCAAGAAAAACTGGTGTCTGCTAGGCTGAGAACCAAAGCCGCCTGTTTCTCCGGGCCCACGGTGTGCGTGGGGAGGGTGCATGGAGGAGGAGGGAGGGGCGGTTGGACAGCGATGTTCCGGAAGCACGGGAAGCTGTTCCGCGGCTTCTGCACTACTGTGATGGAGGTTCCGTTAATTGCTAGAACATGGTCCCTTCGGTTTTTAGACCACGTACTGAGTTGCTGATGACTGTTTGTGTATTTTGTGGGAGCCTGGTTTTCCCTGGTATCTCTTCCTTCGGAAGCAAATCCAGAGAGGGAACTGTGTGGTATTTGAGTGTGGATCTTGGATCCAACTGTCTGGGTTCAAATCCCTGCTCCATCCATGGCTTTGTGCAGGGAACTGTGGGCTGCGGCTCCTGCCTTGGGGAGCTTCTCTGGGGACCCAGTGAACTAAGGAAGCTCATTAGGGTGCTGCAAGCTGTACAAAAGTTAGATCTAAGATTTCTAGACCACTCTAGAGAGTCTCTCAAAAGAGGGCAGTGGCTGTTCCCGTGGGATTCTTCTGATCCTGCTCCCAGTTAAGTATCTAAATGACTTGAAGTTTTAGCATCCAAGAGAACGCAGACAACATAAAAACTTAAAAAAAATTATCAGGCTGGGCATATCGATATTTATTGAAATACTGAAAAAAAAATTCCATGTTGAGAAATTCCTGGCAAGAACTGACATGACAACATGTGGTTTCACTGACACAGTAAGAAAACGTCACACTCAATATCGCGTGGATTCAACCCCAAGGCAGCGGCTGGAGATTGGTAACACCGACGTTCAGACATTACAGACTGTTTACAGAGATCAGCCGTAATACACCGAGCTAAGCCAAAAGCCTTCATAATTGAGGCTGCTTTCCCTAACGCTAAGTCCTGGAATCGATAAGGCAGTTGCTAAGCAAATCTCTGGCTGCACACTGGTTAACAGTTAACATTAGAGACGTTTCTGTCACCAGCTCGGGATGGGTCTGTGGCGTGTCCTTAGTGTCACCAGCAGTGTGGATGTCATCCTAGTGTTGCCTGTCTGACTGTTCTCATAGTGTAACTGACTAGGTTAACACCCCCAAAAAGCTTGACGTTGTTTAGTGGGGACTCACTGTATACTCAAGAGAACCATGTATCTTAAGAATCAATGGTTTTTGCAATGTTAGAGACCCTCCGAATCTCATGATCCTTTCCACCTGTGTTCTGCACGCACGCTGGCACCGTCTCGTTCACCGTGGCCAACACTGCCCCTCTCTGTGCTGTCTCCAGACCAACGTGTTGTCTTAACTGGAGAGAGCAATGCTGCTGCCACTCCAGTGCTGGGGCGCCGAGCGCTGCTCAGCCATTTCTTGCTGACCTCACGCCATGAAGCCAACACAGGTGGCTGAGACTCGAGGTGAGCCAACACCCAGCTCAGCTAATGTGTACCCTTCACGTGGACGAGTGGTAGAGGTGATTAATAAAGGCAATAAAATAATCCTCTTTGTACACACAGAAGTAATAACTAATATCTTTGGTATACAACTTACAATGCTTAGAAAGGAAAACCAGGTAAGACTCCACCATGTTCAATTTACTTAAGAACAGGAAGCTACAAGTCACATAATTTACAATAGATATTAAATAAACTACAGTAAGAATTATGAAGATTTACAGACATTTAATCAAGTGAATGATTTTAATTCATGAAGACCCATCTATGTCCCTGAACTATGCTCCACTAACTTGAAAACACACTACAGTAAACACATATATTTGGTTTCTTCCGTCTTGGCTATATCTTTTACAAAGGTGAAACCAAGGAACAATAAATTAGCATCATAATTGTCTACAGTTGAAACGATGATATACAATATAAATAAACTATTCAAAAGCCAGAAACATTTATGAAAAAAATTAAGGGACTAGGAGATACCTTTATTTTTCTTTACAGTTTCTACAAGTGATTGTGCTGCTGATAATCTCAAAAAATTAAAGTCTAAATGAGATTCCTGTTTTTGATTTAGTGTCTCACGACATCAATAATTAAAAATAATTACCAATCAGAAAAATAACATTAAGGAAATTACTGCTCTTGCTATTTTGTAATATCACAGCTCACCCCCCCCACCCCTCCCCCCAGGACCTAAAGAATGTAAACACTATGTTTCATTGGACTTTAAAGTGTTAATACTTTATTTTAAACAACTGTTGATCCACATCTGCACAGCTACCTTTTAGAATTTTGAAATAAGGCAAGACTTTTGTACCTGCGGCATTGCATGTTAATTAATAATACTGCTAGTGTTTTTGGAGAGTCTGTTTGCAATGCTGTGTCCTCCAATATTTGTTCAACAGCAGACTTTGCTCTGGGGAGGTCAGCCTGCCTTTGCTCTTTGGGGAAGACTGCATTGCTCGTTCCTTTCCAGGCCATAGGTAACAATCACCCTACGCTTCGGGGAGGTTCAGCTGCAACAGCAATGACTCGTAAGTCAATGAATCCATCAGCTCATCTTTTGTTTCCTGTTTGCATAGCTCAACATGCTTCGGTTTTGTTTTTGACTACCTAGGACTGTGACCGTTTTGACATCCCAGCAAAACAGATTTAACGCTTTATTTTTAAATGAACTACCAACCTCGATGATTAGAAAGATGGATGCATCCTAACAAGCCGTTTGGCCAGAATTTTTTTTTTTTTTTTTTAAATGAAATCCAACAATGCGAAAGCCACATTTCAGCAACAGCAGCAGAAATAAGGTTTCACTTGCTTTAGCTAGGGGAGCATTTGCTGGAAAAGTTTGTAGTCATTTTCCTTAACACGAATGAGGGCTCAGAGTAAGACAGAAGCGAGACACTGCCTGATTGTTGACATGACCACTTAGATGGCGAGCTCAACATATTGACAGACTGCGCTCTCTGGCTGTTTGGAGTCCAGGACACACACATTCAAAACCAGGCTTTTCACGGTCTGGTGGAGCCGCTACTGGGTGTGGCAGAACGTAGGTCCCTGGTAGAGATTCGGTGGTCACAGGGCCAGAAGGTGCTGGGGCGTTTGAAGGTGGAGGGAGCGGCCGCTGTAGGTGCGGCTGATGCCCTCCGGAGGGTCCCGTTCAGCCGTACCATGGAGGAATCCCGGACGCTCAGGATCCCCCACTGTACGAGCCTAATTAACGATGCAGATCAGTTCCTCAATTTCTTCATAGCGGAGATCAGCTTAAATATACAAGAATTGTTCTGTCCATTTTTTATTCTGACAGTGTTGGTATCCACCTGTGAGCTCAGTCCATTTCCTTCCAATGTCTTTGATATGGAATCCTTTGGGGAGGAGAAGCATTTGATTCACAGTTTGCAATACAAATACCCTGGTACATCATTTATTTGCCGTTAAGTATCTGATGATTATGCCTTTGGAAAGTCACTGTCTTCCAACCAAGTCTTTAATGTGTTGCTTGGAGCACTTCAGAGTATTTTATTTCTTTGAATTCCCTCCTTCTTCCCCGTCTCCTTCTGTTTGGAAAGCAGAGCTGCTGGGGTGCTGTGGCCTAGGCTCTTTTCGCATGCAGCATCTCAATGAGGAGGTTATTGTAGGGCACGTCCCCGTTCAGGTGCTTGTAGTAGAGGTATTCTTCAGCTTGCATGCTGATGGCCCGGATTTCCGGAAGTCGCAGCAGGAGCTGCCCGAACTTCTCCGTCTGCTGCGGGTAGTTGCACATGGTGTAGTCCAGGAGGGCAGCATTCACTTGTTCCTGAACACCTTCTACCAGCTGGAAGTTCTCAAGATTTTTGACATCTGCATTGAAGAAAAAAAAAAAAAAACATTTCATTGGCATTTTAAATCCCTGTGTACCAAAGCAGGGAGCTTCCACTAATGGGCGTATTTTTCTCTTGACAAAACGCATACTTTATATGCTGCTGAATATTCAGGAAGGCCGCCTCACCAAGCTTCCTGGGAAAATGCTCACAAAAGGGCTTTAGAATGTCTAGCTAAAATGCTGCATATACCTCCCATCAATTAGACGCCAGTGGATTGCGAGCAAGGTCAACTCTCTTCATATCTTACAAAAGGAAGAGGTTGCAGGATTCCTCAAGTAGAGGGATCATAATATACTGCCAGCAAATGAGTCCCCGGAGAAAGACCTATCTTAACCCAGTATATTACACAATTCATATAATTCTGTATTAATTTTTCTGACCCAAGGTGAAATCTGTGTCCAGGGTATGATGTAGTTAATTCTAATAAAAAGTGACAGGGTTCTTGTTTCTGTTTGACATTTTCTAAATGATTCTGAAAGCCTTTGACTTGTCGAGTCTATGCTAATGAACCATCTGGCACACTCCAGCGGCTGCCAATGGAATATTTGCTACTGGGAACTCGCGAAAATATATATCGCGGTGACTAATGATCTCCAGCAAATGAAAGCCTTGTCCCGTAGGCAGATTGTGAGCCCGGACGGCACGTGCCCTTTAACCTGAAGGTGGTTTCTAAAGTTGGACACTTTCTTTTTTTTCGGCCCCCCTACTGGTCCTGGGTCCCTCGCATAGAATGGACAGCCGGAGGCGGTGCATCCTGCCTGGCGCCTGGTGCTCCTCCAGATGTTTTCAGACAGCTGCTCTAGAGGCCCTTGTAAGTACCGAAGAGGAGGGAAACACAACACAGAAAAGACAGATGGACGTCCACACACGGACACTGGGCAGGGGAAAAGCATATGCTGGAATTTCTCTTCTGGAAAAACCCCACACGTATGTGCGTATGCAAACAGGCACCTGTGCACACAGATGCACTACTTCTAACTCTTGCCTGGACAAAAATACCCAAGAAAGAGATCCTGAAGAAGCCATATACTACAATGGCTGCAAGGTTAAAAAACACGAACCTCAGCGAGTGGTTATCATGGTAACTCAAACCCCGTCTTTTTAGCACCAGATAACCTTTGTAAGCTTAGCTGCTACACACGCAGTGCGTGTGCCACGGAGTTGTCTTAGGTTCGCTGCTGCAAGTGTGTTCAGGCCGATTTCAGCGTTTAGATTTGGGCTGTAACTGCACAGAACATGGTTCCCCGAGTCTCTGACCCATGTAAAAGACAGCGAGGAACGGATGTTGAAATAGAGGTGAGCGAGAGCCGGAGACAGCATGTTTATTTCAAAGGGAGATGGGCAACTCAAAACTATTCTGATTATTTATTTATTTATTTGACAGGCAGAGTTAGACAGTGAGAGAGAAAGAGGCAGAGAGAAAGGTCTTCCTTTGCCGTTGGTTCACCCCCCAAGTGGCTGCTACGGCCCGCACGCTGCGCCTATCCGAAGCCAGGAACCAGGTGCTTCTCCTGGTCTCCCATGCGGGTGCAGGGCCCAAGGATCTGGGCCATCCTCCACTGCACCCCCGGGCCACAGCAGAGAGCTGGACTGGAAGAGGAGCAACCAGGACAGAATCTGGCGCCCTGACCAGGACTAGAACCTGGGGTGCCGGCACCGCAGGCGGAGGATTAGCCTAGTGAGCCGCGGCGCCGGCCAACTATTCTGATTATTGACGAGTTGTTCAAATGCTGCCACTGACTCTCAGGAACTCTGAATCTTCACGTGAAGTGTCAGTCAAGTAGGCACTGGCTTGACATCTTATGAATGTGGCGCTGTTCCCATCTTACTTAAAAACATTTTGAAATGATTCGCAACTCCTTACGAATGTTTATAAACACGACTATGGATCTGCAGTTACACGGATACAATGTGAGCAGTCAGCAATGCCCCTCTCTAGCGGCGTCTCAGTACCCCACAGAAACACGTCCGTTCGTGTTGTTTCGGGGACTGAAACATTAACTATGGAAACTGGAAACAGAGCATCATTTTACGCTATAGTGAAGTTCACTATCACAAGCAAGAAAGGCTAACCAAAGTCACGAGGCGAATGGACGAAGCAGGAATCCGCACGGTGGAAAATAGAAGAAACAGCCTTTTTAGAAAGTTGAATTCGAAACTTTCTTTTTTGGATAAGTGCATTTTTTGAGAGCCAAGCTTAGCATTCTGGCATTAATGATGCCAGTCTGTTCAGGAGGGAAAAAAAAAGACGTAAACGACCAGCAAACGTAAAACAGGACAGGACACAAGTTCAGGTTTATTCACTCGCGGCTGTTGGAGAACGCAGCCCTCCTTCACTGGGTCATCACTGTGAATACTGGTCCAAACCGGCATCTGTTCCCCAAAAGCTTGAAAATACACGCAGTTTTCCTTTCGGTAGGGAAATACGCAGGTTTGCCGCATTGTGACCTAATAGACAATTTTTCTCTAAAGCTTATCTGAACTGAAACAACCTGACTCAAATACACGTCCCATGGAATGATGCTGATGAATTTTTTAAAAGATTTATTTGAAAGTTGGAGAGGCAGAGAGAGAGAGAGGTCTCTCATCTGATGGTTGACTTCCCAATGGGCCGCAATGGCTGGAGCTGCACCAATCTGAAGCCAGTAGCCAAGAGCTTCCTCCAGGTCTCCCACCCGGGTGCAGGGGCTCAAGGACTTGGGCCATCTTCTACTGCTTTCCCAGGCCATAGCAGAGAGCTGGATCGGAAGTGGAGCAGCTGGGTCTTGAACCAGTGCCCATATGGGATGCCGGTGCTTCAGGCCAGGGCATCAACCTGCTGCACCACAGTGCCGGCCCTGATGCTGATGAATTTATCACACTATTTAACAAACCTAATGCTGCAAACTGCCCCAGAGGTCCTTACTTTCCGAGTATCTGAGGTTTTTTTTTTCCCCTACATCTGTACAGGCGGCAGGGTTCCTGCTCTTTCAGCTGGAAGGTTAACACAGGAGAAGAGGAAATTTTGATTGAACACTCTCATCTGCTGATGGGGCAGCCGCTGGATCGCTGCCTCTGGTCACCTCGGCTGACTCGGTCTGGTTCACTGTCCCTGCCCCAGGGAGATTCTGAGTTCCTCCGGGGCCTGGGGGGAGGATCGTGCTCCCCAGTGGATACAGCAGTCATTGTTACTTGACACTGCTGGCGTATTGCCCAAGATGGATGAACCCGAGACGGTGAAGGACCTGCCACCATCCTCTTGTAGACAGATTCTTCAAAAAGGACATCGCCTTCTAACAGACCTCTCCCTGCATCCAACGGCGAGTCCTTCTGTGACCCAAATACTCAAGTCTTATATTTAAGTGAAGAGTTGGATGCGGATTATAACCGGGCCCCAGGGTCTTGAGTGTCAGGAGTTTCTGGGCCTGACAGGTGGATGGTGGTGTTTCTACTGGAGCTGAGACTGTTCATAAGGACCAAAACAACAGAGGAGGTACGTGCCACCGCCCCGGAAGACCTGGGCTACCGCGCGACTCACCTGCACTTAGGGAAAGTAGTTTTCATGAAAATTTCCACATGAGTCAATTGCAAGAGAAATGTAACGTTTCAGCCACTGTCCTCTGTAAACCAAGCTCCCCTCCATGTTTAGATAGGAATGCTACCCTGGGAGTCCTTGCTCACCCACACCAGGACAAGATCAGGACCAACGAAACAGGTGTCCTGCGGTTTTCAGAAATACACGCTCTTGAAATCTGTTTGGTTCCCATAGTAAAGAGCATTGCACCACATCTGGATTTAAAAAAAAAAAAATTACGAGTGAGCACACACTCCCACTCACCAGGAGCTGGGAACCCAGTGCAAGTCTCCCATGCGAGGAGCAGGAACTGAGTGCCTGAGCCATCAGTGCCGCCTCCCAGGGTCTGCATGAGCAGGAAGCTGGAACCAGGCATGGACCTTGGAATTGAACCTGATGTGGGGGCTTCTGGTGTCTTAACTGCTATGCCAAACGCCTGCCCCTCCTCTCTGGAGTTTAGCGGGAGACCCCCCTCTCCTCCCCCAGCTGGAAGGACACCAAAATTCCCACCAGCTTTTCTGTGGCGTTTTATGCCAGGTCTCAGAGCCTCCCGCATGGCTGCGCCTTTGAAATTTATATCAGCTTCATTTGAATACAATTTAAAAGCACCCGTTAATGAACTCTATCATTACAGATTCTGAGCTGGAACCTGTATGTAAACAGTCGGAGGCATCCCCAACCGTTCTTTATCCCTTTAAATCTTGATGACTGGGAAGAGGGCTTTGGGCTTCTCCTCCAAGTACCGACCTCGTATCATCTATTCCACTTTATTCACTCAGGGACTAATTACCCACTTTCACATGAAGCAGCATTATGAGGGGCTCACAGTGGGGTGCTCGGGTTTTTCCACCCTTATTGGAAAGTAAACCCTTAGGTCTTCTTGAATACATTACAGGGCGGACTCTGGTCAGACCCGCATCCAGGCGCTCCCTGAAGACGGGGACACTTGTCTCTGCATCCCCGGTGACTGCAGAGGTGGCTGTGCCCCTGCCCTGGCCACACCGACGGGTCCTTAGCTGGGCACAGAGTGGGGGAGCTGGGGGTCGAGGAGGTTCCCGTGGAGCAAGTGGTCTTTCATGCATTTTATCTCTAATTTCCCACAAGTGGCGAACAATCTCACCTGGACTTAGAAAAGAAACAAAGGCAAGGACTCTGGCCCTGGAGGCTGCTTTTGGTGCCCAGGAGGCCCTCGCCTGGGCTAAGCCAGAGAAGGAGAGAGGAGGAAGAGGTTTCGTCCAAGAAATGCATTTTCAGGACTAAGCCCGAACAGTCTGTGCCAGTAATTTTGTAAGAACTTTTGGAGGTGTGAGCTCAAATAGGTGAGTTCTCAGAACAACAAAGTGCCCTTAAACAAGTGTAGGGGCCCCAGCGCAGGGTCAGGCCCTGGCTGCTCCACTTCTGATCCGGCTCTCTGCGAATGTGCCGGGGAAAGCAGTGGAGGAGGGCCCAAGTGCTCGGGCCCCTGCCAGTCACGTGGGAGACCCAGTGGCTGCTGGCTTTAGACCGGCCCAGCTCCGGGCCTTGTGGACATTTAGGGAGTGAACCAGTGGATGAAGATTTCTCTCTGCCTTTCAAATAAATCTTAATTTTCTTTTAAAGACTCAGTAACTTTGAGATTTTGGGAAAGCTGTTCAATGTCTCTAAGACTGAGGGAAGCAGGAGGAACCAACACTTAACAAGCACCAATCAATGTGCAAAGTATTTTTTTTTTCATGCATTTTCTCTATTGAGTCTTATGTTGTCTCTTATGGGGAAGGTATTATCATTCCCATTTTCCTGATGAAAAAACTGACTCTTACAGGGGTGGATGAACTTGTCCGGGATCTCAACGCTAGTAAGCAGCGGATCCTGAAATTCTGAGAAGGTCTCTTTCTGCAGTCCCTAACACCTCCTCGCCTACTGGACGGCAGACTGCCCTGGGTCATGACCCAGCGGGACTCTTGGAATCCAGCTCCTGGACCTTTCATGGTCCGGTGTCACAGCCTGCAGGAGAGTGTCACCCGCTGGAGCAGGGACCAGGACGTGCTGGCTGATGGCACAGGCCAGTTTCTAAAGGGCTCAGATAAGGTGAATGGATTTGGGAGACTGAATGAGATGATGCGTGGCATGTGCTGATGGACAGACACCGAGACGTGCCTCACTCATCGACTCCATCCTTGTGTGAACACGATGGAGGGCCCTCGCACAAACTGAAGTGGCTATGACATCAGGGCATCAGCGGGTGGCATCATCTTACTATGGCCCGGCATTAACGGCAACACCTGTACTACGATGCTTCTCCAGGCAGGTAATGCACCTTGACCTTGGGGGATGCATCTGTGGCATTTACGCTGTTCAACGGCAGTCATGACACAGCGTCATCTCAGGGACCCTGCACAGGGACTTCTCTGGGTGATGCCCACGCACAGCAGTGCCAGGGATAAGCATTCCTCCATATTTTCCTTTTTTATATGCAGGGTTTAGAAGAAAGGGCCCTGTTGACCAACCAAGGGAGTTTGAAAGCCACTTGCCACTAAGGTACAACACCGACGTCCACACGGAAGGAGCAGTGGTCTGAGCTGGGCTCGGCGACACGCCTTGCTGGGAAAGTCACCACGCCCTCCGAGCCTCATTCTTTCCATCTGCAATATGGGCAAATGACCTCTTCCTGGGACCACTAAGAAGCCAAATGGCACTTTCCCTAGGGGTGTGCTTACTCACAAGGCATTCTTTCTCTTCTAATTTTACAGAGCAAACCGGAGATCCGGTTTCCATGCACAGATGCAAAGTGATTTCCCTCAAGCAGCAATCTGATCATTTCCCCTGCCACGGGGGTTTGCAGCCAAACCAGAATCTCCGATGTTGAAGTTCCCCCCAGCTAACGGAAGGCCGACAGAACCCACGAAAGGTTATCACTCGCTCAATCGCAAAGAACACTCAAGGACGCGTGACCAGTGGTAAGCTCTCAGATAAAGGATTTCCATACTTTTGAGGCAGCATTTCCCCAAGACAGACACAGCCGTGCACAAAGTGCTGCTCCACCAGCACCCGCTGCCCGGCTTCAGCCACGTCCCCCTCAGTGACCTGTCCAGTGCTCAAGAGGAGCAGGGCTCCCGCCAGAAGAACATTCCTCTCGAACCCAGTGCCGTGATTTCTGGTCCGAGCTCAGTCCCTGTCTGTCTCGGGGGCGGCAGCCTCAAGTTTCTGCAGGTGCTGCGTGGACAGGACTTCTCCGAGCCCACCCTCTCCCTACCGTCCTACAGCTGTGCGATCGCGAGTCCAAGTCTTCAAAACGAGACCTGGGTCCGTGTTACCACCACCACCAATACACCTGTGTTTCCCCTCATTCAGCCAGCACTTGCCTTTTTTTTTTTTTTTTTTAAACCTGTCTGGATGTTATTTCAATTCTCCCGGAACGGCGCTGAGCCCACAGCCGGGGCGTGCCACAGTGTGCCACGGGAGAGTGGCAACTGAAGTCACATCCACCCAGGAAGCTCCCTCTTCTACAGGGGACGGCATAGCTTTTGCACGCACAAAGGTATAGCTTGCAGAGCTTCCCAAACTGGCTCACCTGTGCCATGCCACATCGCCACATCGGGCGTCCGCTCCATGAGAATAAGGAATCGAATGACATCACTTGAGTATTTTGAATGAAAGAACATTCCACACCATAATGTGCATGTCCTTAATAGAGCTCAGATTCCCATATCTTTGCCTCCCTTGCCCCAGTCTATACACACTCGTCCTTCTTGCTGCTACTTCAATACCCCACCCTTGTTTCTGCCTCAGGACCTTTTCACATGCTGTTTTCCCATTCTGGATGCTGCTTCTGCTGCTTCTACATAGGATTCACTTCCTCACTTCACTGCGTCCTCTTTTCAAATAAGTCTTTACTGATCACTCTTTCCTAAAAGATTCTGCTTCTCTCCCTGTCCCCTTTCCATGCCTTGTATTCAATTAATATTTTCTTTAAAAAAATACATGTAACATATCAGAGATATTGGTGTGTTCAAGTCCATGGCCATTCACAACAGTCAAAAGGTGGAAGCAACCTCAATGTCCACTGATGGATACACGGAAAAGCCAACTGCTGTATGCACACAGGGAATACTATCCTGCCTTAAAAGGTGGGCTATCCTAGGGCAGGTGCTATGACTCAGCGGGTTAACCTGCCACCTACAGCGCTGGCAGACCACACAGGCACTGATTTGAGTTGTGGCTGCTTCACTTCTGATCCAGCTCCCTGATAATGGTGCCTGGGAAAGCAGCAGCAGTTGACCAAGTGCTTGGGCCCCTGCACCCACGTGGGAGACCCAGAAGAGGCTCCTGGCTTCACACAGGCCCCGCTCTGGCCATTGTGGCTATTTGGGTAGTGAACCAGCAGATGGCAGATCTTTCTAACTCTGCCTTTCAAATAAATAAATAAATAAATAAATAAATAAAATTAAAAAAAGGGAGGGGGAAGGAGGACTATCATGACACCTGCTACCATGGACAAAACTTGAGGATGTGATACTGAGTGAAATAAACCAACACAAAAGACAACCACTGTTCAAGTCCACTTATATGTGATGCATACACTTGTCCACTTCCACCAAGTGGAATGGTGGGTGGGGTGGTTGTTAAACGGAAAAGTTTGTTTTGCGAGAGAAGAGTTTGAGAACTCTTTAAAAATGATTAAGGTGAAAATTTATGTCTACAAAGAAGCCTACACGCGGACATTTATAGCTATATTAATAATTACCAAAAACCTGGATGTAACCAAGCTGTTTGGACAAGTAAATTGCAGTCCACCCAGACACTGAAATATTATTTAACACTGAAACGAGCTATGAAGAGCTTGAAAAGGCTACCTCCTGTATGATCTCAACTGTAACAAATACAGCAAATACTGGTGTGGGGTCTGTAAAACAGACAGTGTGGCAGCTGGGAGTAGATGGGACTTCTACCTTCCCACTCAGTTTTGCTGTGAACCTAAAATATGACTTTTAAAGTTGCTCGAGCCAGCGCCATGGCACAGAAGGTTAAGCCTCTACTTGCAGTGCCGGCATCCCATATGAACCCCAGTTCGAGTCCCGGCTGCTCCACTTCCAATCCAGCTCCCTGCTAATTCGTTTGGGAAAGCAGTGGAGTATGGTCCCAGTGCTTGGACCTTAACACCCATGTGTGAGACCCAGATGAAGCTCCTGGCTTCTACCAGGCCCAGCCTGGGCCACTACTGCCATTTGGGGAGTGAACTAGCAGATGGAAGATCTCTCTCTCCTCCTCTGTATATCTGCCTTTCAAAGAAGTAAATAAGTAAATCTCAAAATAGACTATTAGCTAAGATTTTAAATCCAGGGTAAAAAGGTTCAGATTTGCAAGTTTTATATTATGTGTATTCTACCACAATTATCAGTTTTTAAGATATACATGTAAGTTGCAAACCATACTACAATGCACGCCTGTGAATCCATCATGTGTCTGAAAACCCGGATCACCAGCACCCCCAGGCTACCGGAATGAATTCCGTGTTTCTCCCGCCCTTGGACCCCTATCTAGAAACTCCTTCTCGTGTTTGTGACTGACCTCACGTTATCCACAGGAGGGCACCCCGAAAGACCGGGGCTGAGAACAGACACTTGGCCTCATTGGACATGAGGCCCACATCCCACAGCAAACTGCCCGGGTTCGACTCCGGCTTTCTGCTCAGACAGACCGTGGGAGGCGGCATTGACGACCCAAGTATTTGTGTTCCTGCCACCCACATGGGACATGTGGCTCAAGTTTCTGGGTCCCACTTTGGCCTGGCCCAGCCCTGGCTGATGCATCCATCTGGGGAGTAAAGCGCCAGAGGCAAGCTCTCTCAAACCAATCAGTAGACCTCAAGAAAAAGATCAGTTGACTTTGGCAAAAGACAAGTTTGAAAATGAAAGCCGGAGAGGCAGAGGCTTGGCCTGATTGGCTGCTGGGTCCCGAGCCTTACCTGTGCTCTCGGAAGACGCTCCCCAGTGGATACGCAGACCATTTCTGATGCCCTTAACCCGTTTCTTTCTGCCTCTCGCATGCCGCTACCCTTCCACACCAAATTCAGGGCAGGCTATTTTTGCGTCACATAGAATTGGTTAGGTTAATGACATCAACCAAGAAGCACAAATAGCACTGTGTGCCGTGCTGTCCCAGAACAGGGAGTCACACGGGCGTTCTTGCCACCGGGTGCGCCGACCGGACGGAGTGCCAAGCTTGCCTGATTTTCTAGAATCCCGGGAACTGTCCTGGGGCAGAGCATCCCACTCTACCACGTGCACCCCTGTCCCCGGCGTGCTCAGTGCCTGTGCCCCAGGCTGCAGGTGGCACCTGCTGCTTCCCGGACGTCATCTCCCTGGCTGGCCAGGGAGCATCCTAAAGGCACAGTGTCTACAACTTCGTTCTGTCTCTGCAGTTCTCGAAACCCGCTCCTCCGCCTCCCATTCTTCCTGAAACAACGATTGGACCAAAATCCCGAGATCCCCCAGGAAGGCGCTCAAGCCCCGGAGCTGTGGCCGTCACCTCGCCCCCGCGTCCCGTGTGTCTCTAGCCCTGTCCCCTGTCTGTCCCTCTGTACAGCCTGTCTCTGCCCTCTCCCCGGTGTCTCTCCCCTTCTGTGGCCTGCCTCGCACGGGCCCCTCCCTCGCCCCTTCTTTTCCTGTCTGTGGCTGCCAGGCGGTGGAGACATCTTGACTCTCCCTTACTCAATGCTGTCACCACCCCGACTCACCGCTATGGCTCCTGCAACCTCCTCCCTGCTCTCAGGTCCCCCAGCCCTGCCCCCTCCAACGCAGGCTCCTCCCGGCGGCCAGGAGCAATGCTTTACACGGGGGGCCGGTTATGCCCTGCACCACCCTCTGTTTGAAAGCCCCGATGGCTCTCCAATGCCCCACCCACCGTTTACACTCAGTGCCTTGGCATTGCTGCTCTCTGCGGGAGACTTTGTCCCATTCATCTTTATTTGGCAAATGTCTCACCCCCGGGGCCCTGCACAGACACCACTCCCTGCAGAGCTCCCCAGGGCCCTTGTCTGCGGAAAAGTACACGGGGACTTAACTCAATCCTGAGGCTACAGTCGGGTGCACCTGCTCACTGCTACCCTCCCTAGGCCTGCACAGGTCCCAGAGTGGGAACATGTTCTGTGCACCAGTCTGCCCCCTTGCTTGTGTCTGCAGGAGCTACCACACACTTGCACTTGCCTCTTGTCAAGTTCTTTTGCCCCTCCCCTGCAAGGCTGCAGCATCTTGGAGGGCAGAGCCCTGCCTAGTGGTTCTTATTTTCCATGTCATTTCCCAGGCAGCACAAGGAGAGTCTCTCTCTCTCTCTCACTCACACACACCGTGCATGTACCGTTGGGCGTGTGAATTTGCATCAGCGCCCATACTTCTAGGTATTCGACTCTGCAGCGGCTTGAAAGTCTCTCACCTTATTAAAGTCACATAATACATCAGATCGCCTAAAAATTTACCTCCAGCAAAAGTGTACTTTGATAAGAAGTGGAAGAAGTGGAATTCAAATAATGGGAGAAGAGCGAGCGTTTGGCTGATGCCGGAAGTGGTGATCTCAGGGCCTTTTGAATCCGAATCCCTCCAGGAAACACATTTTGGGGCTGTGGCCCGGATTAGGGGCGGGGTCAGCTGACACACAGCAGTGCCATTTTCCCTTTAGGCCACAAATCTGCAATTTGTTTTTCAGAATTCACAGGGCTAAACCACGGGAGGAGGGAAGCCTGCATGGGTTCTAAGACCATGAAACAGATCGTGTGTTCTATCAACCCTCTACCTATGAAAGGACAGAGAAAACAACCATAAAATGCATGGAAAATGAAAAGTACAAACAGGCTCTGTGGCTGGAAATCAACCAAACATCTTGAGCCAGGAAGCAGCATTTAAAGGTATGAGACAGTGGCAATTTCCTGGTCTGTCCATAAACTTCCAATAAAAGCCTGTGTAAAACAGAAGAACAGGGCCAAGTGCACACAGTGTTTGATAAAATAGGTGGCCTGGAGCAGTCCAAGCACAGGACCCAGGACTGCGGCTGCCCGGGCAGGTGCAGAGAGCCACAGTCACAAAGTCCAGCTGTCCCCACGGCACACGGAGCTGCTGCACCGTGAAAAGCAGCCCTCCCCTCCCTGGAGAAAAGCTCTTCCCTCCATTCTCCCGGTCACGGCCCCGCCATGCGTCGGCACTGGATTTCTATCCGGGAACTTTTGTGGCTTTGGCAAAGTTTTCTTATCCTCTTGGAATAAGATATGAGGTGGGGTTTGTTCAGGTGGTGAGTCAAGACCATGAATAAACCAACGTTATCATATGAAAGAGAATTAAACAAGCAGATCCAAGTGGGGATATATTAAGGCAAATTTAAGCTGCAGTTGTTGAATTTAGCCTGTACTAGATGTCTGCTTTGCCTCGGGATAAATGCAGCATTCCAGCTAATCGAATGAGGAGAACCGCCTCGGGTCTGATCAAATTTACAAGAGCGCACCAGAGAGCAGTTCTTGTTAGAAATATTAGCTTAAAGGCATTCTTATCGTGGTTGGGATGAAGACTGTATTTGCATTTAATTATTTGATTTCAAACTTTTATGAACTTGGATCAAATATTAGCCCAGCCAATTAAAATATTATTTTGCGTGCGTGTGGCTGAGGGCCCCATTCAGCTCTGGGCGGGCTCCGCCAGCACTGCCGACTTTGGGAGAGCCTCCTTCTAAGGGAGAAGAAGGTAATACTTGAGAATATAATGTGCACTTGGCAGACAAGGTACTAGTTCAGAACAGACGGCGGACTCGGACTGTGGCTCCACATTCCAGCTTGAGTCTGGAAGACAAAAGATGCGGCCTTCTAGGTCCTTCTACCCCAACAATCGATACTCCTCCATAATGCAGCATTTAAAGAAATCTCTCCTTGCCGACTAGCCACAGCAGTCCGGGGGCCCCACACAGCTGGGCTGCTAGGAGCAGCTCCCCATTTGCAGGCTTGGGTCCCACACAAGGCTGCTCGGAGCAGCCTTTTCTGTCCTGTGGGTCTCCGGGGACCGCAAGGGAGCGCAGCCTCGGCTGGACATGGCCACGGACGTGGATGAGCAGGGAAGGGGACGCCACGGGGAACCGCAGCATCCGGGAACCTCAAGAGCAGCTGAGTGAAGGCGCCACTCGGATGGCTCACATCTCACACCTGTGGACCGGGCGGAACACTTAGCAAACGTTCACTTGCCCCTGGCACCAAGGCTAAGACACGGGAGGACTGTGTGGCGCCAGAAACAGCCAGCTGCAGGCTCCAAGGTCCTGCTGCCCTGTCGCCCCACTCCTCTTGTACGGGGCGGGATGTGGGGGGGCAGTGGAAGGGGATCCTGGCTCTGTGGAGGGGCAGACTCGGTGGACACAGGGAACGCCCGGAGCACCAGTGCCTTCCTGGGTCTCAGCTCTCACATGGCTCACTTTATCCATCAAGGGAGCCAAGACCTGAGTGTATCTGTTGTTTGAAAGAATACAAATCATGCTACAAGAATGAAACAAATCAAAGGTCCCAGAATGGAACAAGCCAATGGTCAAATCACTGTAAGAATGCACCCCAGGACAGCGGCTATACCTTCCAAGCAGCAAGAAGTAAAAACATGGAAAATGGCACCACTGTGGTCTGTGGGAGTGTGGATGGTTCACTGATTAAGACTTAGCAACTTAAAAGAAGAGTTTAAGATTTATTTATTTGAATGGGAGGGGGGGGAGGGGGAGGGGGAGGGAGGGAGGGAGAGGGAGAGGGAGAGATCTCCCATCCACTGATTCACTCCCCAGATGGCAGCAGTAGCTGGAGCTTGGCCAGCTGAAGCCAGGAGCCACCTTGGTGGCAGGAATTCAGGCTTCAGGCTTCAGCTGCTGCTTCGCAGGCACATTGTCAGGGAGCTGGACTGGAAGCAGAGCAGCCAGAACTGGAACTGCCGCTCCAGTAGGGGTGGGGCGCAGGCATCTCCAGCCGAGGCTCACCCCACTAACACTAACAGCCCCACAACACTTGCCCCTCTCTGCTCCTTAGACACTGTATTTAGGTCTTTATAAATTCATTGTCATCTACTCTTCAAATTTATTTGCTTAAAGTTGCCCATGTTTTCATAATCATTTTCCATTTTATTTGAAAGACAGGAGACCAGAGATCTTCCTTCCACTGGGTCACTGCCCAACAGGCAGGGCTGGGCCAGGTTGAGGAGAGAATCCCAGAACTCAGCCTGGGTCTCCCGCATAGGTGGCAGGGGCTCAGGTCCTTAAGCCACTGCTGCTGCCTCGCAGCAGGAAGATGGAGTCAGAGTGTAGCTGGGCCCAAGCCAGGCACTGATGTGGGACACGGATGCTCCAAGGAGAACCCTAACAGCTGTACTGAGCCTGCTCCATTACTTTTAAAGGAACTTAAAGGATGTCTGTGTGTGTGTGGCTCAGATGATTTAAGTCCTGAGAAATAATTCTATTTAAACCCAGCAACAGAATCAAATTCGGGGAACTAAGATTATTATTAATGTGTTGCCTTTTTTAAAATTCAATTTTTCAATGCTGAAGGCCTTCATAGAGCTATTTAATAAAATGTAGGTTTATTGTGAACTACGATTTCTGAGAATATATTGACTTGGTTTTTTTGAACCTTTATCAAAGTGCATTCATCGTTTTGAAATTAATTTAGATTTTACTTAGAACATTGAATGTTCCAAAAAAGAGGCATATTCTATAATTGTAAACAACTACTCTCATCTACTTTTATCCCATTTCCCCCCAATACTTCTGGCAGATCTGAGGTTATTCTTCCTGAGAAGGAGGTGCCCAGCAGATTAATGAAAGAATTGGAAGAACCAGGTATTTTAATGCTGGAATTGAAGCTCTCAACCCTTTGGATGTACCCCTCTGTGCTAACGACATTCCATTGGACAAAGTATTGGGTTGAGGGCCCTCAAGTTGCATGTAAATATGTAAAAAATTGTCTTGCTGCCAAATTGAAATGCTATGAATTACTAAGGTTTATTCCACCCTGTATGTTCTGGTTCCATTTGTTCCAAAGAGCGACGTGTCACCATCGGTAAAACTCTTCCAACTTTATATGAGAACTCGTATTCCTTGAGAGCTGTTGTTACATACACCCGTTCTAAATAGTCAAGGTTTTATTAGTTTGCAGAGTTAAAATAAAGCTACTCTTTAAGAGCTAGATACACTTGTTCCTTATTACATCATTTCCCTTGGCTTATTAAAGTTCTGCTCAGTAAGATCAGAGGTCGAACTGAAGGGGGGGGGGAGGTAAATCATTTAGTGAACTAGAACTTTCTGGAATCACCTGGTCTGAAAGAGAGGGTCGCCGACCAAGATCATGGAAGCCAAACACTTATCAATGTTTTTAGATACTATCGAAACTATTCGTTCATCCAGTTGCACATGCACACATATTTGTAAAGGAAAGACAGAAATCCCTGTTACCAACTTCTTTCACGTTTGTGTAAACACGTTACGTTAGTCTAAGAACTTAATGGGCTTGGAACATTTTGCAAAGGAAACCGTCCTTTTTATTTCTTAGTGGAGATGTGGATTCTGCCGGACTGTGACAGTAAATACTTTCTATTTGATCATATTGGTTTTACGCGTGCTGCGCTCGGTTTTAAGTCCTAGGCAGGAAAGTGGGAAGGTGTGGTCACTATAGCTTTCCAGAGCCAGGTTTTATTAAGTGTGGGAGAACGTTTATGTTCCTGTACAGCTTTACTGCAGTCAGTTCTTGGTTATCCAGGAGAACTACTGACACCTGCACTCTTCCACACGTGATTTTAAATTGCAAACATTGCACTGGCCACGGGAGCTTGAAATCAGTAAGCTGCTCCACCACTGTTTCCTCATCAAAACATTATTTATTTGAAACACACACACACACACACACACACACACACACACCCAGCTGCTGGTTCACTCCTCAAATACCCATGACAGCCAGGGCTGGGTCTGGCCAAAGCCAGGAGCTCAATCCAGGTCTCCTGCGTGAGTGGGAGGGATCTAACTACTTGAGTGATTGTCCACTGCCTCCCTGGTGCACCTGAGCAGGAAGCTGGAGTCAGACCCTGAGCTGCGACTCAAACCCAGACTCCCGGAGACACGGGCACCTTAACACTGACCCAAACGCACACCTCTTCTTCATCTTTTAAACAGATCTCCATGGTAACGACTGCGAGGTAGGACAGCACCTGGCCCTGCAAGTGCTGTCAGCTGCTTCATGGACGTCACTGAACAAGCAGTGAGGTCCACAGGCTGCCATTCTACAGGTGAGTTTAGCGCCTGCTCTTCTGAGACGCCTGGAAAAAAGAATCCATCCCCGGAGCTGCTCCACTGGGCTCTGGGAGGGTGCAGGTCCCCTAGGGACCCCCACTGCTCAGGGCTCCTCTCCTCGGCCCCCCACGGCAGCCCTTCCTGGTACCTGCGCTGTGGACCCACTGCCGTCCCACGGGGCCAGATGCACTTCACACGAGCCCCGTGGTGGCTCAGCAGACGCAGCCACATCAAGGTGGAGGGCAGCCCCGGACACTGAGAGTTCTCGGCTGGAGGAGGAGGGAAGCTCTCCTCCTGTGATGCAGAGCGCTGGAAGAACTGTCCAGACTTGAGGTGTGGGAGGCCTGTGATTCAGCACGGACCTTCAGGCTCCCCCAGGAGAGAAAGCTCAGGGCTGAGCTCTGAGTGAGACGCGGTGAGAGACGGTACCCTCACTGCTTAGAGTCCAATGCACTTGGTAACATCGATAGTTACTCCCACTTCTGCAGTGGTGATGGCAGAGCTGGGAGGAGAGCCCAGGTCCCTGGGAGCAGAGTTCCAGGTGGCAGTGGAGGGGAGGGGGAGTTTCCCCCCACCCCTGGCACTTTCCTTCACCCTCCTGAAGCTCTGTGGAATCTTGGTCCTGGAGTGGTGGACATGGATATCCCTAATGCCCCGTTCACAGCAGACTGGCAGGAAACAAAGCAGCTTTTGAAACTTTTCTAGGCCGGCGCCGCGGCTCACTAGGTTAATCCTCCACCTTGCAGCGCCGGCACACCAGGTTCTAGTCCCGGTCGGGGTGCCGGATTCTGTCCCAGTTGCCCCTCTTCCAGGCCAGCTCTCTGCTGTGGCCAGGGAGTGCAGTGGAGGATGGCCCAAGTGCCTGGGCCCTGCACCCCATGGGAGACCAGGAGAAGCACCTGGCTCCTGCCATCGGATCAGCGCGGTGCGCCAGCCACAGCGCGCTGGCGGCGGCCATTGGAGGGTGAACCAACGGCAAAGGAAGACCTTTCTCTCTGTCTCTCTCTCTCACTGTCCACTCTGCCTGTCAAAAAAACAAAACAAAACAAAAAAAAACCTTTTCTAGGAGCTTCCAACCCTGGGGTTCATCCCAGAGCAGGGGAACGTGAGTGGGGCAGCCGTCAATGTGGCCTGGGTGTCAGCGTGCACAGAGAGCAGTTCCCGGCCACGTGTCCATCAGCCATCGTCTCTCACGAGACCCTTCCTACATGTTTCGCTGAAGCTCGCATAATGCCTTCAGCGGTCAGCTTCTCTGTCTTCACGCGGTGGGCAGCAGAGGCGAGGGCCACCTCCAACTCTTGCGTGTCACCTGCAGGGCTCTGTGGGGACTGGGGAGGGCCAGCACCTGTCACTGTCCACTGAGCCCTGCACAGTCACAAGTTCCCTCCTATGCTCGTTCCTGGCCTGGGGACAGTCAAGGGAGGCGGTGTGGCCTCTGCCTTAGTGCAGACCTCTCCCTTCCCAAGTGTGCCACGGGTAAGCCTGGTGACCAGTGAGCAGGAAGTCACTGTAGGAAATAACACCACTGGGGAGGCTGAACACAAGGCTCTCCCACCCTGCAGGACACAGGCCAGCCCCAGGATCAACTAAACCTGTGCGCAGGGGATGTGCCCTGAGCTGAACCAAAAGAAGACAAGGCGCCCCTGGGATGGAGAGCCACTTGCGGATTCAATGCCGAATTTGTGAGACACACAAGCACATCTCAGATTATTTTCTTAGGGAATTCGCGTAAACAGCGTGCCGAAATTTAACAGCTCAACCAGATCACAGAGAAACACTTATGCCAGAGGAATCATTTCTCTTTGACATATAAACATTGTTTAATTTTTCTTCATTAGGAAGAAGACTTGGATCTTACATGTTTAGGGAGTGGGATAATTACAATCAACTACCTTTGCTTTAGTGGATGTCTGATTTCCTAACCTGCCTTCCTTCTTTTTCTGTAATGATTGCCTCTTTGTGCATTCTGATTCCCTGCTTAAAATGCAAATCTCTCACTGGGTCTCTTTGCAAAATCTACGGCATCTACTACAACGTATAGGCATCCGACTAGCAAACTCTGGCAGGGAGCCACCTGAGCGGATGGCAAATTTGCTGTCACTCTGGATTTCCCCATTAATTTGACCCTACAGGGCTTGGGCCGGCTGCCTTGGAAAGCCCCTGCTGTGCATAATATCCTGCTCTGGGGTTTCCTTCCGGAGTGGGCATGCTCTGCAGTGCACCAGCGCACTGCACCCTCTCAGATGGAACATTCTCCCGGGTGTCTTGGGGTGGGAGCAACAGCTTACTAGGGTTCAGTATGCCATGGGAGAATTTCTTTTTAGCTGTGCAAGAAAAAGTATGTGGGAAGAATGTACTCTTAATAAGAACAGGAGGGAAGTGTTAGCTGAGTTCACAGAGATTCTATGATGTTCCAAATGATATTCCATTCTAGCAGGGACTCCAATTACAGGTAGGAAACCACACGTAAACTAGCTCTTAAAGAAAGTCCTACTACCTGCAAATAACATGCAAAAAACATGCAAAACTCCAACTAGGAAAGTGGCAAAAGAAAGCACCAATCTAATGAAGATGAACATGCTAGGAGTTGTTTGTTCAGTTTGAAGTGTCAGAGACTCTGACAAAGGAAAAGGTTAACTCGGTGGCAGACACTACCACCCGGGCAGCTCCCCAGATGGCGCTACAGCTGACAGCCTGGTGCTAGTGTCTCAGCGTCCCCCTTGTGACCAGCACGAGCTACCTGATCTCATCACAATCAGTGTGGAGCAAGCCTTTCAGGAAATCAAACACTCAACGAAGTGCCCACGGCGGAAGGCGGTTCCTCCCGTTGCAAGAGCGTCAAAGGGAAATCTGAAATTCTCACGTCATTTCTGCTTTGCATAGAACCATGGATGGAAGGATGAAACAGAAGTTGAGAAAACTGGGAAAGAAAATGGCATATGCAAAAAGTTCGCCTTTGGAAATAGTCTTCTTTTCCCTCCAAAACCAAACACAAAGAAACGAAACTGCCTGTGGACTCCATCAGTCTGCTGAAGGGGTGGTCTGGGGAGTGAGATGGGTCTCTTGTAACTTCCGTGTGTGTGTGTGTGTGTGTGTGTGTGTGTGTGTTTGGTGTTTTGGTGAAAAATTCCAAAATTTTTTAAGTTCCATAAGATTCTTTATAGGAACATAAAAATGATCAAGACACAGGTTTCTGCCTACTTGCTGTATATATAATCTCCAAGA
Source organism: Oryctolagus cuniculus (assembly GCF_964237555.1). Classification (NCBI taxonomy): domain Eukaryota; kingdom Metazoa; phylum Chordata; class Mammalia; order Lagomorpha; family Leporidae; genus Oryctolagus; species Oryctolagus cuniculus. Next base: position 16,331,321 of record NC_091444.1, on the reverse strand, counting down.
TAAAAAGGTCACTGGGGTTTGGATTAGAATAATACCAGTGACATATGAAAACGGTTTATGGAGAGCATTACAAACAAAGTGCTGGACTAACCACATATATGTCTATTTTTATATTACACATATATTATATATGTTATATATATATACCTGATTATATTTCCTGCACCTGTTCAGGGGTGGGAATTCCATGGTATTTTGATTTCTCGTGGTCCACATTCTGGACTGGTTAGGACTGGCTTTGGAAATCTACTCCTCATGTTGCTCAAATTGGTGCTGAAACGCTAGACAACTTCTGAGGCCTTGACATTCCCCTAGACTATCAGCAAATAAGTTTTTTCTCAGCATTCTTGATTTACATGCACTAATTGGTAGCTAATGTGCTCCCAAAGGTAAAAAAAGGTATTTGTTGCTTTAAAATCCTGCCTCTTTCTTTTGCCAACATGTGATCGGAAAGAGAATGAAGCTGCACAGATGGATGTCTGGGGCTCCTCAATCTTGTTAGGGCTGGGCCAGTGTGACCTCACCTTCACGCGCTGGGAGGCTCCTCGTAGCTCTCCTGGGTGTTGGGCACGTTATCGCCCCATTACAGAGGCAGCCTAGCACACATTAACCCACCACGTGCTCCCACAGCCCAGATGACCTCGGGAAAACACCTGCTGGGGCTGGCGTCGTGGCGCAGTCTGCTATGCTGCCCATACAAGCACACGTATCAGCTGCTCCACTTCTCATCCAGCTCCCTAGTGCACCTGGGAAAGCAGAAGACGGCCCAAGCCCCCGTGCCCCTGCCACCCACATGGGAGCCCAGGGTGGAGCTCCAGGCTCCCAGCTTTGGCCTGGCTCAGCCCTGGCTGTTGCATCATCTGGGGAGTGAACCAGCAGACGGAATTTCTCTCTCCTGTTCTCTCTGTAACTCTGCCTTTCAAATAAGCAAATTGTTTTTTCTTTTTTTAAATTGCTGAGCAGAACACATGGGAATTTCACCTTTGTACTCATGTTAAAAATGCTGCTTTCATTTTGCAAAGTGAGGATGCTCCCTGTCCATGTCCTTCGAGGGCCGTTCCCGGGGTTTTACGCGTCCACATGCGAGATGACAGTGTTTAGAAAATTCCCGAGAGGTGATTTTTCTACCTCGGCGCGGAAGAACACAGCGGGGGGCTGTGCCCTTGCCCTGGTGAGCATCTAACAAGGTGCGCCCCAGCAGCACGGGGCTCTTTATTTGATGTACACAGTAATGAAAGCTCCATATTGATTTTTCTGTAGCTGCTTGTAACTATTATAGTTGATACATCAATAGAAAAGGAAAGCACAATGTTTCATGGGAGGCAGAAAATCAGAGAAGACTTGATGCTCCGACAGTAAATCATGGCATAATCTTAAGAATTGATAGATGATCCCTGCTAACGTGAAACCCGCAGCTTTCTCTAAAAAGACTGTCCTATAATCGCCCAATACGTCCTAGCAGACTGCACACTGTGTGCTAGAGGACAGGGGACAATGTTTTATCTCTCGCCACGGCTTTGTTTTCTTCCGGGGGAGTGGCTGCGGACAGTTCAGCCGGATGGCTCGCGGTTGGGGAACCAATTTATTTGCCCCCCTTTACAAAGCTGACACAGTACAGACTCAAAGTCCAGGACATTTCTACTCTACACTAAAACCACAGGGAGAAAAAAACAAAAGAATGAGCTACCATTAATTCTAATTCCCAAGTGCCAGGAACGAAACCAAGAATCCTTGTAGAATTTGGAAGCTGCTAGTGAGAGAATCTTGAGAGATTGGGTCGGAAGAGGTAACTGGGTTTCTAATTTCCAAACAGGTGTGAGAGGCATCAGGGTTGTGGTGCAGTGCATAAAACCATGTGTTCCACTTCCAATCCAGCTCCCTGCTAATGCACCTGGGGAAGTAGCAGAAAATGGACCAAGTGCTTGGGCCCCTGCATCCACGTGGGAGACCCAGATGGAGTTCTAGGCTCCTGGCTTCAGCCTGGCCAAGCCCCGGCTATTGCAGCCATCTGGGGAGTGAACCAGCAGATAGATGGAAGACATTCTCTCTAACTCTGATGTTCAAATAAATAAATAAATAAATCTTTAAAAGGGAACAAGAGTCCTGTGACCCAGGGATGATGTTCTTATGTGATCAGAAAAAAGCATCAAAAATTGTGTTAGGCCTTCTGCCTTTACAAAGTCTTAAAAACCTTTTTTATTTTTTTGCTGGTGTATGTGTGTGTGTGTGTGTGAAGATTTACTTACTTATTTGAAAGGCAGAGTTACAGAGAAAGAAAGAAAGAGACAGAGAGAAGGAAATAGCTTCCATCTGCTGGTTTACTCCCTGAAATGGCTGCAAAAGCCAGGGCTGACCATGCCAAAGCCATGGGATTCATCTGGGTCTCCCATATGGGTGCAGGGGCCAGCACTTGGGCCGTCTCCACTGCTTTCCCAGGTTCATTAGCAGAGAGCGGGATGGGAGGTGCAGCAGCTGGGACTTGAACAGGTGCCCACGTGGGCTACCAGAGTCTGAGGCCACAGTTTAACCCCCTAAGCCAAAATTTGGACCCCTAAACCTTTTAAATCAATAGCCAAGACCCCTATGCTGGCCTAGACGTCTATCTGTGCCCCTTTCTCTCCTGCCTCCACTCATCTGTACTGAACATTTTTGGGCATTTCTATAAACACGGTCGACTCTAAAACAATCACACCCGCGCAGTTCCTGAGTGTTTAACCATTTCACGAGCATCTCAAGATTAGTCCATTCATCACCGGAGCTCTGCACAATGCTTGAAGCTCTCCACCATCAGCCGCATTAACTATTTAACAAGGAGCTGTTTTCTAAGTGGTGCTGATGACCACCCAGTTCCACCGCTGCAGCATACAGGCATTAAATATGGATGCCACTTCCAGCGTGCAAGATCGCTTCTGTCATCACACCAGGTAGCTACCGAGTTCACCTGTTAGCTCCTTGTACAAAAACACGCCCCTTCTACACAGTGTTCACTAAGATTGCACAAGGTGGTTTAGGACCTTAGTTTTCAATCAGATTATGACTGGGGGCCAGTGCTGTGGCATAGTGGGTAAAGCCGCCACCTGCACTGCCAGCATTCCATATGGGTGCCGGTTCGAGTCTCAGCTGTTCTACTTCCGATCAGGTTCTGTGTTATGGCCTGGGAAAGCAGTAGAAGATGGTCCAAGTCCTTGGGTCCCTGCACCTGCGTGGGAGATCTGGAAGAAGCTCCTGGTTCCTGGCTTTGGATCGGCACAGCTCTGGCCGTTGTGGCCATTTGGGGAGTCAACCACGGAAGGAAGACCCCCCCCCGCCTCTCCCTCTCACTGTCTGTAACTCTACCTCTCAAATAAATAAATGAAATCTTTTAAAAAAATCCATTTTGTTCAATTTTACAACTCATTTGTTTTCTCTATTTTCATTCATTTTCCCTCATGTATTAGTGCTTCCACTGATGCTTTAATTCTATAATAGCATTTTCTCTCTTCATTTTTCAGTGTTTTTTATAATGTGATTATCAAAAAAACTACCCAATTTGCTATTTTTGTAATGAATCAAAAGAATATTTAGGGGCTGGTGCTGTGGCACAGTGGGTTAAAGCCCTGGCCTGAAGAGCTGGCATCCCATATGGGCACCAGTTCTAGTCCCGGCTGCTCCTCTTCCCATCCAGCTCTCTGCTGTGGCCTGGGATAGCAGTGGAAGATGGCCCAAGTTCTTGGGCTCCTGCATCCATGTGGGAGACCCGGAAGAAGCTCCTGGTTCCTGGCTTCTGATTGGCACAGGTCCGGCCATTGCAGCCATCTGGGGAGTGAACCAGCAGATAGAAGACCTCTCTCTCTGTCTCTACCTCTATAACTCTTTCAAATAAATAAAATAAATCTTTAAGAAAAAGAATATTTAGCTATCAATAAAACACCTATTCACCTTGAAATAGCTATTGCATTCCTGACTGGTGGAATTAAATAAAAGTGTATCAACTTCTTGCATTATTTAGCCTTTGTAACTGTACTGTAGACAAATGTGCAATTTCCAAACAAATTTTTGAAAGCACTAAAAACAGGCAGCCAATGGGTTAGCAGGTAAGAAACTGGTTAAAAAGCTGGCGCCCACACTGGAGTACCTGAGTTCCATGCCTGACTCCCACTTCTGATTCCAGCTTCCTGCTCCTGGAGACCCTGGGAAGCCTCGTTCCTGCTACCCACGTTGAGGCATCTGGGGAGTCAACCAGCAGGTGGAAGCTCTCCCCCCCACAACCTGCCCCGCCACTCAAATAAACATTTTGAAAAAGAATGCGCTGAAAACACTTCCCATGATTTGTTCATTAATTTTAATTCCAATCCTGATTTAAGGACCAGAGGACTAGCAGCTACGATTCCCAAAGGGCAGAGATCATGCCTTACCACAGCTGTCCTAGCCCCGTGCACCTAGTCCCTAGTTAATACAGACTTCCCACTGCATTGTATACAATGCTGGAACAGGCTGTTAAAATCATGGCAGCATCACGTTAGAAGAAAAAAAAAAAAAAAAAAAAAAAAAAAAAAAAAAAAAAGAATGATCCTCTGTCTGCCTCTGAAGACCACAGACACAGCTAAGCACTCAGGGTATGGGATCCACAGAGGGGGATACAGAAAGTGAAACCATCGTTCGTTCCCTACACCTGGGGAGCTGTAGAAGTTAGATACATCAGTGCTCACACACTCCCATGTTAGCGCTATCAGCAACTCAAGAATTCATGGTTACTTTTAGTAATCCTGTGGCCAGCCCTGGGGCATGGTAGGCTAAGCTTCACCTGCGGCAGTGGTTCAAGTCCTGCCTGCTCCTCTTTTGATCCAGCTTTCTGTTACGGCCTGGGAAAGCAGAAGATGGCCCATGTGTTTGGGCCCCTGCACCCACATGGGAGACCTGGATGAAGCTCTTGGCTCCCAGCTTCAGATTGGCCCAGCTCCAGCTGTTGTGGGCATTTCGGGAGAGAACCAGTGGATAGGAGACTTTTCTCTGTCTCTCCCTCTCTCTCTGTAACTCTGCCTGATAAATGAATTTTTAAAAATATATATATATTTAGTAATCTTGTATATTATATTTAGAAGTCCTTAATATTTATGGATCCTATAATTTTATTTCATTTGTGTTTTTATTTTGCTTTCTATTAAACTGACATGTTATATCTAAGGGATTTTCAATACATTTTTCTAGGTAACATTTTTACAGAGTAAAATTATTACTTGGTAATGAATCATTGCAAAGTTAATCATCATTGGGGGCGGTGCTGTGGCACAGTGGGTTAAAGCCCTGACCTGAAGTGCCAGCATCCCATATGGGTGCCAATTCTAGTCCTGGATGCTCCTCTTCCAATCCAGCTCTCTGCTAGGGCCTGGAAAAGCAGTAGAAGATGGCCCAAGTCCTTGGGCCCCTGCACCATGTGGGAGACCTGGAAGAAGCTCCTGGCTCCTGGCTTCAGATCTGCCCAGCTCCAGCTATTGCGGCCATTTGGGGAGTGAACCAGCGTATGGATGACCTTTCTCTGTTTCTCCCTCTCTCTCTCTGTAACTCTCTACCTCTCAAATAAATAAATAAAGAATTTTTAACAATGTTGACATTAACGCCTCTCCTTCACCCTCCACAGATGACTGCAAAGAGCAGCAAGGCCCAGGAGCTCCCGTGAGGACCCTGAGCCCGAGTCGCCTGAAGCAGTGGTTACAGAGCGGACCGGGCCCGCCCTCTGCCGCTGCTGTTCATCAGTCTCTGGGAGGTCCCAGGAGCTGCTCTTTCACAAGTACCCAGGTGATGCTGACACCAGAGACTCCAGGGACAGTGACCCGAGGGGCTCACGGGATCTCCCCTAAGTGCCGAGTATGGGAAATGCTGACACGCAGCAGGATGGTGGACAGAGCCTGGGCTCTGGAATGAGCCAGTCCCAGATGGCCCTTCTGCCACCGCATGCTGGCTGACCCAGCAGGACTTACTCAAACTCAGTTTCCTCCTATTGAAATTGGCGAAAACATTAAATGATATAATAATGTACCAAAAAGGGCCTTGGGCAGTATCTTTTCCTTTTTCAAAGATTTTTTAGATTTAAAGTCAGAGGTACACACACACACATACGCACGCGCGCACACATGCGAGAGAGAGACATACACAAAACCTCTATTGGCTGATTCACTTCACAGATGGCTGAACTGGCCAGAGCCGGGCCAGGCTGAAGCCAGGAACTTCATCGGAGTCTCCCACCCGGGTACAGAAGCCCAAACACTTGGGCCATCTCCTGCTGCTTTTTCCAGGCCCTTAGCAGGGAGCTGCATCACGAGTGGAACAGCCAGAACACAAATGGGTGCCCATGTGGGATGCCGGAGGCATGGGCGGCAGCTTTACCTGGTGTGCCACATGTTGACCCCTTACTAGCAGCAGTTTCTTATAAATATTGTTCTTAACATTTTAATACAAGACTATTGTGAAGTCTTTTGAAACTGGATAAGATGTTTCAGAATGGTATTTTGGATCATGGCAAAGTAACAGACATAAAAGAACGCAACAGACTAACAGACACACTAACCTCCCATGGAAGAAGGAAGTGAGCAAGCTTGAAATATGGGAGTGAGTTTTTAGTGGCATTTTAAGAAAGGTGGAACACAAAGCAGCTCCCAGGTAGTGAGATGCTGCAGCGGTTCCCGGGACACGAGATTTTCCGGCTGTCCAGAAACGTGGTGTGGCGAGAAGAGAGAGCCCTGCCAGACTAGTAGTCACAATGCTGGTGTCGGGAGCAAGCTTTGTGGTCAGCAGGTTATGGCCTGGCATGGAGCCCCACCTCTGCTGCCGATCCAGCTTCCTGTGAATATGCCTGAAGGCAAATACTTCAGGCCCTGCCATGCACGTGGGAGACCCGGATGGAGTTCCTGGCTCCTGGCTTTGGCCTGACCCCTCCCTGGCTGTTGCCAGCATTCGGGAACGAACCAGCAATGTAAATTGCTAAGGAAGAAGCCAACGAAAACAATTCAAACATCAATTTACTCCAGAAGAAATTATTTCTATAATCAGATGAAAACTCCAAAATTAACTTACTTAGGCCGTTCAAGGGAAAGAGGGGATATTATTCCTTATAAAAAAAATAAATGATGTGGGGCCAGTGCTGTGGTGTGGCGGGTTAATGCCCTGGTCTGAAGTGCTGGCATCCCATATGGGTACCAGTTTGAGACCCGGCTACTCCACTTCCTGCCCAGCTCTCTGCTATGGCCTGGAAAGCGGCAGAAGATGGCCCAAGTCTTTGGGCCCCTGCACCCACGTGGGAGACCTGGAAGAAGCTCCTGGCTCCTGGCTTCAGATCGGCACAGCTCTGACTGTTGCGGCCAACTGGGGAGCAAACCATCGGATAGAAGACACCTCTCTCTCTCTCTCAAGTAAAATAAATAAATCTTAAAAAAAAATAAATGATGAAATGAGCCAAAAACTCTGATGGGTAAACACGGAAAGGACCCTACTATAAAATTTTCAAACAAAAAATAGCTATTCAAAGAAAAATCTTAACTGATGAGATACTTGCTAGATGAGATATGTGATGAGGGAGTTAGAAGATGCTATTAATGCAAAAAAAAAATAGCACAGTGAGATGAAGAGAAAAAGTAGCAAAAGACAGGAGACATGGAAGATAGCTCAAGAGATGCCAATATATGCTAATGACAGTGAGCAGAGGGGATTTACATAGACGTGTATGTCAAAAGAGAATAGCAGAATTTTCAGTATCGTCTACACTTAGACACCTTATGGCAAAAATATAAGGTACCTACAATAAACGGAAGCCATCAAAGAGAGATGGTAGCAGACTTCCCAAGTGTTGAGAGAATACATTGTCAACTTAAAGTTTTATATCCAACTAAACTATCATCCAACATGAGGCCAATCTTAAAACAGTCTCACATACACAAAGACCAGGCTAACATACTAGTAAACAGATCAAACTCACTTCTCAAAAAGTCAGTCACGTGGGGACAGCGTTGTAGCACAGCAGGTTAAGCTGCCACCTGCAATGCTAGCATCCTTTATGGGAGCCAGTTTGAGTCCCGGTTGCCATGTGTCAAACCAGTTCCCTTTTAATGCACCTGGGAAAAAGTGGAAGATGGCTCAAGTAGTTAAGCCCCTGTCACCCACATGGGAGACCCAGATGAAGCTCCTGGCTCCAGCCCTTGGTCTGGCCCAACCCCAACCATTGTGGCCATTTGCAGAGTGAACCAACAGATGGAAGATCTCTTTTTGTGTCTCTCCCTCTAACTCTGCCTTTCAAATAAATAAATAAATTTTCTTTAAAAATGATAAGCATGCACTTGCCATATGACCCAGCAAATACATTCTTGGGCATTTATCGAAGGGAAATGAAAATTTCTGTCCACATACACACCAGTACAAGATATTCACCAAAGCTCTACCTGTAATATTCCCCAACAGAAAATAACCCAAATGTCCTTCCAGTTTGTAAATAGGTAAACAAACTGTAGTATATCCATCCCATGGAATACTACACAGCCATCAAAGAACAAGTATTGTATACTCATGGATGGGCATCGATGAGATACTGCTGAGTCAAGAAAACCAACACCAAAAGGGTCATGTGTTATGTAACTGTATTTATGTAATGGTACTGAAACATCCAAACTACAGAGCTGGACAACAGAGGTTAAGTATGGGGGGGGGGGGGGGTGAAAGGGAGGGTACAGGCAAAGCCCGAAGCCAAGTTCTGTATTGACTATGCTCGTGGTTATATGATCAAGTCTCAGATCCCCACAGCCACCCAAACACACACGAGAGCATGTAGAACTGGCGACATGTGCACACTGACTAGGCTCTCTGTGTTGCACCAATGCCATTTTCCTGGTTTTTATATAGACCAGAGTCAGGCAAAATGTTGCCACTTCTGGCAACTTCCTGCAAATTTAGGGTGATCTCAATATTAACAGATCCTAGACTAAAGAAAAGCAAGACAAAGGCACAGCCACACACTGCTTATGGGAAACCTACCCAAATCACGGAAGCCCTAGCAACTCCATGGATTCAACCAAACCTGTAAAAGTAAAGAGATGGAGAAACAGAGCCCATATGTTTTAAAAATGATAAAACTTTCTTATACCACACAGATTTTAAAATAAAAAAAATTAAGCCAGGAAGGGGATGGGAGAGATAATCCACCAAAAAGCTACAACAAAATTATCAAGAATTATGTAAGTAGATAACATTTGGCACCTAACATAGACTACATTAAACATACCATATTCACAAAAATGAAATATCAAAGGTCGGTGTTGTAGTGTAGCTGCCACTCTGCAATGCTGGCATCCCATATGAGCGCTGGCTCGAGTCCCAGTCGCTCCACTTCTGATCCAGCTCCCTGCTAATATGCCTGGGAAAGTAGCAGCAGATGACCCAAGCACTTGGGCCCCTACACCCATGTGGTGACCTGGATGAAACTCCTGGCTTCCATCTGGCCCAGCCCTAGCCACTGCAGCTGTCTGGGGTGTGAATTGGTGGATGGCAGATCTCTAGCTATGCCTTTCAAGTAACATAAACCTTAAAAAATAACTGAAATATATGGCTGAAAACAGATGAGCAAGAAACTAGAATGAGAACAAAATTATAAAGAGGATTTATTGAAATAGAAAGCAAAGGAAAAAATTCTGTTGGATTTCCAAGAATAACAGCTTCTTTCTGTTTTGATAGGAAGGCTAATAAACTAGAACTTTTTACACTAGGTTGTGAGACTTTACAATTCTTCCCACTAAAGACAGAGCAAGGAAGCAGAGTGTTACCATAGCTTCGAGTCAGCATTGCCTAGCCTACAAAATAAGGCAATCCCAAAGGCAAAGATACATCTGTATTTTTGGGCTATAAATGTCTATGTAGAAGGTTCAAGGTAAACCACAGACAAGCCACATCAATATAAAAAAAAAAAGCTGGTTACATGGATATCAACCAATTAGAAAATGTAACAGAAAAACTTTGCATTATATCAGAAAACTCCATAGAATGCCTGTGATAAATCAGTAACAGACGATGTCAACACCTCTGGGGAGAAAGACGGGCTTTACTGAAGGGTAACAAAGTGCACCTGTGTGGAGCAAAGGTAAACCATGTTCATGAACAGGAAAGGGCTCGAGTCTGGGAAGAAAACAGCTTTGCCTTAATGCGTCTCTAAACATCATGCAATGCCAATGAAAATCCTGAGAGGGTCTGTTTTTTGGAAGCACAGCAGCAAGCCAAACCTAATATGTGTGTGGGAAAGCAAAAGCCCAAGACTAATTAAGACTACTTTGAAATAAAAGGCGGAGGCACAGTTCAATCAAATATCAACATTCACTCCAGGGCCCGACTCTGCAAAACAGAGGGTAAAGCCACCACCTGTGGTGCTGGCATCCCATATGGGCACCAGTTTGAGTCCCAGCTGCTTCACTTCCAATCCAGCTCTCTGTCATGGCCTGGAAAAGCAGTAGAAGATGGCCCAAGTCCTTGGGCCCCTGCACCCATGTGGGAGACCCGGAAGAAGCTCCTGGCCTAGGATCAGAACAGGTCTGGCAGTTGCAGCCATTTGGGGAGTGAACCAGCGGATGGAAGACCTCTCTGTCTCTTCGTCTCTGTCTCTCTCTCTGCCTCTCTGTAACTGCCTTTCAAATAAGTAAGCCTTTAAAGATAAAAAAAAAAGAGATTTACTCTAAGGATGCATACAACATGAGGGATTAGCACCACAATAATCAAAGAGACCAATGGGACAAAATAGAAAGTAAAGAAAGAGACCGACATGGATCTTGAGTGTACAAAAAAAGGAGCATTGAAAATAGTAGGGGGCTGGCACCATGGCGCAGTAGGTTAATCCTCTGCCTGCGGTGCCAGCATCCCATATAGGCACCAGTTCTAGTCCCAGCTGCTCCACTTCCAGCCCAGCTCTCTGTTACGGCCTGGGAAAGCAGTAGAAGATCGCCCAAGTCCTGGGGCCCCTGCACCCATGTGGGAGACCAGGAAGAAGCGCCTGGCTCCTGGCTTCAGATCAGTGCAGCTCCGGCCGTTGCAGCCATTTGCAGAGTGAACTAATGGAAGGAAGACCTTTCTCTCTGTCTCTGTCTCTCTCTCTCTCTCACTGTCTGTAACTCTCAAATATAATAAATAAAATCTTAAAAAAAAAAATAGTGGGAAAGTCCATGGATAGTCAATTGGAGCCGGTGTGGCGGTGTAGTGAGTAAAGTAAAGCTGCCACTTGCATTGCTGGCACGCCATATGGATGCTGGTTCAAGTCCTGGCTGCTCCACTTCCGATCCAGCTCTCTGCTGTGGCCTGGGAAAGCAGTGGAAGATGGCCCAGGTCCTTGGGCCCCTGCACCCAGTGAGGGAGACCCAGAAGAAGCTTCTGGCTCCTGATCAATACAGTCCAACTGGGGAGTGAACCAGCACATGGAAGATCTCTCTCTCTCTCTTTGCCTCTCCTTCTCTCTGTGTGTAACTCTGCCTTTCAAATAAATAAATAAATCTTTTAAAAAACAATAGTGGGAAAGTGAATGAACAGTCAATCAATGGTGTGGAGAGGCAGCTGTCCCCTCGGCACACATGCAAGTAAACTCTGTGTGTATTCATGATCTAAATACAGAGAGCAAGGTTTTGGTATATTTGGGAAAAAAGCTAAAGGACAATGTATTTTATTTAGGAAGAATTTACTTTTTAAATAAGGCAGCAAAAACCGCATAGGGAAATACTGACATAAAACTACTCTGGTGAAACGACAGATAAAATGAAAAGCCAAAGTATTCAAGATAGACTGAAGAGGGCTTTGAAAAAAAAAAAAGAAAAGAAAAGAAAAGAAAGAAATCAGTTCAGAAAGGCATCCAACCCGAAGAGAGAGGATGTGAATGGAGATTTCAGACACAGATAAAAAGATACTCAAGCTCACCGGTAGCCAGAAACCCACATGAACACAGAACGAGGCTGCATGAAAGTACTGGTGACAACGGAGAGACAGGAACCCTCATCTACTGCGGCTAGGAAAGCGATCCAGTACATCCACTGTGGAGAACAACACAGAAATTTCTAGAATTGAAAGAGATGGCCCAACAATGTATTACGGACAGACGTAGAGGACAGGTGCTTAGCCTGCCTCCCCTGTTGGAATGCCTGGGTTAGACTGGCTCCTGAACTCCACCTTCCTGCCAACGCAGCTCGGGGGGGGGGTGGGGGGGGCAGCTGTGACGGTTCAGGTAACCGAGTTCCTGACACCCATGTGGGAGACGTGGAGATCCAGCTCCTGGTGTGGCTGGGCCCAGGCCTGGCCATTTGGGAAATGAATCAGTAGGTGGGCGTTCTCTTGTCCCCCAACCGTTTAATAAATAACATTTTTTTAAAATGTCCATCAACCAGGAGTGAACGAATGAAGAGCTGTGGGGTCTTCGGGCCTCAACAGCCACAGTCTAAGACACTTACACTAAGACAGGAACAAGTTTCTCCAGCGGCCTCAGAGTGGGATTTCCTTGAAGTTATAATTAGGCACGATACTGTTACAGTAGTCACAGGCTCGACCTGGCTGCATACGGCTGGCCCTGGACAAATGCCAGCACATGTGGTTATCCAATCTGTCCCATCATTCCTTGTCACTAGCAGCCACTTTATTGTTTAATTTCAAAAGAAACTGCTAATTACTAAAACTCTAACTATGGACCTTAGGAACACACTGAGAACTTTACGATGAAGCTTCTGATAGTGTTAAAACTTTAAAAACACACAGAGTCCTATTTCAACCTCTGCTCCAAGTCTCACACTCAGACGGGTCCAGTGGACAAGAAGAGGGGGACTCTGGCCCAGAACCTGTGGTCGATGATCAGATTCTATTCACGGTAAGATTTGTAGGAGGATAGCAATGTGGGCACCAGGAGCTGCTTCCCACTGGAAGTGAAATGTGCCTGGTGCCTGCCAACACGGACCCAGGCCCTGTCACTTGGGCAGTGCTCCGGCTTGGTGGGGATCAAACTCACTCCTACACCTGGTACTTGGAAAACAGCACCAGCTCAGCGAGCACTAGGGGGCCCTGGGCAGCATGCCGGGGAGGGGAACTGCTAACCACTTAGGACAGCAGGATGGGTACTCAGGCCCTGGACATTCTAGTAAGTTCTAGAAGAATCGGATTTCCTCTAGATTCCTGCCGGGGCTCCTCAGAACGGGGAATCATTGTAACAAATGATGGGCACTTGCATGGTGCCCTACAGCTGCCACACTGAAGCAATTAGAACAGCAGCAGCGAGCAGTGGGGAAGACTGGACTTTGGGGCCTCATGTGTGCAAACCCCAGTTCCACCACTTACCAGCTGGGTGATATTTGACATCTCTGGTCTTACAGGGTGGTATATCGGGAAGGGCTAGGAATGATCTCTGTGAGATCAGGAAGAACTGCACAACCCATTCTGCTCCTACAGGACAATAAGACGCAGCTACTATAACCGAGCATGCTAAGGACCTGTTGCTTTTGTTTTAAATTTGAGAGGCAGAGAGACAAAAAGATAGAGGAAGGGTGCTCCCACCCACTGGTTCACTCCCTAAACGCCCTCAGCGGCCAAGCCTGGGCCAGGGGAAGCTAACAGCCAGGCGCTCCATCCAAGTTTCCCAAGTGGCAGTGACTCAATCACTTGTACCCTCATCTCTGCTTCCCAGGATCTGCAGTGGCAGGAACTGGAGCTGGGGACCAAACCTAGGCCCTCCAATGTGGGGCGCAGGTGTCCTGACTGGTAGGCTAAACACCCACTGCAAGTGCTGCTGTTTAATCTGACACCTGTTCCAGGCATGGCGCTGAGCCCAGCAACATGGAACACAGAGCTGGCATCCCAGCTGTGGAACATGCAAAACAAGTCCAACAAAGCAGTATGATCAACAGACACCGGTCTAAGGGGCAACAGGGACGTGGAGGGTCTAGCTGTGACGCCAGGGAAGACTTCGGAGAAAACGCGACCTTGAACTGAGCCGCACAAGATGAACCTCACCCTAACACTCAGAGGTCCTGTGCTGGGACTGGTTTTACAGAGCAGGAGGCGGAAGCTCACAGACCTTGTTTTCTCTGTGCCCCAGCTACTCTGCTTGGAGAGCCCAGGACTTTGGACTCCAAAGACCACATCTCTGAACCCATGAAAACGTGTTAAAGCATGTCCATGCTCACGTTGTGACCTCTGCTTCTTACTTCCCCACTCAGTCCCCTGCGTTTGAAGTTCACTACGGGAGTAGAATCTGCTGATGTTATTACAGAATCACCATAAGTAACTAGCACAAATTGAGGACCATCATCTCAGTAAGGGCTTAAAAAAAAAACTTTTGCCGGCACACCAGGTTCTAGTCCTGGTTGGGGCGCCAGTTCTGTCCAGGTCGCTCCTCTTCCTGTCCAGCTCTCTGCTGTGGCCCAGGAGTACAGCGGAGGATGGCCCAAGTCCTTGAGCCCTGTACCCACATGGGAGACCAGGAGAAGCACCTGGCTCTTGGCTTTGGATTGGCGCAGTGCGCCGGCCGTGGCGGCTACTTGGAGGGTGAACCAATGGAAAAAGGAAGACCTTTCTCTCTGTCTCTCTCTCACTGTCCACTCTGTCAAAAACAAACAAACAAACAAACAAACAAACAAAAAAACCTTGTGAAACAGCTCAGTTAATGTCTCTATAAGAGTCCTCAAATTCTAGCAACTCCCTGGAAAGAAGTTAACTTATGCAGGATCTTCATTCCAAAGGACACAGCGCTTGCTAAGAGGAATCTAATCGTGCGTGCCCGAGAGGGGCATTTATACTAAACCACAGATTTGGAGCCAAGGTGTTAGCAAGTCCAGCAAAGAATCCAAAGCTTTTCAGGCAACTGCATTAACCACAGAGCACGGACAATTCCAGAACATTCTAAGGAAAAGGGGACTGGGAGTCTTCTCCAGGGAGCAGCTGGGGGACGCGGGCTCCCCTCTGTCAAGTCTTCGTCACCCAGGGCCTGCACCAGCCTAGGAGGAGACTGTTCACGACTCCACTTCGGTTTGATTTGGGGATGGGCAGCAGAGGAAATACAGCAAAGTACCTTGCGTTTTGCCTCCTCTGACCTATTCCCAAACATCCAGGGTAAGAATGGTGCCCTTGGTTAGCAGATCAGAGATTGTTTATAACTAGGGCTTAGTACTGAATACATCAGCTGTGCTGACAAGAGGAAGACTTTCACATCATCTGTGCACCAAAGATGGTATCCAAGAAGAGACCCTGCCTGATACACAGCCTGCGTTTGTATGACCTTGGATGACCTTGCCTGGCAGAAATACAGCGTTCGTTCTGAATAATGACCGTCTATTGCTAACAGGTACCCCCGGGGCTAGGGACCTTTTGGTAATCTGCATTCAACCCTCCCAGTGAGGCTTCAGACAGCGATCACAGCTCTTCTGATATCACAGGTGGGGAAACCCAGGAGAATGCTGCCGCCTCCTTGTCCTGTTCTTTCAGATCCAGGCCCTTGCTCTCCCTGTGTGGTGCAGACAGTGCTGACGGCAGGCCAGGGATCAGCCTGCCTGGCTTGGGGCACAGGCTCTCAGCTCCCTGCTGTGTGGGCTCGGGCACATGGCCATGCTCTGTGAGTGTAGCCACCTTCTGAGGTCGCTGCCACTGTTCATGTGCCATTATACGGAGAGCATAATGTCATAACAGAGAGCACTTGCTCAATGGAAAATGAAGACACAGAAATGGGGGTGGCTGGAGGGAGGGGAGACGGGAGGGTACTGTTTACCCGGCACAGACTCAACTCTGCAAGATGGACGGGGGTTCTGGAGGTGACTGGCTGTGATGGGCACACAGCAATGGGTGTGTATTTAATGCCACTATTATAAACGGTTAACATACGGGGCTGGCACCGTGGTGTGGCAGGTTAAACCTCTATCTGCGACACTGGCATCCCACATGGGCACTGGTTTGAGTCCTGGCTGCTCATACTTCCACTCTAGTTCCCCGCTAATGTGCCTGGGGAAGCTGCAGAGGACAGGCCAAGGCCTGGGGCCCCTGCACTGCCATGGGAGACCCAGAGGAAGTTCTGGGCTTCTGGCTTCGGCCTGGCCTAGCCCTAGCTGTTGTGGCCATTTGGGGAGTGAACTAATGGACATAAGACCTCTCTCTGTCTCTTCCTCTCTCTGTAACTCTGCCTTTCAAATACATAAAAAAAAAAAAAATCTAAGTTTAATACGGTAAACTTCACGCAGTGTAAATTATACAATGTTAAAAATTAAGAAACTGAAAAGCATTCGTATTAAAAAAAAAAAAAAGTGTGGGGTGGGGTAGGTGTTAAGATGCCTGCATACTTGGGGTTACAGTTGTGGCCCAGAGGGTAAAGCCACCGCCTGAAATGCCAGCATCCCATATGGGCATCGGTTCGAGTCTTGGCTGCTTCACTTCTGATCCAGCTCCCTGCTAATGGCCTGGGAAAGCAGAGGAAGATGGCCCAAGTGCTTGGGCCTCTGCACCCACATGAGAGACCTGGATGAAGCTCTTGGCTTTGGCCTGGGACAGCCCTAGCCACTGCAGACATTTGGAGAGTTAACCAGTGGGTGGAATTTCTCTCTCCCTCTCTGTCTCTTGTAACTCTTTCAAAATAAAATAAAGAAGTCTTTAAAAAAAAAAAAAAAAGATGGCTGCATATGCATACCATGTCAGAATGCTGGTTCCAGTGCCAGCTCCACGCCTGATTCCAGCTTCTCACTCGGGTACTCCCCTGGGAGGCGGCAGTGAGGGCCCAAGTTGTTGTGTCCCTGCCACTGCAGCTGGAGATCTGGATTGTGTTCTTAGCTCTTGGCTTCTGCCTGGCCCAGCCTGCCTACTGCAGCATAAGGGAAGTGGACCAGCAGATGGGAGACCCCTCTCTCTCTCTCTCTCTCTTTCTCTTTCTCTCTCTCTCTCTCTCCATACCTCTGCCTTTGAAACAAGCAATCTTCCAAAGCTCTATAGGCGTTGGTAGTATTATATAATGATTATTTTCCCTTAGGAAAACTAGTGCAAATGGCCGTTGGAGAGTGTTATCAATGCTTATATGTAGAACCAAGATGGGACAAAATGATACACGGCTAGAGCATGGTGCTCCCCCGAGGGAATCGGGCAGAACTGAGAGATCTGAACTCGCCTGGTCACCCACACACAGCTGGGCCCTAACGGAACACAGGCAACGCACGTTCCTCACTCTTCTGAGCAATCACTGATGTGTTACAGTGACGGGCTTCTTAGATTTAGTTGAAAATGATGGCCAAGAACTACCTAGTTGCCCAAGTATAAAAAATGATGCAGAAGCACTATTTCTGGAATGATTGAAACTTATTATCTGCGCCTTCCAAAAGTTTCAGCTGGAATCCCGACTACAACGACCGTGTACACATCCCTTCAGCTTTGCCAGCCTCAACGTCCTTATCTAGAAAATTCCGCATCCTGTTACATGAACAGCAGCCACGTCACAGGCTCTCTTCCAGGCTAACATTCTAGGGTTCCGTCTTCCCACGGCTGAGGCCAAGGTCGCTCAAGGGTGGTGGGTGTAAGGGACAGGCACAGTCTCTCAGCTCTTTTCATGCCTCTGATCAAGGTCAGGTTTGTGTACCGTGAAGGCTGATGAAGACATTGTTGTTGATAAGATGCACCTGCACAGAACAGCACGTGTGGAACGCAGGGGGCGAGGGGGAGACACGCAGGCGGAGGCGGATGGTTTGCTGTGTCTGGGACTCTGCTTGGTGCGCCCTGCCTTGCTCGGAGTCCCAGGGTCCACAGCGTAACAGTCTCTCACGCTGCGGAGTTCTCTCCTCCCTGGAAAGGCTGTGCGCTGCCCAGGTGTACACGGCCAAGCGCGATGGCTTGGCACAGCAGGCACTTGATAAATTCTGAGCAGTTTAACGTTTCAAACATGACGACAGGCCTTCTACTTTCCTATCTGTTCCTGCTGCCTGGCTGGATCGGTCAGATTGGAATTTAACCCTCTTAACCAAACACGACCACGACTGGACTCACCAGATTTTATCAGTAAACTGGAATAAAGGTTTAACAAGTGATTCAGTCGTGAGTCACTGATTTGCTCCGTTCTAGAACAGACGTAGGCCCTGGCGTGTGCAGAGCCCAGGAGTGTGCAGGATCTGAGCGGACCGTGCTAACCTACTAACCCCCTCCTTGAGTCAGGACCAAGTCAGCCACTTTGTGCCAGCATTCCACAGAGCGGCTGGCACAGCGCGCGGTGAATGACATACACGCGTCAACCAACTCCTTGGCTCGTCCGGGCATGCAGGGCCGGAGTAGGTCTGAAAAACCTCTCGCTAACAGCAGCCGTTAGCAAGGTGACAACACGAGTGCAAACAACTAAAACAAGACAAATATTTTGAGGTATAAGCTAATTCAGAAATATGCTTAAATAAATGCTATTTAGGCAATTATATTCTTGTGCCAGCAGATAACAAACCATCACCGTTTCTCCCACGGTTGTAAATACCTATTGATTACATTTCGACTTAGAACTTCAAAATGAATTATTTCTAGTCATCGCTAAACTGCTTTGCTCACTAAAAGGAAAAAAAAAAACCCACACAACACCTATTATACTGCATTTAATTAAGACAAGCATCAACTTTATGTGCCATTATCTGCTTCCGCCAAATCTCTATGGTGTAAATATTGAACAGTGGCACCTCCTGCATGCTAATCAATCCTTTCTGAATTTCAAATGATTACATAAATTCCAGGAAATGCGGTCTGCCAGCACTGCCCGCCGCTGCAGAGGTACCAGGGACACATTAGTATGAGGATGCACACGGCTATCTGACAAGTGTCTAGTGGGTGTTTTCCGGGATGAGAATATCACAAATGAACAGGTAAACGCTCAGACTGACTGCTAATTGTCAGAAGTGCCCCGGGCTATTTCTTTTGCTCATCTGACTTCAGGAGAACGACTTAACCAATGCACCTGGGGACGGCTGGGAGCTGAGCGCTTGCACCCTGGGCGCCGTGGGCCAGCCGGCGGCGGCAGGTGGGAACGCGTATGCGCCACCCTTAGCGGTCAAGAAGCACAGGTCTTGAGGAGCAGCAGGAAGAACAGCGACCACGCAATGCCAAGAACACTTCCTGCTTTTTCCAAGCCCACTCCCCACCAGTTTTTAAAGATTTACTTATTTATCTGAAAGAGTTACAGCGAGAGAGAGGCAAAGAGAGGTCTTCCATCCGCTGGGTCACTCCCCAAATGTCTCTTGCTGTGTGAGATGTGAGGTCAGCAAGTCGCTCTGAGATCGTCTGCCCAATTTCTCTCTCTCTCCCATCCAAGTACTAACCAGGTCTGATCCTGCTCAGCTTCTGAGAGCAGGTGCACTGAAGGGGTATGGCCACAGACTGACACACACACACTCTCTCTCTCTCTCTCTCTCTCACACACACACACACACACCCACAGCAGCCAGAGAGCACTCCCCTATACAATGGCTTGTGCAGGAGTCTGACGCTCAGCACAGGGGCCCTGGGTGCCCTCGGACCTCCCTCTTGGCACTTTGCTGTACCCACTGCTCTGTAAGGGTTTTGACCAGGAACCTTTACAAGGTTCCGTTATCAAAACCCCAGGAGACAAATGGCAGATAGAGGGGAAGAGAAAATAAGCACTAGATCTCTGCGTGTCACAAGAATGACCGGGCAAAATTCAAGTCAGGAAAAAAGACCCATCGTATCAGAAACTAAAGACTACTGGAAAGTTAACCACTAGAAATAAATGTCTGGACCCAACAGGCTAAACCCGTCCACATCTTCAGCTGGTAACCAGGGCGCGGTTTTATCTGCCGTGTGCAGCGTCAGGTCCCTGCTGCAAGAACCCATTCCAGGGTAACCATTCAGGGAGGCGGAGCGCGCAAGCTGCAGACAGAATTCAGACTCACGGCCCACGGCCAGGAGTCTCCTCCACCTCATCCCGGCTCCTGGGTCTCCTTTTGAGTTTTTAATGCCAGTGTCCTCCAAAGTGGGAAGAGATGACCACCAGGCTCATTTTATTTTTTTCCCCTTCAGCTTCACGAAGATATATTAAAATACTTACAAAGCAGTGAACGCTCATAATCATTTAGCTTGCCAGATGTCTAGTGAATGGCTCAAAAAAAAAAAAAAAAAAAGTCAAACCTAAGAGGCAATATTAGGCTTTAAAGGGGGGAGGGGTGTCCAGACACTCTCCCCACATCCAGGTACCTACTTTTGATCTCTGGATCCAGGGTCAACTCTTGACCCCTGGGAGGCAGCAGTGATGGCTCAACTAACTGGACTCCTGCAACCCACACAGGAGACTGGGGTTGAGTTTCTGCCTGCAGACTTTAGCCCCAGACATGGCTGGAGTCCCTGGGGGCATTGGGAGAGTGAATCAGTGGACAGGAGATCTAGGTCTCTCACATGAAAAAGTAAAACACTTTCAAAAGGCAAAAATAAGCCATCAGGAAGAAGTCTTCGAAGACGGAAGAACCCCAGTTGGGAGGCAAATGCTCTCTCCAAGCTCATGGAATCTCTGAACCCTACAGTTTACACAGAGATAAAAATTAGCAGGAGCTGGCTTTTGGCACAGCAGCTTAGGTCGCTGTCTGCAGTGTCAGCATCCCATATCACAGCGCTGGTTCAAGTCCCGGCGGCTCCACTCCTGATTCGGCTCCTTGCTCATGCGCCTGGAAAAGCAGTCCAAGATGGCCCAAGCACTTGGCCCCCCACCACCCATGGAGTTCTTGGCTCCTGGCTTTGGCCTGACCCAGCCCTGAGGGCCAAGGTTATCAGGGGAGTGAACCAGAGGATGAAGATCTTTCTCTGCCTCTCCCTCTCCTACTTACCTTTCAAATAAATAAATAAATCTGTAAAACAAACGAAACCTTATGAATTAAAAGCCATGTAACTCTACAGAATATCTGATAAAGATTGGCATTTCGTGGAAGGCAGTTCCCTGTTCTTATTCACTAGGGATCGGTTTTCTTTTTGGCTCATGTTCTTCAGCCAGTGCCCTCATTCTCCACAGCACTCTGTTCGCACAAATGGCAGCTTACGAAGCATAAGGGAACGTCAAAAATCTTATGGAAAATTGTAATTCAATAGAAGTTTCTTTTGGTGCAAATAATTTTTGGAATTCACACGTATAAGAAGTCGTCAAAAGTTCATAGATAATAAACACACACAAAAAAACAAAAACCAAGCATGGATTTCAAACCTTTTTGCACCAAAACTAGCTAATCTTTCAGTTCCATTTCCCATGACTTCTGGAAGTGCCCTGTTTCTGTGAGTCGGACGGAGCACTAGGACAGAGGACGCCCTGGCTGGCACCCCGAGGTGGGGGCTGAGGCTAACGTGTCAGAAGGAACACCTCATTCCTTCGACTACAAAATCAGAGGGATGGGGGCTGGCGCTGGGGCATATCGGGTAAAGCTGCCACCTGCGACGCCGGCATCCCATATGGGCACTGGTTCGAGACGTGGCTGCTCCCTGCTAATGCGCCTGGGAAAGCAGTGGAAGACGGCCCAAGCAGTGGAAGATGCACCCACATGGGAGACCTGGGAGAAGCACCTGGCTCCTGGCTTTGGATCAGCTCAGCTCTGGCCATTGAGGTCATCTGGGGAGTGAACCAGCGGATGGAAGACCTCTCTCTCTAACTCTCCTTCTCTCTCTAACTCTTCCAAGTAAATAAATAAATATTAAAAAAAAAAAAAGACTTCTGTTTTGACCTCTCTTGGGTCAAGCATAACTGGCCTACTTAGAATATTTCCTTTTCTGCCAAGTTCTCAAAGGGCACAAATTATGTTATCTCATAGTTAGGCAGCAAACAAGATTTCAATACAGTATCATGACTAGGAGAGATTGGGCCTCCAAGGCCTATGACCCCCCCCCCCCACTCTCTCTCTCTCTCTCTCTCACACACACACACACACACACCCTGACCTCTACTGATGAGCTTAACTGATACCTGCTCACAGGCACAGCCTGGTGTAGGGGGGAGAAATCGCAGCACACGAGAAGAGTTTGTGCTGCTCACGTTAGTTTTCCTGGAGCCAGGGACAAGCTTTAGGGAAGGATGACTTAAAGAGAAAGTCAGAGGCCTCTGGAACCTGCTGTCTCCGCGGATCAGCTCCGGCTCTGGTAGACGTTTCCACTCCAGCTACACACTCAGACACCGAGTCCCACCCCAGGCCGCTCCTTCCGGCTCTGCCCCCGCTGTGGCTGGCGGCCTAGGCCAGGTGATGTCCCTCACCTCACTTCCTTCCCGAGTCTCACACCTGGGTTTCCTGCCTGGTCTCTACTCCGGTCAACTTCCCGCATTGCTACCAAAACCGCAAATCAGGCCCAGTTACCCACCTCCCCCCCATAAGAACCGTCCCGCCCTTCCTCGGTGCCTACAGAACGGCAACCTCTCCTGCTGGCCGCCGTATCCCCAGCGCCTGCTCGGGGCCTGCCCCACGGTCGTGCCCAGTTGAGTGAGGACTGCACCCATGCTGCCGTCCACGGCCAGGCTCCTGCCCCCTCCCCAGCCACGTCCGCTGTTTCCTTGGAGCTGTGTTCTCCTATGAGCAGCACCCCCAGATCCAACCCACGCCCTCCTGCCTTCCAGTCTCTGCACTGGCTGTTCACGGGGCTTAGAAAGTCGCACCTGCTGAGGACAGCAGCCCAGCTTCTCTCAGCAAATCTCTCTGGAAAACTGCTTCCTGACTCACCTGAGTACCACTAGGACCCTCTCCCAGAACAGCCCCTGGTCTCTGACCAGGCCACAAACTCCTCATTTTCTCAAGAATCAAAGACGCTCCAGGCTGGGCTGGGATCAGACAGATCTGGATTCAAACCGAGGGGGCTCCAAGTTCACGAGGGATTGAGACAGCAGGTACCTGGCTTAGGAGTTGGACTGGGCTCTGCATGGTGGTCTTGCTATGATTTCATACTCAGGGGGCCGGCGGTGTGACTCAGCGGGTTAACACCTAGCCTGAAGCGCCAGCATCCCATATGGGCGCTGGTTTTGTTCTGGCTGCTCCTCTTCCAATCCAGCTCTCTGCTATGGCTTGGGAAAGCAGTGGAAGATGGCCCAAGTCCTTGGGCCCCTGCACCCATGTGGGAGACCCAGAAGAAGCTCCTGACCCCTGACTTTGGATCGGTGCAGTTCCGGCCATTGTGGCCAACTGGGGAGTGAAGCAGCAGATGAAAGACCTCTCTCTCTTTCTCTCTCTCTCTGCCTCTTCTCTCTCTGTGTAACTTTGACTTTCAAATAAATAAATAAATCTTAAAGAAAATGATTTCATTCGCAGTCACAGGTAAGACAGGTGTTTGAGGGCTAGCCTGGGAACCTAAAGGTTGATGTATACATATAACACAATAAAGTTGAAATTTAAAAAAAAATTATCCATTGTTTCTGTGGGGAAACAAGTTTTCTACTCACAAATGGGAAACAACCTGCTTCTTTAAAAATAAATTCTTGGCCCAAAGTTACTGACCTCTAACCTGAGAGCCATGCTTTCCTTTTTCTTAAAGCAACAAATAGACCAGTTTTAATGGACGCTTAGGTTAGCTACTCTGACGGCCCACGCCCCTGAGATGTTCAACCTGCACAGTAAACAAGACAGCACATGACCCACTGAGGGTCTGGTCAATCCACAGCCCCGGTGACCAGGAAGGTAACTTACGAGGTTCAAAGGTTGTACCCTTTCTGCATCCCTCCCCCCTCCCACACACGGCTGGCAGAGAACGTGACAAATCTGGAATATGATGGGGGAAGACAGAAGTGATGAAAACCGAAGGCGGCCCAGGGTTACTGTGCACATCTTCAAGTGTAATATAGTTCTTCCACTACTTTAAAATACCACTGCAGTGAGATGTCGCTAAATATTTTAAGGCCCGGATGCTGTGAGATTTCGCCCACAAACGTTACCACATTTTCCATTTAATTACTGATCAATGTACTGGCTGGGAAGACTCACATAACCAGCACAATCTGTGAGATGAGAGCAAGCAGGCCTGAGCCAGCCACCTCTGGGCTTTCTAAAATCACTCTTGGGTAAAAGACGCCGGATCACTCGACCAGAACTCCGCTATGTGTTGTGGTTAATCCAGAAACCACGCAGGATGCAGCCCCGGCCCTGGGAACCTTTGAACGCGGCATCTCGCAGATTTTGTTGTCATTTTACATTTCAGTAACATTTCTTTTTGCTCTGTTTATCGCACTTTCCAAAATATGAAAACGCTCTTTTTATTTTAATTTTGACTCCATGTGAAAAGCCAACGCTGGTTCTATTACTTCAAACTCTGCCTTTATTGGCAACAGTTGTGCCGTGCTGTCGCGAAGAATTTTAAAACCAAAGTGCCAAGGCTGGAGAGGAGGTGCATCTGTTTCACTCTGCAGCTCGTTCGACTGTTTTTCTTTCTCAGAATATGAATTCACAACTATCCTAGAACTGAAGACTAAAGAAAAAACACATGTTGGTAAATCATTTCTGCATTTTTTTTCATTCGCGGGAGACTGCCTCCCTCAGCTGTCTGCCAGTAAGGAATAAAGGGAGTTGGAGAAAAGTTTATTTAACTTGGCTTTCTTAATCCAACAAAATACAGAAATCAAGTAAGGGACAGGCAGAAAAAAATCTGTTCCTTTGAAGTCAATAAGAATCCATCTCCTTAATCCCTTTTTTATGCCACGCAATGGTGATTTTTCTCCACTGCTCACTGAGAGCCTTGATTGAGCTAATACGTCTTGCTTAGTTATCCTTCTCCTGCAAGCCTTCCTACGGAAAAATCTTCCCCCTTGACAAGTGTCATCCTTGTACTCGCACAGCCGTGGACCTGGCTATAAACGCTTTCTAGTTAATCCTGATAGAGATTTGAAAACCCGTGCTTTTAATTACTCTGTGTTTTGGAAGGGTAAGAACAGCAGTAGGTAGCAGGCACACAGACATGATCCGCGCTCCAGTGGCTCAAATTTTCCATCTTTCCTGGGCCATCTCCATTCAGCCACCCACTGTTGCCTCTCTGTCAATCATGGACAAAAACCCAGAACTCCAACTGAATACTTTAGTTTCCACACCCTAACCTATCTGCTAATGGACTATGAATCATCATATATATATATATGCAAATATACCCATGTCTGAAGATCTCATAATTTGTAAGGAAGAGCATTATAGTGGCAGAAAAAAAAAAAAAGCAAAACACATGCACTGACTTCAAGACACTCCAAGTCTAACCCCATGAAGTCATCTTTGGTCGCAGACAGAATGAGAAAAGGATTTCTTACCTAAACTAAAGAGCACCAAGAATTTCAGACACACAAATTCCCGTTGATCAAACTGGAGAGAGCGAAGTTTTACCACCAACTCCTGGGCATGACTCATGAGGTTGTTGAGTGTGGCGCCTGCTTGTGCTGCTATTATGGAGTGGTCCACCTGCAACACAGAATCGCAGTTTTAAGGAGGGTAGAACCAGACACATAAGTTGCACTTGATGTTACTAAGAATTGTGGGTACAGCCTCGCTGCTGCACAGACTTCTGGCTGAGGTGACTCTCCCCACGGAAGTAGCTTGATACATGTGTTATCATCTAATGCACCAGTTATCCTGATAGAGATAATCATTTTATAAGCTTAACAGGAAACAGATTTGACTATAGAAATTTTTTAAGTATGCAAACATCATCATTTTTTGCTATTAGGAAATTACATGATTGCTTAAGATAAATAGGAAGAATCTTGAAAAAGTTCATAGAAAATGTACCCTGTGAAAGAATTATGCATGGATTCCAACTTTTTCTGCATCAAATTTTCTAATTGCCCTTTTCCCATGAACTTGTAAAAATGCCCTCACATGTTCAAAACATGTAGTTCCCATGCAGTGAATTCAGAACAGCATTCCACGTGGACACCATGACATACCAGATGAGGAAAATAAAGGCAGAGACACATCCCTAGTCGCTTCATGAAACCATATTTAAAGTAATCACGGTCCAAGATTGCATGCTTGGGGCCAGCGTCGTCGTGTGGCGGGTTGAGCCACTGCCTGCGACGTCAGCATCCCATTTGGGCACCGGTTCGAGCACCGGTTCGAGCCCTGGCTGCTCCATTTCCAATCCAGCTCCCTGCTGGTATTCCTAGGAAGGTGGCAGAAGACGGCCCAAGTCCTTGAACCCTTGAGCCCTTGTGGGAGACCTCAAGGAGGCTCCTGGCTCCAGCCCAGCCCCGACCATTGCAGCTATTTAGAGAGTGGACCAGTAAACGGAGCAGGATCTAAGTCTGCCTTTCAAGTAAATAAATGAATCTTTAAACAAAAACTAAGACTACAAGCTTGTGGAGGCAAGCGTCATCTTGGAGGTATTCTTTAGCGTGTTGCCTCTTAAAAAGCTATGCCGTAAAACTGCTCTTTTTCAAATAATTGTGTCAAATTAATAGATTTCTCTCTGAAGACAGCAGTGACTTTATTGGTAACAAGACTAAGGCTTCCTTTCCTTTTCATTAATAAAAGGAAGGGGGTGCACTGGTCCTACACGGGTCCATTTCCAGTAGGAAGTTAAGATGTCGGGCAGCCGTCAGGGATAGCACCGGCGTTGCTGTGGCGACAACAGCGAATCGGGAAAGCCCAGTGGGTACCTGACGCTCTCATCCCTTTTTCCTGGAGAGCTCTCAGGCAACCAGATACTCTTTTAGGGGCATTTAATATTTGCAGCAGCAGCAAATTTGTCTGGGAGGCAAGTCCTCATCTGCCACTCACCCAGAGCAGACTCTATTAAATTTTTATATTTATTGACATTTCATTACCATAATTGACTGCACTTGCTTCTCCAAGAGACGGCACAGGGCTGCCTCCTACGCCGGAGAACTGGTCCCTCGAGTGGAATTTGCAATTAAAAACAAGGCAGAATAGATTTTTTTTATTGTGTAAATATGATGAGTTGAATTTTCAGCTTTAACTAGAGAATACTTGGGTGTACAGAAACCTTTTTCAAGAGTGAGAAAAATTATGAGTCAGTGGAAAGACGACCCCCAAAGGTGTCAATCAGCTTAGAGAGAGTCAACTATGCATGAAAAAGCCATCGGGCAAGTGCTGGTGCCAAGCTCTGTGCCGGCCCCTGCACACTGAAGCTAACCCTGAGGTGTTCCACAGGCGAGAAACGGTTGGTGCACAGGTCCTGGAACCTTGAGCTGGGAGAAGACAGGGCCAGCTATGGAGCTCTGCCAAGCACAGGGAGAGCACAGCCCAGCGCACAAAGGGAGGGCCCTGCTAGTGTGTTGCCAGTTCTCACAGGGGAACTTGATGTCATGTGACAGGTCCCTGTCAAAAGGCAGGTGCATCCAAAATCCTACATGCGGACCTGCATCGTGGTGCAAGCAGGTTAGTAACGCCCTGCCTGCAGTGCCGGCATCCTACATGAGAGCTGGTACAGAGTGTTGGCTGATTCACTTTTTATTTATTTATTTTGAAAGTCACAGTTACAGAGAGGGGGATCTTTGTATCTGCTGGTTCACTACCCAGATGGCCCCAATGGCCAGGGCTTGGTCACACTGAAGCCAGGAGCTTCTTCTGGGTCTCCCATGTGGGTGCGGGGGTCCAGACACTTGGGCCATCTTCTGTTGTTTTCCAGGCCATTAGTAGGGAGCCAGGTCAGAAGCGGAGCAGCCGGGACATGAACCAGCACCCAGGTGGGATGCCAGCACTACAGGCGGCGGCTTTACCTGCTGAGCCACAGCTCAGGCCCCTGTTCCTCTTCCGATCCAGCTCCCTGCTAAGTGCCTGAGAAAACTGCAGAAGATGGTCCACGTACTTGGGCTCCTGTACCCACGTGGGAGACCAGGATGGAGTTCCAGGCTGCTGGTTTCAGCCTGGCCTTTGCAGTCACTTGCAGAGTGAACCAGCCCATGAAAGACCTCTCCATCTTAATGGATCTCCCCCTGCCACAACTACACCCCACCACCACCCCTGTAGCTCTGCCTTTCAAATAAATAAAGAGAATATTATATCAAATTACTTTCAGTCTATATGGATGAGGTATATATGAAACAAATCTATTTCATGTTCAGAATTGGGTCCCACCCCCAATATATCTCATATGTACTTCTGGTACCCTGCATTTTGGATAAGAGATATGCAACCTGTAATGTCAACTCAACGGAGACAAACAGACCAGCAGGAAGGCCTGGTGGGGCAGCAGTGGTGCAAGAGCCTGGACAAGACAAAGCTGGGCCAGTGTTGCCACCCCTTCCACCCAAAGGGCCTTCGGCAAGCCAGAGAACAGCTCTGCCCACTGGCGTGCTGGTCTTCAGCATGGCGGTTAAGCAGGGTGAGGGGAACGAGGCGCCTCCTCCTGCGACTGTCAAGCAACAATCAAGTTGGGACAATGCTTGAACCAGCTGAATGCGCTGTGGCTATAGCTTAGGACACATAATTACCCCCTTTACAAGCCATCATTATTGGAGAGGCAGAGGAGACGGCTCCTGGTCACTGTCTCCCACCCAGAAGCCTGCAGCACTCAGGGGAGGGGAGTGGCAGGTTGAAACCAGGAGCCAGGAACTCCATCCAGGTCTCCCATGTGGGTGGCAGGGACCCAACTACTTGAGCCATCCCCTCCGCCTCCCATGGCTTGCATTAGCAGGGGGCTGGAGCCAGGAGTGGGATCCAGGCACTCGGACGTGGGATGCTGGAAGACCAAACGCCTGCCCCTAGAGTACATTTTAAGAGAGGCCTTAAATTAGGTAGACCACATTCTAAGTAAAGCAAAAACATGCTATTCATTTTTTTATAAGATGGGATTAATGAAACTTTGATGTGTACGTCATTGTCACAGGTCTCTAATTACAAGTTCAAATACTGGAAGTTCCACTTGAAGATATAGTACACTATGCCTGAAGGAACCTAAATTGTTTCCTAGGAGTATATATTTAGTGAGACGGACCTCAGGAAATCAATTGGCATACCAACAACTTTATAGCTACACATTTATTTACATGCTAATTTGAAAGCTCAAACATGCTTATTAAATGGGGGCTCCGATAACATTTCTTTCAAGGATAATTTATCAAATTGCACAGCTCTGAAGGAGGCTGTGTGATTTATTCCTGAGGCAGCACACAGATCTGCAACTTCTATTTTATGACAAACATAATTATATTTTCATTGTTGAATGCAGGGCTTGAGCTCATTTCAGGAGCAGCTGGCCTTGTCTTTTATGTACTTAGTAAAATGAATTTATCACTCTCTTACGTGTAATCTTCGTGCCATTAAATTCGAGGGAAATATTGAAGAAATACTCCATGCCAGTGTCCCCTTTGGATAAATTTCACTCATCTTGAAGGTAGAAACAGTTTTAGCTAAATTGCTTTTAGTTCTAATTGCCAGAATTTTGATGACTTGTCTTTTGTAAGGTGCCTGTCATTTTAATACGATACACAATCATGGAAAATAATAAGTTGTTGGTAGACTTCTCCCTCAGGACGATGTTACAGTGGCTGTTAATTAGCCACAAAATGCAAATAGTAAAACCCAACCCCCTGCAAAGTACTTGATTGTTATTTCATATACAGGTATATGTGTATATGCACGTGTGTGTGTGTGTGTGTGTTTTAAAAACACCTGACAGAAAAAACGGTTGTCATAAATGTAAGATGCTAAAAACAGAACTGATTTGACAATGCCTAATGTCACTGATTATCTCTTCCATTCTGCTTAACAACGTTATTTAAAGGGTATTTACATAGATGCCTGATCAAAATACAGTAACACATCATCAGAACCCAATAGTTCACTTTAGATTTCAGGGCAATCCTCATTTCCATGCTAGATCGTGGTGTCCCAGAAAGCTCCCTCCAGGGCCACAGGGTTCAGCCACTCTGGCTCAGACGGAATGAACCAGGACGGGACTCGGGGCTTCTTCCCAAGCACTGCTGGGCTTGAGTACAGAGTTGGGGTCTTGGACCTAACGTTCCTCTCTTTCTCCAAGCGCCAAGTAGCACGACCTGGATATCCCCTCCCTCTGAAAAATTCAGTCTGGGCATTTCCTTCCTCTGTTCTGTCCCGGTGCCCTCCTCCTATCAGCGAATCGGATTCAGTAGGAACAATCTAGAAGACGGGGGCCTTGCATCCCTTGCATGTGAACACACAAAACAACTTTAAGGTGGCACCGAGTTCCTCCTCTCTGGGCGTCCCTTGGTGTCTGGAATTTGCCCTAACACCGTGCACCGAGGCACGCGTCATCTCACTGTTTGCTAATCCTCATTCAGGATACATGTTTTCATCCGTCCTGGCAGTGATCACCTTTGGGCATGTAAGAAAACGAGAGGTGAACCTGGACGCTGTCCGGGGAGTGCCTGGAGAGCACACGCTCTCCCAGGCGACACCGGAACAGCTGCCGAGTGCGGTGGGCGTTTATGCAGCACGTCCTTGTCGCTGCTCCTCGGACGTTCAGCACCCGTGGTCGCCTCCACGTGCAAAGGACGGAAAGCATCTTCCCTCCAGGAGAAGGAGGCTCCGTCAAGCCATGTTGCCTGGCAACACCCATCCATCCCATTCCGATAGGCCGCCTCCTCCCAGCAGCCTTCCCGTGCCTGCTCTCGGAGCCTGGGTCACAGGGCTCACGTGGGAAAGTGCAGGGTGCGAGGCTCCGCGCGCAGGGCCGAGCGGGCCGACATTAGCCTGATCTCCGCTGACCACGGCGCTGGGCGCAAACGTCCCCTCTCACCCTCCCTCCTTTTGCTTCTGCTCATGTTTCAGGCCGTCGGAAGTACGTTTTAGCTGAATGAAAAAGCGTATTCCTTGTCTACAGGTCAGAATCATCCCGCTGTCTGCAGGGGAATTTCACCAGCTTTCCTGGAATAACGTCACTTAATTGCTCCCCCCATATCAAATATCACGCCCTTGATAAGATGTCCCACAGGAAGACGGCTATCCCTGTCTTACAGTTCACTCTCCACACAAGTCCATGGCAGTGGGTCAGCGTAAATGATCTCATGCAGAAAAACAGGAGGAAAATCCCTTACTTAGGAGATTTTTTTTTCCAAAAATCAGTACTCAACAAAAACAACACCAAAAGGCCATAAGGAACGGTACGCATGCAGCTCCTTAGGAGAGAAGTGAATTTGTTTTGCTTGGAAGATCCACGGAGGCTGTCACACACCTGAAAGGCCAATTCACAGCCTTGGGGAGGGTGAGCTTGTAGCACCCCAGAGTTACCCAACAAAGCAGCATGGCCCAAGGTGAAGAACACGTGCTCAGGCCCCGGCCAGCCCAGGCTGAACGTCCATCGGCTCTACCACCGCTCGCCAAGTGTTGTTCCGAGCGCCAGTCAAGCCCTTCCTCTCTCTTTGCTTCAGTCCCCCGACCGCACAAGATGGCAAGGATGGTGCTTTCTTCACCGAGGTGCTGGCTCCACAAACCCCAGCCTGTGTCGGCGGGCTCTTGGCGACTTCCGACTTCTATGTCATCATGTCACACAACTATTTCCCGTAAAGCCTGTGTCTCGGCTGGCTCTCACTGCCATTCCGCACTGGGCAGGTGGCACTGAAGCTACAGGGACATGCTCAAGATGTCACAGGCTGTTCTCAGAGATGCATGTGTGTGTTACACACACACACACACACACACAATCCCATGTCCACACCACAGAGCGAGCAGTCTGCACCAATGAAAATATACCCAATCTACAGCCCAACTGTTATAAAACTATGAACAAGACAAAGCAATTCTCAATTTTTTGCTTTCTTCATTACTTCTATATATTGTCCTCTTTTCTCCAGAATATGGGTTTATGCTTTTACTTAAACATACTCCTTTCCTTCTATATGATTGTTTTACCATCTTCCTAATTTGTTACTATCATTCTTGAAGTTTTAATAAAAATCTACTCTGGGACTGGTGCTGTGGTATAGCAGTGCCGGCATCCCATATGGGCACTGGTTCGAGTCCTGGCTGCTCCACTTCCCATCCAGCTCTCTGCTATGGCCTGGGGAAACAGAGAAAATGGCCCAAATGCTTGGGCCCCTGCATCCACATGGGAGACCCGGAAGAAGCTCCTGGCTCCTGGCTCCGGATGGGCGCAGCTCCAACTGTTGCAGCCTGTTGGGGAGTGAACCAGCAGATGGAAGACTCTCTCTCTCTCTCTCTGACTCTCCTCTATGTAGTTCTGACTTTCAAATAAATAAATAAAATCTTTAAAAAAAATCTGAAAATGTCTTGGATGTTTAAAAAAATAATCTATTCTCTCCATGCTTGCAAACAAGGACGTATTTACCACTGTCAAGAAAATTATACTTAAAATGTTCACTGGGGGCCGGCGCCATGGCACAGGTGAATCCTCTGCCTGCGGCGCCGGCATCCCATATGGCCGCAGTTCTAGTCCCAGCTGTTCTTCCCATCCAGCTCTCTGCTATGGCCTGGGAAAGCAGTAGACAATGGCTCAAGTCACTGGGCCCTGCACCCACATGGGAGACCAGAGGAAGCTCCTGGCTCCTGGCTTCAGATCAGCGCAGCTCCGGCCGTTGCAGCCATTTGGGGAGTGAACCAGCGGATGGAAGACCTTTCTCTCTGTCTCTACCTCTCACTGTCTGTAACTCTAACTCTCAAATAAATAAATAAAATCTCAAAAAAAAAAAAAAAAAGTTCACTCATCTCCCTGGGCCACAGGGTAGGAAGCGATCGACAACAGTAAAAGGATGATTTGTCATCGGAAAACCATTTTCGGTATCCAAGTCCCATGAGGGTTGGAAGGTGTTAAAAGGGTATGGATCAGATGTGGGAATGTGGGAGGGATGATCACTCTGGGTCTTGAGTCCTAGTTGGCTTGTTTGAGATAATTGCTTATCTCAAAATTAATTAGTGAGTTCAGTTAGGAATCAGGACAACCTAATATTTATATTGTACATAAATCAGAGCAGGTGGTGGCGGGTCGTTAGGAACGTTCATGTGTGTGACTCTACATTCCAATCTCTGCCCCGCCCTGCTAGAGAGAGGTCACGTGCTTCAGCAAAGTCTCCTTTGTAGCACTTTAGTTTCCATCCTTTGAAGCTGCAGGAAGCCGGGAGGAATGCCGAAAATGCTTTGTGTAGCCTATTCTACAAAAGAAAATGATCTCTTCCCTAACGCCATAAATGAGACGATCTGATTGTATTGCTATGTTTACATAATGATGCTGACATATTATAACAGTAGGCTATTCACTTGGAATGGATGGGAAGCACACACACAGGCAGGGGCTTTGGCTGTCACACATGTGGCGGGGGAAGGGGCGTTGGTTGGGGGGTGCAGCTGGATGAAGCTAGGGTGCAGGAGGTGTCAGGAAGTCTCTCTCTAGCAGGGAGTCCCTCACTCAGCTCCGATGGCAAAACAGAAGTACAAAGCAGCAATAATTGACACTAAAGACCATGATGCCATTTATTCCTTGACTGTTCTAGGTTTTGAACATCAGAGAGGAAAGAGAACGCAGGATCTCTACTTTTTAAATGGTAATTATCTTTCCCCAGGGGCAGCACTTGAGGCAAAGTGAGACAGGGCAGGAATGGCAGTGTTTGGAGAAAGAACACACAAACCCCTCTCATTCCTTAAACTCGGAAGCAAATGAAATCAAATTAATTTGTGGGCAGAGTCTTGGACTTCTTACGCAAAAAAAAAATGCCTAGCAGGGTGGAGGCAAGGTTAGGTGGGAGATACGCACAGCGATTAGACTCCGCGAATGGGTACATTTCCTTCAAAGACTTGAGTCACAGGATGAAAATGCTAAACAAAAATTTGAAAGCACAGGAAGCCAAAGCTACTGAGATTTTCTTCGCTCGTCGAGAAAGCTTCTCTCCCAAGAGGTGCAGAAAGTAGGGACCAGAGAGTGGTGAAATGGTCGAATTGATCCAATTTGCAGGAACTCTGAAATGCTGCCTGCCTTAATTTGGTTGGGGAAATGTGATTTATTAATGATACAGCAAATGGTGTGCGGGCAGCCTTTCCTCTTTCAGGTATGCAGTGCCGCGGTTTCACAGCACATAAACATTTATGGCTGGAAGTAAAAGATCACGGTGCCCGAGGACCGAAGTCACAGCTGCTGAGCAGCACAGAGGTGCCCTGAGGAGGGACGCCCGACGCACCCACGGAGCGCACCTGCTCCCTGCGTTTAGGGTAGCCACCCCCAGATGTAGCCCTGAGCCTGAGAAAAGTGCGTGACTTGCCCTGATCCTGTAAAATCCGAATTAGGAGCACGAAGGAGGCTCTCCTTCTCTCGCTCCCCCGCCTCGGTAGCCACAAGGCTGTCTCTGCTGCCTGGAGTCTTCGAACACCCGTCACCTTCTCGAGAAGGACAATGCCAGCATTCCCTTCACCCTGCAGCTCACAGGACCACGCGGCCATACACACCCATGGAGGTGAGCCGTCTCCCCTTCGACCACTGACTCCTTTTCTCCAATAACACCTTGCCCTCTACCGTAAAGTTTTATGTCTTAGGATTATGTCTACTCCCAGTTTCTCCCTGTTACTACATTAAGTCCCATGAAGGCAGGAGCCCTAGAATAGGGACAAGCACATAGTGGGATGTTCACTAAATGCTCGCTCACTCAACAAGCATCTATTGAGAACTAAATTATTCGCAGCCAGTCACTGCCTTTCAAAGCACAAGAGTGCTTCTGATCTGGTTAAATCCCTGCCGCTCTGAACACGCTGAATAAAAAGACACTTCTTCACCATCGCCACACTCACTTGTTGCCCAGTAACCAGGTAGATGGATCCTTCCTTCCCGTGCACCACCTGCCGGTAAATGTGGTCCAGGATTAGGAGCTCACTCCAACAGTTCTGAAGCAGCTTCATTTGGTCGTCCACCTGGGAAAACAGAAGAAAGGAAACTGACATTGCTGTTCCTGATCTTTGGTTTCTGTATCCTTTTCTACACAGGAGAATTAAATCCAAGAGGGGAAGTTGATACTAACGCAGCAAAGGCGCTTGTTCACCGGTTTCATCACTCCTGACAACCATCCTCGTCTGGACAGATGCTTTTCAGGCCCCAGAGAAATACTTAAGCAAAATATTTATCACCAACAGCCAGGAGGAAAAGGGACTCCATTCGGTCAGTCTGTGCAGCACTAACAGAGCGGCTGGAGCCTGGTTGGGGGAGGTATGGGCTCCTAGACCTGGACTTCTTTGGAAGGACCACAAACAGTGCATGCTTCTGCATGTAAAACATAACACAGGGGCCTGAAGGAGTACGGGTGAGTGGATATCAGCAGCTGACAAACTGAGAGGATTCATTTATGTAAAAGAAGACCAGCACGACAGCCCAGGCGACTCTCGGAGATGGAGACACGCTGACGTTTCTGTCATCAGTGTCAACTAAGTCCAAACAGCTACCACACTCGGAAGGAACCCACCGCCAGGCACTATCTCGTTGTTAACCTGCAGCTGCCTCGAGGACTTGGACAGTTTGCCCCCCAAACTCTCAACTTTGGTTTCCTAACCTGACAAACGGGCTAAGGACTAAGGACTGCTGTGGAAACTGGATGGAAAAGTGCAGACCCTACAGGGCTGGCTATCATGTCCATCTTGGCCTCCAGGGAACTGTGTTCTGCAATGATGCAAACAGAGGGATCGTGTGTTCGGTTCACACATCCATGCTCTAAAGACGGAGAGAAGACTGATCCCTTCCTACGGCTCTTTGGAACAGTTTATTTTTCCTCTTGTAATGAAATCAGCCAAAAAAAAAATTTTGTGTGCCCAAATGTGATGACCCTGTTTGTATACACACCACGTATTTTTAAAAATAACACCTGAAACTCTGCAAAACATTGGCACAGGCAAAAGACTTCTTGGAAAAGACCCCAGAAGCACAGGCAATAAAATAAACAACTGATAAGGAATTCATATACAGAATCTATAAAGAGCTAAAGGAACCCTACAACAACAAAACAAACAATCCAAAAAAAAAAAAAATGGGCAAAAGACTTGAACAGGCATTTTTCAAGAGGAAATTCAAATGGCCAGACACATGAAAAAATCCTCAGGATCACTAGCCATCAGGGAAATGCAAATCAGAACTACAATGAGGTCTCACCTCATGCCAATTAGAATGGATCTCATACAGAAACCAAAAAACAATAAATGCCGGTGAGGATGTGGGGAAAAAGGTACCCTAATACATTGTTCATGGGAATGTAAACTAGTAGAACCATATGGGAGACAGTATGGAGATGCATCAGAAATCTGAAAATAGATCTACCATGTGACCCAGCCATCCCACTCTTGGGAATTTATCCAAATGAAAAGAAATCAGCGTAACAAAGAGCTATCTGTACTCCTATGTTTATTGCAGCTCAATTCACAATAGCTAAGATATGAAAGCAACTCAGATGTCCATCAACTGATGACTGGATAAAGAAATTGTGGTGTATATGCACTATGGAATACTATTCCGCTGTTAAAAAAATTGAAATCCTGTCCTTTGCAATAAAATGGATGCAACTGGAAAACATCATACTTAATGAAATAAACCCCAAAAGAGAAATACCATATTTTCCCTGAACTGTGGTAACTAAGAGTACAAAAAATGTAATGTAGGAGTGAAATTGACATTTTGAGAACTGAATATTGTTTACAGTCCTTGTCTCTACTGTTGAAGAACATTTTTTCTTCTATTTGTTGAATTCTTTACTTAGTGGAGGGTTAAGCTTATGATTATAAAATAAACTGAAAGTTTGTCACTGTAAAAATTAAAAGAAAGAATGGGGGGGGGGGGACAGGGACAGGGGGGAAAGGTAGGGTGGGAAATACCACTACGTTCCCAAATCTGTGATAGGAAATGCATGAAATGTGTTCACCTTATATAAACAAACACCTGGCATTTCTATGTTGTAGGGTATTTTGAGGATTTTTCTGCATTATTTTAGATGTGACTCACAGAGCATGCCTCTGAGGTTATCAGAACAGGTACCATCAGATTCAACCTTCAGCTGGGAATATGGGGTTCTAAGAGGGGTTCAGGCACGTGCCCAAAGAATTCTTCCTCTCTCTCAAACCTAGACTGTCTCCAAGTCCTAACAAGAAGTCCTAGAATTGTCTAAGCACAATTAATTCACTCTAACAAATTCATCTGTCAGATTCACCGGGACCCTGGACAGCGGCCACCGACACAGTAGTGGTTCTAAGACCACGCGGCTGCCTTCACGCCTGTGAGGCCAGGTTGCAGGCATCATGGTCAGGGGAGTCCTGAGCAGGGTACAACTGAAGAATCTGAGGCTCACTTCATGGCCAAGTCGCTTAACCCTTAAGCCTAATTTTCTCACCTACAAAATGTGAGGTTTTGTTGCAAAGATAAAAGAGTGGACAGGAACGCAATTGGCAAAGTGAAAAGCAAGACACGAATAAGAAACGAAACACAGAAGGCTCCCACCCGGAGGACAGAAAGAAAGGGACCTGCATCCAGACGGCAGGATAAGGAAATGCGTCCTCACTCCATCAGAAATAACTCAATCCAGTTAGCTGCTTCTGACCCAAACAATGCCATGCACGGGGTACACACCTATTTTGGGACAGCCTATTTTTGGGGGGTGCAGATGCCAAGCCCTGGGATATGAAGGGATTTCAAAAAGTTCATGGAAAAAAATGGAATTCAGTGATAACTTCTGGGGCTGGGGCTGGGGTACAGGTTAGGCCACTGCTTGCAATGCTGGCATCCCACATCAGAGTGCTGGTTCCAGTCTGGCTGCTCCACTTCTGATTCAGCTCCCTGCTAAACCTCCTGGGAAAGCAGCAGAAGATGGTCCAAGTACCTGGGGCCCTGCTACCCATGTGCAGGATGGCGTTCTGGGCTCTTGGCTTCAACCTGCCCCAAGTACCAGCCATTGTGACCATTTGGGGAATGAGCCAGGGGATAGAAGATTGGTCTCCTTCTCTGTTACTCTTTCAAATAAATCTTTTTTAAACAATAAAGATTTGTTTATTTGAAAGACAGAGTTACGGAGCTGGGGCTGTGACGCAGAGGGTTAAAGCCCTGGCCTGAAGCGCCGGCATCCCATATGGGTGCCGGTTCTAGTCCTAGCTGCTGCTCTCCCGATCCAGCTCTCTGCTATGCTATGGCCTGTAATAGCAGTAGCAGATGGCCCAAGTCCTTGGGCCCCTGCACCCATGTGGGAGACCCTGGAAGAAGCTCCTGGCTCCAGAACAGCTCAGCTTCGGGAGTGAACCAGCAGATGGAAGACCCCGCTCTCTGTTTCTACCTCTCTCTGTAATTCTTTCAAATAAATAAAATAAATCTTAAAAAAAAAAAAGAAAGAAAAGAAAAAGAGAGAGAGAGAGAGAGAGAAAGGAAGTTAGTAAGTTGTGGGGGAAGAGTCAGCGGGAGATCTTTCCCCCATTGATTGACTCCCCAGATAGCCCTGCACAACTTTTTCGTTATACACACTTTGCATCCACTTCCCCAAGAATCCTCATGGACGGCGAGGGAGGCGCAGGCGGCGCTTGCCTCTGTGAAAA
Organism: Oryctolagus cuniculus; assembly: GCF_964237555.1. Lineage (NCBI taxonomy): Eukaryota > Metazoa > Chordata > Mammalia > Lagomorpha > Leporidae > Oryctolagus > Oryctolagus cuniculus. Next base: position 16,292,919 of record NC_091444.1, on the reverse strand, counting down.
TCACGGCTGTGGGGAGGAACGTTCACCCAGACACCCAGACGCCCCCTGTGGTTCAGCGGACGGCGAGAGCTCACACCTCTGCAGACAACGATGCAGGTGCTGAGTGCGGGCACCAGACATTCCCTGTAACAGCTGACCGGGAACGGCGGCCTGACCCCGCGACAGGCATGTCATTGCACCCTGTGCGGATTCCTGGAATCGTCTCTCAGGTGCAGGGGCGATTTCACAACCAGCGCACTTTGCCCTCTGCACGTATTTTACTCTCATGCACTATCAGCTCCTCACGGCAGACTTATCAGTCTATGGTGGCAATTCAGATCTGTGGTGCATGTGTTCCCGCGAGCTGAGGCTTATTAATTTAGGACTCTCTTCGGGGAAGCCCAAAACTGTACCTTTCAGATTCTCATCGCCAGAAACAATTGTCATATGGTTAATGTTGCATAGAACTTCCACACTGTAGGGGGAGAGGGCAGCAAGGCGGGGGAGGTACAGAGTCTTCAAAGAAGATTTGCGCTTAAGAACCTATTTACACAGCAAGGAAAACTATGATTCCCATTATACAGGCAGAAAAATGAATGAGCTAAGCCCACTGTTGGGGCTGGCGCTGTGGCATAGCTGCATTGCTGTGCCACAGCACACCACCTGCAGTGCTGGCATCCTATATGGGTGCTGGTTCGAGTCCCGGCAGCTCCACTTCCTATCCAGCTCTGCTATGGCCTGGGAAAGCAGTGGAGGATGGCCCAGTCCTTGGGCCTCTGCACCCATGAGGGAGACCAGGAAGAGGCTCCCGGCTCCTGGCTTCAGATTGGCGCAGCTCCGGCCACTGTGGCCATTTGGGGAGTGAACCAGCAGGTGGAAGACCTCCTTTTCTCTCCTTTTCTCTTTAACTCTGCCTTTCAAATAAAATAAATAAATCTTTAAAAAAAAAAAAAAGACTGTTGGTTGAGTGTCAATCAAGAGTGTATTTTTGGGAGCCATCTCATCCAGGGATCTTCTTCATTTGCACTTGACCATCCCTAAGAGAAGCAATGATGGTAACGGAGTCTGGTACCAGGAAGGCATCTTGGAGTGGTAAGCGCCTGACTTTTCCTAGCCATCTACCAGGACTCTCAGGACACATCGAGGTCGGCACAACCCCCGGCTCCTCGGCTTCTTTGGCCACAATGGGAATGGGTACAAGCATTTGACTCAGCAGTGAGGGTGCCACTGTGGGACCCCAGCCTCCCGCATCAGAGTCTCTGGGCTCCGGTCCAGCCCTGCTCCGCCCCCCCCGCCCCCCCCAGCTCCCAGCTGACGCACAGCCCGGGAGGCAGCAGGCGACGGAGCAAGTCCTTGGGTCCCTGGCACTCACACGGGAGGCCCAGAATCAGTTCCGGGTCCCAGGCGTCAGCATTTAGTGGACATCTGAGGAGTAAACCAGAGAATAGGAGGGCTCTCTCCCTCCCTTGCTAAGAAAGTACATGAATACTGACTGCTTTATCCTTTACAAGATAAAAAAAAAAAAAAGGAAGACGAAGTGGCAAGACTAAGTGAAATGGAGTGTGTCCATTTCCCAAAATCAGTAGTTCTGATGTCAATTGTGTCCCAGGGTCCCCATCACCTCCCTGTCCTTAGGACACAGCAAGTGCCCAGCTGCCCACGATCCCTGAGCCCTGAGCAACGGCAGGGCAGAGCCTGACACCACAGGCAGCCATGTGCCGTCCACAGTGCCTGGCAGGCAAGACACTCAACAGTGATCTGTACAGGGCAGCGAACACACCTGCAGCTTACAGGTGCCTGGCCAGCCTGCCCCACAGCCGGCCCTCCCCGACCGTGACTTTAACACCCGTCCTGAGCCACTGCTTCCTTCTTTTAATGCTCTCCGAGGAGATTTTCCACACCAACATTCCATTTCATTATTTCCCATAATTGATTATGTGATCTGTTATGCGATCTTGGAATTGGTGCATGCACAGCTCCCGCAGTGCTGCGGCAATGGAACAAGATTCCATGCCGGCGCAGACGGGACACACGCACGGTGCCCGGTCTCTAGACACAGCGGTACGGGCACCGTGAAGATTTTTTTTTTTTTCTCCCGAAAACAGGACTCTAAGGCACAGAAACAGAAAAAATAACCTACTACTTTTGAGTCATTCCAGATATTCATGCTGTCAACGCACAATTTAGGGTGTCGTCTGGGCACCCCAGGAGAGGGAGCACTGGTGTGTTGCAAGTTCCCTTACTGTCAAAACCATTCAGAGGTAGTTAACAGCCCCACTTGAACTATTCCTGCACTATCAGCTGTCATAAAAGGAAAGTCTTATCTCTGAACTTAGTTACTCATCAGAGAAACTATTTATATTGCTATTACGATGAGAGTGTAAAGAAACAAGTCTCACATTGTTACTAAGCACAACTTCCCATCAGCCCAGAATGTTAATCATTAGAAACATGTGCTTTCTCCTAAGAGGAATGAGTCTGGCAATTAGAAGAAGAAAAATGGGTTGGTCTCTCAGCCCACATCTACTTATCAGCACTTTTCCTGGCCACCTCCCTGCGCCTTAAACAGCCCAGCAGCTGATCTGTTCCTTGTCTTTCCCTCCCGCAGAGGTTTGGAAAGCCGACATCACACATCACTGGGGTTCAACCTGCAGACAGACACGTGTAGGGGGAAACGTTTAGGAGAATGGGCCCGTGGTTTATGGTGGACGGAATCACATCGTATTTCTGATCGTTACTTCGGCCTTGTGTTCCAAACTTGGCGGCATGCAGGTGACCAAGGCAGACTTGCCTTGAAGAGCTTCACCCCCACCCCAGTGACAGGAGGCGCAAGTGTGACCCCACTAAGCATAATCCCCCATGCACGAGGAGCGGGGACCCTGCCTGTTCCTGGAGAGCCTGCCCAGGATTCAGAGGCAGGGTTCATACCCCTTCGCCTCGTAGAATTTCTCAATGACTTCCCCACCACCACCTACACACCCCATTTAAAGAAAAAAATTTCCCAGTGGTTCCTGTAAAAATAGCTCTTGAAATCAAGTATAATTTAAAGAAAGAAACCAAGCCAGGGCCAATGCCATGGCGCACTAGGTTAATCCTCCGCCTGCAGCGCCAGCATCCCACATGGGTGCCGGGTTTCTAGTCCCAGCTGCTCCTCTTCCAGTCCAGCTCTCAGCTGTGGCCCAGGAAGGCAGTGGAGGATGGCCCAGGTGCTTGGGCACCTTCACCCGCATGGGAGACCAGGAGGAAGCACCTGGCGCAGCACGTCGACTGTAGTGACCATTTGGGGGGTGAACCAACAGAAAAGGAAGACCTTTCTCTCTCTCTCTCTCTGTCCACTCTGCCTGTCAAATAAAAAAAGAAAAGAAAAGAAAGAAACCAAGCCAAAATGATTTGGGGATTTTTCAGATTCGCTGTTCGCTCCGCCCTGCCTCCCCTCTGGCAAAAAGAAACAAAACATCCCTGGAGTTGGCTATCCATTTCTTTTGGTGACAATGACATTGTCACAGATACATTTGGAAACAGGGAGGGACAAACCAAACCTGCCAACAAATCCAAACTGACTCTACAAATCTCAGGGGGAGCCTGCTCTGGGCGAGACGCACACACAACTGCCGCAAGTTCTTCACTTCTTTTATAAAGAACCCTGAGGATCACCTGCGAGCTCTATGATAAACTGCTACAAAGTCCAAGAAAAAATGATTTCACATTAACACTGATTAAACGGGCACACACAATACCCGACAAGAGCGGTAACAGCCAGCAGAACTCGCCAGCCCTGGCGCTCCCCGCGGATTCACAACCAGCAGCTCTTGCCCACTCCGTGCTAACTGGAAGTGGTCCCAGCGTGCTTTCTAACTGGGCTGCTGCTCCGTGATAAAGAACTATCTGTCAACACTCTGCCAGGAACTGAGCTATTCTGGCCGCTTGCTCGTTCCTCCAGTGCAGTTACAAAGGCTCTTTCTCCCCGGGGACCTGAACTCCGGCTCCGAGGAGGAAGCAGGAGGCAGGAGGCAGAGGGGGTTAGCAACAGGAGGCCTGCGTCTTCTTTTCCACTTCCCCCAGCCCCTTCTGGGGGTCTTCACTCACTCCACCTCCCAGGTAGGTCATGACCAAGAGTCCGTCAGAATCTTGGACCCAGAGACTCCTCTGATCCATCACACGCACAGTTGCAAGAGTTACCTACGGTGATCACGCTATTCCTTTGCACACGAACCTCCACGTGCCTGCTGATCCCCCAGCCTAGGGGGGGGCCTGGGGGGGCCAGAAGCCGGAGAGTGCACGCTCTGCTTACACTTGTGGACCGTGAAATGAGACTCTCAGGTCAGCTTTCCCCGAAGTATCCTTTCCCACATGGATTCTCTCTCATCCGTCCTAGCTCTGGGGTACCCTGCTCCTGAGCTACGCTACTACTGTCAGAAAACATTTAAATGGCATCCTACATGCAAAAAGTCGTTTAGTCTTCACAATCACTCAATGAAATAGGACTCATTGGATCCCCACTTTAACAAAACTGATGCACTAAAGTAGTCCGCCCACCGTTACACGGCTAATGAGCTAGCAGAACCAGAAGTTGCAAAGTTCATGACCCCAGCAAGTAGGCACACTGAACTAGAACATCCATGATGCCCCAAGAGACCATTCTGGACGCTGCCTCCTCCAGGAAGTTCTCCCGGGTCCACTCCAGCCCATGCTGATCACTCAAGCGACCTTGTAATCTTGGTAATAGGTTAACCTACATTACTGATTTGAGTTGCAAAAGTCTCAGAGTCGGGACTGCAAACCTGAGTACAGTCACCTGTCTCTCGGAGGCACGACTGCTGGAAACATCCATGGGGAATGGCACCGAGAGCTGGAAGCCCAGCTGATGGCCTTCAGCTCTGGGGAGGCGGGGCCTCCTTGGTCCTGCCCCCTCTTCACCTATCGGAGGGAAAGTGTAAGACCAGGCCACAGCTGGGAAATAGACAAGACAGCTGTGAGCTGGGGAGCAGACACAAGCCAGGCTCTGTGGCTTCCACAGCCCCACTGAGACCACTCAGTATGAGCAGTCGGAGGCCCTAGGCCTCAGGAACCCCCAGGGACCCTCCGTGCAGGGCACAACGGGGAGCTCTCATCAGAAGTCAGGACCACGCGGGCGGGCTTGTGTTGTGAGAGATCTTCCTCCCAAAATCACTGCCTTGCTTTCAAAGACCAGGGTTCCCCAAGTAAGTTTCCCTCACTTACAGCATTGACGTGCACAGTGCATCTCACTTCCCAGGGACATGGAAGGGACATCGCCTTCATCAAGATGCCCTGACGCTTTGCTTATTTTAGATAAATGTGGGGGAACCACGAAAGCGCGAGACATCGTTTGGGGTTGAGAGAGAGCATGACACAGTTTAATCACGACTCAGAAACACATCACCGCCAGTCTGTACCCTAATTAAGCCCACTGCTTTCCAGCAGAATTACAGGGACAGTTTCTGATTCTGTCAAAACAAAGAACGAAGTCGGGCCAGCTTTCACTCCTTCTCTTAACCACATTTCTAAAAGCATCTTGCTGAAACATCAACTAATCATAAGCTAAGAGTCAGCTCTTCCTACGGGCGCGGTCAAATAGGAGTCTTCATTCAGCAGTTTCCTGCCTTGTCAGTTTCCACACACAGACACATAGCATGCGCACAAGCTCACCCAGGCGAACATCGAAAGGGAACCTGAGGATTTTTTGCACGTGGCTTATGGAATCAATCACACCCATTGCTTCAGGTTAAATGTCTCCATGTGTAAAGCAACAGGAAGAAGGGGGGGGGTGGTCTCTGCTCCTCACAGAAGGCTGGCTGTGGCCATACTTCTCCAAAGAGGCGTGGCCGACTTCACGATTCAGTGAGTTTGGCTGGGGTGAGTCTTCGTGAGGCTGCAGTCTTTCGCAGAACCGAGAACGTAGGAATCGGCCAGCCCCAGATTTTCTGACTGGCATTAAACAGGCTGGTTTGTTTAAGGGCATGGCTAACTTAGGGGTCATTTATCTTGTCCAATTCCAGACATACCCCAATCAGCAATAAAGCAAACAACATTTATTAGTGCTGGATGCTGTTGAGACTCGAGTGAATAGAAGACCTAGTTCTGACCCTCAAGGATCTAAGAAATGAACAAACAAGAGGTCACTGTGCAAAATAAAAAACTGTGCACAAAATAAAAAAAATAGTGCATACAAAGTATTGTGCTTGGAAAAACCAATAATTAGAAAAGACACATACATACACACATACACACGGGTACTTCAAAAACTTGACAGAATGGAATTAAAAGATAATATGCACTTTCCACAATTATTAGATACATGTTTATTACATACATAAAACATGTATACATATATAAAAATATATATAATGCCTTATCCTTAAAAAGATTTGGAAGTAGTTTCTATGTGCATGTGATAAAAGGTGAATAGGGGCTAGCGCTGTGGCGCAGTAGGTTAAAGCCCCAGCCTGCAACATCAGCATCCCAACACGGGTGCTAGTTCAAGTCCCGGCTGCTCCACTTCTGATCCGCCTCCCTGCTAAAGTGCCTGGGAAAGTGTTGGAAGATGGCCCAAGTGCGTGGGCCCCTGCTGCCCATGTGAGAGCCCCAGACTGAACTCCTAGCTCCTGACTTTGGACTGGATCAGCCCTGGTTGTCATAAGTATTTAGAGTGAACCAATGGAGGGGAGCACTCTATATCTGCATCTCAAACAAATCAAAAAATCAAAAAAAAAACACATTTGGGACGATGGTGGTCATTTTCATAATCACGTAATAGAACTGTCTGATATTCTCATCTTCCAGATCTCTCCTACAGGCAGCAAAGCCACCAGCCACAATGTCATCTGGCCATCCATGATTGTAAGAAAAGTGAAGGAGGGTCTGGGTCTGGGCTGGCTTACACCTGGCGAAATGGACACACAAGCAGGGTCTGTGGGAAAACCGGGCGGAGAAGCGCAGGTTATCAGGGCCCGCTCTGTGCCTCCCAAAGGTCACTTCGCCACAACCTCTTCCTTTCTAGACCGCATTTGGATGCCTGGGAAAAGGTTATCAGAGGTTAGAACGTCCTTGGGTCCTTTTTGGCTGGCTTTGTCAACCAGGCAGTTGGCCAAAGAAAGGAGGAAAGAACCCAAGTGGCCTAAATATTATTCACCAAAAATATCACTGAAATCAGGGCAGAAGCAAACAGAGGCCCCTAAGGACCCAGCGGTGATGGGAAGTCCCTGGGCACAAAGGCCCCGCGGAGAATTCCTGCCCCTGGTTCCCCAGGGCTGCAGGGAGGCTGTGGCCCTCCGGATAGCTGAAATCCTCTGCAGGCAACAGAGCTGGGTGCACAGCAGGCTCCGCCCCAGAGGCGCCCAGATATGGGTTCGTGGAAAGTGGTGGCAGCTCCAGGAGCCAACAGTTTAGACCCAAAGGACAGAAAAGTTTATTTCTAGGTAAAACAGTTTTTGCTTTGAGAAGAGTAATAGTGTCCACTGGGAAGAATGCATGCTGGTGCCCCCACGCAGCACGCTAACACCAGCAGGGGCTCCCCACCTTCGTCCCTGAGGACACCCCCACTCTGCTCCAGCGCAATCCCACCTGGTCCTGGACCCACAGTCGGCGCTTGCATCGGCACCGTCACTGCCGTCCGAACTCATTTCACCAAATGGGAAACTCGGGCTGCCGGGCCGTGCGTGACTGATAGAAGATGACTCGGATTCCAGCAGGGTGGATTCCAGATGTTCCGAATCCAAGCCCAGCGTCTCTGCTCAACAACACTTTCTCACATAGGAATAAACAGCAACCTTCGTGGTTTTTTTTTTAAAGTTTTTCTTTTCAATTTAACACTGCCCCCATTTCTTTCCTACAAAGGAATACATTAATGGCAATTTCACGTCTCTATTTCAAATGAAAAGAAATTTGTGGTTTGGAAAATAAAGCCCTCCAGAAATGTCTAAAAACAAAACCACAGACACGGCTTGAAAGAGCCTTGGAATTCTCTGACCATAAAATCCAGAGAGGTGCGCCTTCCTATTTGGGGAAAGCCTGCTGGTGTCTTGGGATAGGGGTGAACCAGAAGTGGTATCCAAGGAACTCCAAAAAGAGTTGGCTTGCTGCCCCAAAGGAGGGGGGGGAGGTTCTTTTGGGGAAACTGGGGTCAACACGAGAAGCAGCCTAGAGAAAAACATCACACTGGCTTTACGTTTTTAAAGTCCACAAACTATCGCATGGTCAACCAGATTCTTCTCTCCAGATGGTTATGCCAATGATGACTTCACTGGATCCGGGAACCTTTTCCCTAGTAGCCCACAGAACGTAGGGGAATGGTACTGGCCGCTGTCACAACAGAATCGGTGGCACTCTGGCCAGTCGGGGGACCAGCCTCACCCAGCTGCGCTCACTGGGAGGCGGCGTCTCCCTCTCGGGCCCGCACCCCTGCGGACCTCAGTGAAGAAGCTGGGTACCCCTCATGGCCAGGTCCCGGTCCCAGAACACCCGAGGGGACACGTAAGGTTGTCAGTGCCTCTTCTGCAACTGCTCGTCGCTGGGCAAAGTAGACAACAGGGACCCCCACCTAAACATGCGGGACAGCACTGCCGTGGGAACTCTGTTCACCAGCACTGTGAATACACGTTCTCCCCGAGTGCTAGTTTCTCCACTCTGGCCAGGTAATGGGGAAGCCCTTGTACAGCAGCCGGAAGGTAATGACTATGAGATGGGAATCACACGAGCTAGATGTTAGCGACACCACACTTAGCTGCACCGCACCTGTGCCAGGGCTGAGCCTTACCCCTGCTTTCATATTCTAGATGATGAGGGAAGAACACGCAGGCTATGAGGCGGCATGGCCGCCTGCCTACACACACACTCACCCCCACTCTCCCTCCCTAAGTCAGGGGCAGTGACCCCACCAGGGGAGAGCCCGGGGTCAGTCCCAAGCTAACCTCTTTATGTCTCCCCTAGCTCTTTGTAGTGGTCTTAGTCCATCTGGTGTGGCGGCCATGAGATACCGAAGGCTGGGCTCCCCAGGAGGGAAGATTCACGGGCTCGCTGTTCTGGTGGCACGGCACCGGCGTCCTGGCGAGGGCATCCGGCTGTGTCCCAACCTGGCAGGGAAGCGTCCAGGGGACTGGTGGCGTGCAAGGGGCACAGGGGTGCCAGGGAGGCTACAGGAGGCTGAGCAGAGGCCCAGGCTCCCTGACAGCAACCGGCCCCCTTGGCTTCCTGTGAGAGGGGGAACGCACTCCCTGAGAAAAGCATCAGTTCCTCTTAAACACCCAATCGCCTCCCAAGAGCCCCACCCCTTAAAGGAGCCATTGTCTCTCAACACCACGGCCGTGGGAACCAAGCTCCCAGCACGTGAACCTCTGCCAGAGCCCGTGGGCAGCCTTTTCCTTTCTTCACTCCGAGAAAACACTACAAGGACCGGGCTCACATCTGCATAGCGCAAGGAAAGACGAGTCACTGAGATCAGGATGAGTTCCCGCACAGCTGTCTACAGAACACAAATCGAGTTAAATGCAACGTGAACCCCATTGTCCCAAGTAGCCCCATCTTAAAATAGGAGAGATACCCTTTGGGCCAGGAATGCATCTCTATTGGTTTCTAGATTAGAGTTCTGACAGCTGGAATAACAAAAATGCAGCAATGTGAGCCTATTCACTTATTTGAAGAGGTAGAGGTAGGAGGTAAGAGGTAGGAGGTAGTGGGGAGAGGGGGAGTGGGGGAGAGGGGGAGAGAGGGAGAGAGAGGTGTAGAGGTGTAGAGGTGTAGAGGTGTAGAGGTAGAGGTAGAGGTAGGGAGAGAGAGAAGTCTTCCATCTGCTGGTTCACTCCCCAAATGGCTGCAACAGCTGGAGCTGAGCCAATCTGAAGCCAGGAGCTTCTTCCGGGTCTCCCAAGCAGGTGCAGGGACCCAAGAATTTGGGCCATCTTCTACTGCTTTCCCAGGCCACAGCAGAGAGCTGGATCAGAAGTGGAGCGGCTGGGACTCGAACTGGCATCCATATCGGATGCTGGCACCTTTACTCGCTATGCCACAGCACCAGCCCTGAGCCTGTCTTTAAAAATAGTCCATCAGATCTCCTGGCCTTAAAGATGTTGGCCACGACACATAGGCTACACAGCAATGGATTTCCAAGTCCAACATACACAAAATCTCCCATTACTTCTCCATGACCAATTAGATAGAAATCTTCGCTGCCAAAACTATTTCTAAAATCTTTCTTGAGGATGGCTCAGGACCTCTCCCTGGAAGATACTGATCACAGCGGACTGCTAGGAGACAGGATGCAGCCATGTTCCACCCACGTACTCGTGGGTCCAGCCAGTGCTTGCGGACAGCTGACTTTGCATAGCACTGTCCCTTCCATTGTAATTCCCAGAAGCCCCACTCAGCTTTGTCTCAACAACTTGTCATCAATGAGCTGAACGCAGTAGTTCAGACTGAGGACCCCGGGCACCTAAGTGCTGTTTCAGACACTCAAAAGAAGCCAAGGCGGGGCCAGCAAGTGGCTCAGTGAGCCGGTTAAGTGGCACTTCCGCCACTGCCATCCCAAATCTGAGCCCCAGTTAAGAGTCCAACAGTGGAAGATGGCCCTAGTGGGTGGTCAAGACGGAGTTCCTGGCTCCTTGCTCTGGACTGGTCCAGTCCTGGCTGTTGAAGTCACTGGGTAAGTGAACCAGCAGATGGATGGCCTGTCTCTCCCCCTCTCTCTGTCACTCTGCCTTTCAAAGAAATAAGTAAATCTTATAACAGAAGAAGATGCCTGGCCATCATGGTGCATTTATACTTCCCCTTATGTTGTTCTGGATCTGTGAGATATAACACCACCTAGAACACTACTCCTGAATGTTCTTTTGGTGACCAGTAAGTCTAATGCTTAATCCATCTAAAAAAGTTACTTTTTCACCTGAAAAGCTGTCATGTTTCGGCCTTCTGGAAGACATGGTATTTCACAGATGTAGATTTCAGAACAAAGTTTAATTCCCCCTGTGAAAGTCTGGCTTAGATGCACTTGGCCCAGACTCAGCCACCACACCTTCTCAAGGAAAAATTCAGTTTTTTTTTTTTAAACTAGGACAGTGATGTCTGGGAGAAATCTAGAGAGAGCAAAGTCACCTGCTCCCTGAGGGGCCCAGCACTGTGGTTGGACTGGCTTGTAACCCAGTGAAGACAATACCAAGGTGTTGGGGCTTTGGGGGCTACGGGTTCCCCCATAGCCACACTTTCTGTTGGAAACCGTGTCTAAGAGTGTGAGGGGTCCTGAGGGTGCCTGGATCCATGGGGATCTGAAGTTCCTACTTTTTGTTAAAACGGGAAACCTGTGCCTTGCTGGCCTGTGTCTACATCATGTCTAGACTTCACAAGGATGGTGACTGCAAAGCAGACACTCCCGCAAATGTTCCACGAGCCCGGCTCTCCACGCCAGGACTTCCACGCTGCTTTTGCAGTTCTACAGCTGTGGACGCACAGGAGGGGCAGCCAGTTCTGACAAAAAGGAACGCGGGGGCTCCCGGCCCTGAAGCTTGCACTGAGCAGGTGGACATCGGCAAAGCAAGCCGCCTGCCTGTGTTTGTGTCAATTTAATCCAGACTTGGAGCACACGATTTATAAAATTTACAAGAGAAAAACTATCATAGTGGGAAAGCATCCTGCTAGCTTTAAAAAAAAATTTTTTTTTGGCCGGCGCCGCAACTCACTAGGCTAATCCTCCGCCTTGTGGTGCCGGCACACCGGGTTCTAGTCCTCTTCCAGGCCAGCTCTCTGCTGTGGCCAGGGAGTGCAGTGGAGGATGGCCCAAGTGCTTGGGCCCTGCACCCCATGGGAGACCAGGAGAAGCACCTGGCTCCTGCCATCAGATCAGTGCGGTACACCGGCCGCAGCGCGCCGGCCGCAGCAGCCATTGGAGAGTGAACCAATGGCAAAAGGAAGACCTTTCTCTCTGTCTCTCTCGCTCACTGTCCACTCTGCCTGTCAAAAAAAAAAAATTTTTTTTTAATTTCCTGAGTAACTGATTAAGACGACCCTAACCCTAGGAACCAAAAGAACTATCTCACGGAGATACCCCTTGGTGGTAGGTGTTTAGCCTAGCACTTACGATACTTGGGCTCTGCATCAGAGTGCCTGGCTTTGGTACCCACACCTGTGGATCCCGACGCCCGCTCATGCACACCCTATGCGGGCAGCAGGTGATGGTCCACGTGATCGGATGCCTGCCTTACATGGAACACCGGGATGAATTCCAGGCTTCCAGCTTTAGCTGGCTCAGCGGCAGGGATGGGGGAGTGAACCAGCAGATGGGGCGGGGGGAGGGTCTGGCATGCTTTCTCTCTCAATCTAAGAGGAAGAACAGTTTTGCCAGGGGTGGCAGCCTGGTGGAATCCTCGGAACCATCTAAGGAGGGAAGAAACAACAAGCTCACGGATGGATAGAAAGGAGGGAGACTGACCTCTGACCGAGTGCTCCACCTCCTCTGCATGACCGCTGCCCAGTGTGGGAATTCGACTCCACCACAAGCCACAGACCAGAAGAGAACTTCCAGTGTGGGCTTGTGGTTCATGCAGCGCACTGTGGGGCAGACCTCAGAGGACCGCTAAAAAGTGCCAGCCCCTCTTCGCTGTGGCCTGGGAGGTCTCGCCCTGTTAGAGTGTTAGGCTTGAAATCGTGGACAACACAGCACAAACGCACGCTTTAAAAAATAAAGCATGCTCTCTTAAGAAGCATGGTTTTTGTTCTGGTTTTTAGAAAAGGTGCTGAATACGTTTCTAAGCAGAAAGCCCTACTAATGGCTGCACTGAATTCTCTCTTAAGAGTTCAGCGAGACACAACGGCGCGCAAGACCCACGCTTCTCAAACTTTAATGAGCCTGCAATTCACCTGAGGGCCTTGTTGAACTGAAAATCGTGACTCAGCAGGTCTGGGGCCTGTGAGTCTGCGTGACTAACAAGTTGACCGGTGAACTCAACACTGACGGTTTACATAACATATTTGGAACAAAGCATTCCAGAAAATTCCAGCAAGTCGATGTCCCCCATGACATGTGCATGTTTGTGCACAGACACGGTGTCACATACACACACACCCCAAAATTTTAGGCATGGGAATGCGGGATGAGAACGATACTCTAGGATGACAATGGGTAACAGCCATAGACTCGGGCCCGAGGCAAATCCAGCCTCTGCCCATAGCCAAACAAACCAGGGTGAACTTGGGCAAATGACTTAACTCTTTGGGCTTCTGTTTATTCTGGCTGTAGTCAAATCTTAATTCTGGGAGCCGCTGCTGTGGCATGGTGGGTAAGGCCACCACCTGCAGAGTTAGCATCGCCTATGGGTGCCCATTCAGTCCTGGCTGCTCTACTTCCGTTCCAGCTCTCTGCTATGGTCTGGGAAAGCCATAGAAGATGGCCCAAGTCCTTGGGCCTCTGCACCCAAGTGGGAGACTTGGAAGAAGCTCCAGGCTCCAGGCTCCAGGCTCCAGGCTTTGGATCCGTCCAGCTCCGGCCATAGCGGCCAATTGGGGAGTGAACCATTGGATGGAAGATCTCGATCTCTCTCTCTCTCTCTCTCTGCCTCTACCTCTGTAACTCCACCTTTCAAAATAAATAAATATATAAATAAATCTTTAAAACTAATTAATTCTGACTCCTCCCCTGTTGGAGGCTTAGTTGAGCCAATGTATGGCTAGAACTAAAGACAGGGCTTGAGCTCCATGAGTAATCGTCACTATTAGAGCACAACACTCTCCCATGAAAGTCAGAGCTATTTCCCAACTCCTAGCTCAACCAACGATTACAAAGCAAACAGGGGTTCCACGTATAAAGTGATATCCAAGGCCGGCTACTGTTTAGACATGGCCTCCCGCATGATTGTCCTGCCAGTCTTAGGGGCCAGCCAGCAAAACACCATAGCTGCTCCAGGGGGATCGGGACCTCAGTAAAATGGGGGTACCACCACCCATGGCCCCTCAAAGGCAACTCGATGTGGTCAAGGATCAGGGTGACAATGTGGAGCTCTTGGAAATTCTGCCCCACTCCAAGGGCATTCATCGTGTGTGTGTGTGTGTGTGTGTGTGTGTGCGCGCGCGCGTGCTAGGAGGGGGTGCAGGCAGTTTTGCAGGGAAAGTCTGCATGTGTCTCTTACTGACTAACACCCACCTCCCCCTCACCACGGGGCAGCCTCCCAATCATGGTGGAGAAACCCCAGGATGCCAGGAAGAGACTCACCCCCCTGGCTCTCCCTCACACTCCTCCACTGCCCTGCTCATTCGAGAATTCCAGTGTAGGAATTCTATTCAGCTGGCCTCAGCCGCAGTGCGGCAACACTTAAAGCAGTGCTTTTACTAGTGTGGCCTCGGGGTCCAGGAGGTTAAAACCATTTCCCCCAGCATCCCATGATGTCAGACTTCCTCTCTTGACCTCTCACGATGATGTCATCACTCAGAGGGCAAATGGGACGAACGCTGGTGAATTCTTGTGTCTGCACACGGTACCTTGACACAGTATCTGAAGGTCTTGAGCCCTCAATCATTCCCACAAGTGCAAAAAGTGTCCTGAGACCAAAGGTTCGCGAGCCACAGCCCTACACCAACACCCATCATTTGCTTATTATCGTAACTCAAGTTCTGACAAGTTCAATGTTTTGCGGAGAGACTACTGAGTTCAGAATTCAGTGCCAGAGTTTGTGGGAAGTGTGAGTGACAGGTTAAGGTACAGGGAAGACTGGGGGGAATGGGCATATTGACATTAAGCAACACACAAAAAAATGTAATTCTGATCATCCTATGTCCCAGATTTTGCCGGACAGTTCTAATGTCAACTCCAGAACTACATATAGACATGGTTTTCAGCTGGTGGAGAGATGGGTGCAGGAGAGGGATGATGGGAACCTGGCTGATGAGTTCAAGCTTGCTCGCAATAGAAAGCTTGAGTGATGTGATCAAATCAGAGAACCCAGGGTAACACCTAGGAAAGAATGTGTCATGTGGGAGTACAGGAGAACAGGAGACAATGAACTTGAAGGGCCAAAGAAGTGGACATTTATGCATGGAGCAAGCAAATCAACATGCCACTGTGCAGTCTGCAAGGGTAGGAACCATGTCCCTGTGCTTGTGGGAGGGATCACCATGCACATGGAGGGGGAAAGAATGAGAAAAATATAAGGGTTGGGTGGAGGGAGAGGAGCCAGTGAGGGAGCCCAATGAGGCATAATCAGGAGGGAGAACTGAGCAGTGCCCTAGGCGTGTGTCCCGGAGAGCCAGGGACGCAGAGGGAGAGAGATGATGAGGGCTGAGAAGGCTTGGCCAGGCCTCTGCAATGCTTAAGATCCGTGAGAGCCATGTGCCTGGGGGAAAAGTACAAGAGCCGAACTTCACTCGATGTCTGCTGTGGAGATGCGAGGAGGCAGGGGGTGCAGGATCAGCAGGGTCAGGTGTGCCACAGGGAGGCCCGGGGCAGGGGGTGTTTTGCTCGTTTGGGGGGGGGGGCACTTTGCTCACACGTGTGAAGTGGGAGGGCCAGCAGAGTGGAGAGATGTCAAACGTCAGCCAGTGAAGCAGACTCTGACAGACAGGAGAAAGTGGATGGGGGAGTACAAGTGGGGGACTGAGCAGAAGGGGAGCCTCAAACAAGCTCCTGGAGAGGAAGAAGGGACACTCAACTGGATGCGCGTGTTTGAACCTTTCTTGAGTAGCTATGGGGCAGAACTGTGCGTGTGCGCATGCGTGTGTGGGAGCAGGAGCGTGTGCACGTGTGTTTGGATGCAGAAGGGCGGGCAAAGGTGAGAGCTAACAGGCAGAAGCCACTGGAATAAAAGCCAAAGGGCTACTTCAGAAACTAAGGATTTGTTTACCCCTTGTCTGTCTGTCCCCAGTTTTAACCCAGATCAGGGTTACAGGAGGGAAGAAAAAAAAAAGGACCTGTATTATACATTCCTTGGGAGACTTCTATTATTATCACCATCTTGTAATGTAATTATCTGAACTTTTTATTTCTAAAAAAAGTTTCTGGAACTCATTCTCGCCCCACCCTCATACCTTTCCATTAATAATGGACTTAATGACTTGGCATAAATAAGACTCACACGACACATGCATGGAAGCAAGCAGAAAGCGGCCTGACCACCATGGATTTCTCTATCCCAACTCTACCCAGCGCTTCAGGATCTTACCACGCGGCTGGACAGGCAGAGGGTCTCACCGACTAGTCCACCTCTCTCCTTGCTCTATCCATCAGGGTTGACTCGGAAGCCAGCAGGTCCCCAGAGAAATAGAAGAGAGATCTGAGCCCTAAAAATGTGTCTAACAGAATCCTACTTAACCACACAGAACATACCAAGCACATGCAATGAACGGATCTGTTGTGTGTTCTTTAGCAGGTGTTTCGTTCTAGTGAGTTTCTCAAAAGCACTTCTCGCATTGGTAACGTTAAGATACCAAATGCTGTTCAGAAACAGCATTCTAGGACAGTCCCCACAAAACTGGCACTGGCCCTCCTAATTTTATCCATGTGTGCCTTCCTCCTTGAGGGCAGATACCATTTCTGACGCATCTCTGTATCCAGACAGTAGCACACTGCACTTTACAAACGTTTCGTTTTAGAATGCCATGTGAGTCGTACAAGAGCTTTATTTTATAGGCAAAGGCAGCCGTGAAGTTGAGAGCCATATTACGTTCCTGAGAGCATCCCGGGGACTGGAGGACATGTTTGCTCACTCCAGAGACACCTAACTTCCTCATCAGGAAAGCCGTATCTCGCAGGACACCAAGGCTTGGTCACCACGCAACAGTCGGAGTGATGAGGGAAGTCCCAGGACTCGCACAGCAGAGCCTACCCCACGTCTAAGCATCTGACGAATGAAGCCAACACAGCACTGGGGCTGGCCCAGCATCAAGAGAATGAGGAGGAAACAGAGTTCTGGAATTCACGCTGTCTCCCTAGACCTTGACTTGCGTTGCCATTGAACCCGTAACATCTCTGATGGGGAAACCGGCCTGCGGCGAGCTAAGGACCCACAGCTGGGCAAGGGCACGTGTCCATTTCTGTCCCTCCTCCTCCCTGCCCACTGGACAGCACTCGGCAGTAACTAGCCCTGGAACAGAGCCCAGGACACGCTGCCTGCCTCTCGGCTGCCCCAGCTCTTTAGGTCATCTGATCTGGTACACAAGGATTCAGAGTGCTACTATGACAGAACCCTTCACGGGGTAAACGTCACAGCATTCTTCTGACATTCTTGTTGATAAATCTATGTCTTCCTGTTACCTTTCATAGTGATGGGTATAGCACACTTTGGTAGTGCATTTTCTCTTATGCCAAAAATGTTTGTTCTTCTTGTATTATCAAACAAATTTATTAAAGAGATTACTGCAAAGGGAGTGACACATTTTTAATAAAAGTGCATGAAATGACTTGTTATTCAGTAGGAATACTGGCAGACATATGAGATTTGCAGGCATTAGAGCCTCGTGAGTTTATCTGAAAGATTACATAATGGGTATCATTTAGCTCTAATACAAAACAATATTCTATCAAATTTTAAAATCCGCTATTCGGGGCAGGCGTTGTGGCGTAGCAGGAAAAGCTGCCACTTGCGACCCCAGCATTCCAAATGGGTGCTGATTGGAGTTCTAGCTGTTCCACTTGTGTTCTGGCTCTTGACCAACGGACTAGGCAAACAGCAGAAGATGGCCCAAGTGCTTTGGCCCCTGTTACCCCTGTGGAAGACCTGGATGAAGCTCCTGGCTTCAGCCCGACACAGCCCCAGCAGTTGCAGCCACCTGGGGAGCTGGACCAGAGGCTAGAAACTCCTCTCTCTCTCTCTCTCTCTCTTTCTCAACTCTGACTTGCAAATAAATCAATCTTAAAAAAGAAATAATCCACTGCCCATTCATATGACTTGCACACACATCTCAATGATTAGCGCACTATGTGAAGTGATCGGTTACAAACTGAGCCTGAAAAACAGATGATTTTCCCTTTAAATCATTACTGGACGTTCCCCCCGGACTCAGGGCTTCAGAAAGGAGGAATGATTTCCAAGAGAACCCATGAGCTCACGCAGGAACTATTATACACGCATACTGGGCGCTGAGGTCTCCTAGAGGCTCACAGACGGCATGAGACAAGCTCTGTGGCTGCACGATTTTCATCCTACATTTGGCTGGCTCGCTCAATTATATGTGCTTTTAATTACGTTAGTGTAAATATTTTAAAGCTTCATAACTGCTAAAATATAGAAAATATGCTCCTCAAAGTATTGATTTTTCTCTGCATTCCTCATGTCAAATCCCCAATCCTTAGAGATTACGCAGCATACAACTCACACTTGATAAATATTCATCGAATTAAAGAAGGAATCTCAATGTCTAGGGGCCGGCGCTGTGGTCTAATGGGTTGAGCCGCCACCTGCAATGTTGGCATACCATACGGACACTGGTTTGGGTCCTGGCTGCTCCATTTCTGAACCAGCTCTCTGCTAATGTGTCTGGGAAAGCAGCAGAGGATGGCCCAGGTGCTTGGGCCCCTGCACGCAGGTGGGAGACGCAGAAGAAGTTCCTGGCTCCTGGCTTCAGCCTGGCCTAGCGCTGGTTGTTGTAGCCATCTGGAGAGTGAACCAGCAAATGAAGACCTCTCTCCCTACCTTTCAAATAAATAAATAATCTTTAAAAAAAAAAAATCTCTCTCTGTGCCTCTGTCAAATAATAAAATAAATCTTAAAAAAAAAAATATCTAATCGGGGTAAGCCCATCACCTAGAGGCTTTGCCACCAGTTGGGGTGCCTGGGTTCAAGTCCAGGCTCCACTTGCAATTCCAGCTTCCTGCTAACGCACACCCTGGGAAGCAGCAGGCTATGGAGACTTGCGCTGAGTTCTTGGCTTCTGGCTTTGGCCTGGGCCCTTGAGGGTATGAGGGAAGTAAGCCAGCAGATGGGAGCTGTATCTGTCAAATAAGTGAGTAAAAGAATATCCACGCAAACCCGTGGCATTAAAGCGTCCATCACGACTTCAGCTGTGTAATGTGAGGGAACCTGGAGCTCACCTTGCATGGTAGGTCATGGTGACACACACACCACCCAGTCTTGCTTGGTCCAGAGACAGGAATTCACAGAATGCATACAAATTCTTGTCATCTCACCATCTGAACTAGTTAAAAAATACACACTCAAGTATTTAATTGATAAGTTACTTAAAAGTTAAAGGAGGAGGGCCAGCCGGTGCTGTGGTGTAGCGGATAAAGCCTTTGCCTGCAGTGCCGGCATCCCATATGGGCGCCAGTTCGAGTCCCAGCGGCCCCACTTCTGATCCAGCTCTCTGCTATGGCCTGGGAAAGCAGTGGAAGATGGCCCAAGTCCTTGGTTCCCTGCACCCGCGTGGGAGACCGGGCCCTTGCGGCCATCTGGGAGTGAACCAGCAGAAGGAAGACCTCCCTCTCTCTCTGTGCCTCTGCCTCTCTGTAACTCTGACTTTCAAATAAATAAATAAATCATTTAAAAACATTAAAAATAATTTGGAGGCAATATCCCACAAGCACTGTCTTTGAGAATTTCCTGTATATCAAAAGAGAACATTTGTTAATTTAGAAGAGGCAGTTGGAATTAATCATTTAGGATGAAATGAATTGATTGGGATTTCAGAAATAGCTGCACAACCGAATATATTTTTAAAATTTCTTTTACTCTGCCCTACTTATGGGTAAACCCACAAAAGTAAAACTGCTCATATATAATAATCACAAGTGTTTTATGTTTATCTTAATAGTTAGAGATTGGTAACCTAACATCTCATTTAAATTTATCAAGAGAAATGAGTTCTAAAAAACTTATTAACAGCTACAAAAGTTGTGACTGTTTACTCTTTTTTAGATTTATTAATTTATTTGAAAGGCAGAGTTACAGACAAATGGCCACAGCGGCCAGGGCAGGGCCAGGCCAAAGCCAGGAGCCAGGAGCCTCCTCCAGGCCTCCCACGTGGGTGCAGGGGCCCAAACACTTGGGCCATCTTCCCCTGCTTTCCCAGGTGCGTTAGCAGGGAGCTGGATCGGAAGTGGAGCAGTCCATATGAGATGTCAGTGTTGCCGCCAGTGGCTTTACCCACTAAGCCACAACACTGTCCCCCCCCCCCCCGACTCTTTACTTTTTAAATGAAAATAGGTTTTACTTTTAAAAATCGGAACTTCTGAGGGCAGTGTTAAGCTGCTGGTTGGCACATCGACATGCCACACTGGAGTGCCAACTCAAGATCTGGCTACCATACTTCCCATTCAGCATCCTGCGACCCACCTGCGAGACAGAAATGATGGCCCCAGTACTTGGGGTCCTGCCACTTATCTGGGAGACCTGGGTTTTGAGGACATTCGGGGTATGAACCAGCAGATGGAAGATCTCTCTCTCTTTCTCTCTCCCTCTCTTTCAAATAATTTTTTTTAATATTAGACTTTCACTCTGAAAATCTTCTAGATTGAAAAACTCAGAGACATCAGGTATATGGTTGATTTTAATTTCTTAGGGCTTATGTTGAAAAGGTCATCTTAATTACAGAAAAAAAATAAATAATTCTCAAAAAACTAGGTTGCATACATTTTTAGATCAAAAACAGATTAATTAAATGTAAAAGGTTTATAGAAATGTTTTGAGGATTTATGTTGAAAAGTTAACAACTAATTATAAAAGCCTTACTGGACAAATCAATTATTCAAATCAACACCAGTGCCTATTATATACTGAAACATGGGAATTATTGCTCCCTTCAGGAAGACACTCAAATCATGCATCTAGAACATTCTACGTGAAATGTGAACACACAGTCGTCGTAACACCTAATGTGCAGTTTTTCTCATAGCAATGCTAACAACAAAAGTATTTTTTGTTCTTTTGGGAAACTTTCAGAATTGTATACACAGATACCATCAAAATTTCTAGAATGTAAAACATCTCGAGTTTTGAAAACGTGCCTATTTAAGTCTGTTTTCGGCATCTTTTAATCCAGAGATTTTTTTCTGAACTCATGAAAACAAACATTGCCTCTTACAGTCAAGCTGTTCAGGAGCGGCTGCCTGTTCCTCCAATGAGAACTCACTGGTGCTGAGAAAAAAGGCAATTCTGAAATAGATTCAAACATAGGAAAGCCAGAAATAGCAGCAAGACACCTGCTGACAAACAGTGACAAATCCCACTGACACTGCAATGACCCCCGTTAGTCAAGATTTAATTAAGGGGCATAATTAAGTCAGTGGAACAGAACACTAATGAGTGTTTTTTTAATATGGGTAATTACACGTAAAAATTCAAAGTGTGCCAGAGACCTAAATATATCATTAAAATGAATGGTATAGAATAACAAACAGAGTGCTAAGTACCCCATTGCTGTTTGAAAAAAAAAAAAACCTTCGACTAGGTCCCAGGTTGAATGAAGCTCTGCTAAGTTTATGTTGGCTTCATGCTGGGCACATTTGTTATTGTAATTTTGCAACAATAAGCGAGTATGTGTATTGAGATCCTGTTTTCAATGCAGATTCCATTGGCTTTGAAGTCTTTCTACGTTCAGCATTTTGTCCAACTGCAAATGAGCAATTAAGAGGCTTTTTGCAAGTATTTGGCTTCCTATGGCTCAGCTTCTGAAGGTGTCCATCTGAGCTGGAGCCGTCCACAGATGCGGGAGCCGGTGGCGTTACTCACTCGGAAGCATTTGCAATGAGCGCCGTCCTGACCCCGCGTGGGCTCCTTTGATTTGATCTTTGCTCAGCCCTGGAAATAACAGGTAGGACTGGGGGACGCTGACTGTAAAATACCACAGAGCAAGGTGAACAGGACCGGAGAAAGAGGCATTTGGGGCACAAGCAAAGAAGGCCAAAGCGACCCCGTTCTATTCTGCGGCTGAACAGCAAGCCCAGAGGCGCGGAGCTGGTCGGGGTGTTTTACTCCTGTCCCTCAGCTGGTGGCCTGAGGTCCCTGGCAGCCCTTTCACCCACTCCATGCAGGCAACAAGTGGAAAAGCAACCCCTGCCCACTACGCAGTGAGTGATTCTGGATCTCTCCTCTTCAAAAGTTACCCCGGCACTCACTTCCTGCAGCCACTACCCTCTCCCGTCTCGGGTCCAGCCTGCACGCCACAACATCCCAGAGGAACAGAGCAGCTTCATAACCCCGCTGTCAGTGGAGTCGAGCGCCTCCCATCCAAGAATCCAATTCCTACCGACACTCCTGCATGATCAGATTGGCGGCCAATCGCAACTTCTTGTACATAAATGCCAACGTGTCCATGCTGCTCTGGCAAGGTTTCTCCATGGGGAGGCACCTGTCTTTGACAAAGGGATTCAGGATAAAAATGTCTACTCAAGCTCTACAGAGCACTCAGAGGTGTGAGGGTTCACCAGATACAAAGACGGTTGGAACACAAAAGGAAGTAGAGAGAGAGCGAGCGACAGAGAAAATCACTTTTTGTTTAGATAGTGAGTTTAGAGAGCTCATTTTGCCTTAGTGCTTGTCATAAAAATAAGTATTATCTCTCTGACGGGGCTGGCATAACAGTTATCGGGAATCATATAAGGGTTTATACATACACACCCCAAACTACAGTTAATGATTAATTTCAAAATACTAGAAGCATATTAGCATGCCAATTGCATTCATGAATATTAAAAATTAAATCCATGCACATTAGGAGGTTGAGGCGCTGGGAGTCTTTGCGTCCAGGACAACTCTTAAAGGGACAGACAGGGAAATCCAAGTGACCATGTCCATTCTTCTAGGGGTCAGTTCAACACGTTTGCCACTGGGTGTCATTTTTAGTGGCACTGCATTGCTGATGTGTCTTGTTAGCCAGTTGCTGACTGGTGTCTTTACAAATATCTTTTTCCAACTGTTTATCTGCCACGGTCTTGGAAATAATAAATTTAAGAAACCCAGAATCAGCCATCTGTTCCAGGCTGTTGGGGTGCGGTGAGTTAACAGCCCCCTGACACCTCGTTTCCCATCTCAGGGTGCTGGGTTCAGTCCCAGCGGCTCTGGTTCAGATCCAGCTTCCTGGTATGCCTCCTGGGAGGCAGTGAATGACAGCCCAAGAATGTGGGCCCTTGCCACTCCAGAGGGGACACAGCTTGGCCTGGCACTTGGCGGCGAGTGAACTAGAGGATGGAAGATGTTTCTTTCTACTGCTCTGCCTTTCAATAAACCAAGGTGAACATTATCCACTACCACCCCCCCAACAACAACAACAAAAACTTGAGGGAAGAGCAAAACAGTTGCGAAGTCCAAATGCACCTTTGGGAACCCAAGAGGCTCAACTAACCGGAGCCACCGGCATGTCTGACCACCAACATCCCCTTACCTCCCCCTTTCCAAAGGCCACCCCTATCAAGTTACATCTGCATGATCAGAAGTCACTGGCCTGCTGCTTCCCAAAGGACCTCCTAAAACAGCCGCCACAAAAACCCACCAGCCCCAGCCTGCCAGCAGCCTGCACACGTGCCATCCGTACGTAAAGGCCTATGAAAGGTTGGAGTGCACAGCAAAATTTTTATGTCCGGGAGCAGGCCCAAGGAAAACTCACCCGCCATAACCCATTGTGGACAGAGGTTCATCTATCAGCAGACAAATGCAGGAACTCCAGAATGTCTCTCCTCAAATGAAATAATATATCTTTGAAAGCCAATGCCCGTTTTAGGCCCGAGGCCCATATATCAAGCCTGAGAGGCTGGTGGAATCGCTCCAGGGCCATTAACCTTCCACCTGTTTCCCCTTGTCCTTCAAGACGAGACCCTGCCCTTGATTTTCCTCCCTTCCCTGTTCATCTTCCGACAGAGTGTAAATGTAAAGCAGCGGGCCTGGGAAATAATTCAAAGGCAATGGACCAGAGGCATGGTTACAAATCTCTGCCACTGGCACTGTGACTTATGCAGGCAGTTTGTCACACATGAGCCAGGTGACCTCTGTGACATAACAGAGAAAAATATCGCCGGAGATCAAAGATGGGATGCGAGAGCTCTAAGTAACTGCTGCCCAGGGCGAGCGGGTTATCTGGATCCAAGGACTGCCTCTTAGACCAATGACATTGGTTTGAGGGAAGCAGAAAAGGTAGCCGGGGACTCTCAAGTTGAAATCACTGCTGTCAGGAGGAAGAGTGGTCTTTGCTGGGACATCAGGGTTCCCATGCTGTTTTCTTGATCATGCCTTGTAGTTGCTAGGAATGCCCCAAACAGGCAACACAAACCCATCTCATTCAGCCTTAACGTGGAGAAATTAACAGAAAATCCATCAGTGGGTCCACCATGAACTGGTTAGCTTGAATCCTTAAAAGCTACAGCTACGAAAGTAAAAAGAAAAGTTTTATTGTAGCTTATAAATTTCTAGGTCAAAGAAGTGGCTTAGTAAAATTTTTATGGCCCAATAGTTAAAATGAATCCCACATATTATGTGGAACATTAAAAAATATAGTAAAGGATCTACTAAGACCATATGCATGAAGTTCTTTTCTGAAGCTCCAAAGTAGGAGGAAGCGAAGGTGCTGCTTGGTGCACCCTCATCCCAAATCAGAGTGCCAGGTTCGAGTCCTGGCTCCTCCACTTCTGGTCCAACGCCCTGCGAATGAGCACCCCAGGGAGGAAGCCAGTGATGGCAAGGACGTATATCCCTGCCACCTACATGGGACACCCTGGTCCGGCCTTGACTGTTGGGGGCATTTGGGAAGTAAACCAGCACACAGAAGACCTCTCCCCTCTCTCCGACTTTCAAATAAAATTGGGGGGGGGGGGGGGGAACAGTTCAAAGCATTCTCCAAATGGGAGCAGACTTTAACAAAATGGACAAATACCTCCCAGAAGGACGTAAAAAGTAGGAATGTACATACAGGAAAGAGACTGGCGGGGCAAATATTCTTAAATCTACGTTCACAGTGATTTGTAGTTGCTGTTTATTCCCTAAGCGATGACCTTTCCCCAGTCACCCCGTGTATTCTCTGCAGGGTCAGAAAATGAACAAGGGCTGGGAACAGTTCTTGCTGGGCCCACTGTGTCTTTGGTAAGCGCATTTAATTTTGAATTTTTCATTACAAATGACGATGACGACAACCACCACCAGTCTTGTTTCACTGGCTGAGATGCAAAGCACCTTACTGCACCCATTTCCTGATCTGAAGCTCGGCAGCTCTCTAGCTGGGGAGCCAGCAGCACCCTCTGTGTCCTCAGCTCTCGAAAGCCACCCAACAGTACCTCCTTGCATGTGCTATTCCAGCCAGGGCGGACCCGCTACCCTGGTGGGTTTTCTCCTTCTTCAAGCTAGCTGCTCCCTACCTCGAATTTCTAACACGGGGAAACGTGAGAATATGCAATTAGTCAACTTGGTTTTTTAATCACTGGAAAGCTCTACTGCCCAAGTTTGGAACAATTTCAAATGCCCTCAGACACAGAGAAACATGAGGATACTGACCTTCCTAAGTTAGCCCCAAGGAGCGGCACAGAGCCCTGGGTCGCACATGAAATGGTCTGCTTGTGCAGCTTCCCGGGAAGATTAGTAATAGCGTCCATCAAATACTCCACGGGGGCTGGGATCCCGCGAATGTTGGCTGTGACTTCTATACAATTGAATTTGAAGCCCTCGAAGTATTTAGTGCTCAACTAGAATCAGAAACTGCTCAAGCCCAAAAGCACAGGGAGATCACCCAGCCAGACCTGCCGCCCTGCAGGTGAGAAAGGCGGAGCCACACAAGTCCACGACAATGTGTGGGTGGAGCTGCAGGCGCTGGCTCCCAATCCAGACCCTTCCACCACATGTGATACCAATCTTGCCTTTGGCTTTCATTTAAAAGTCAGATTTGGTTTGATGTCCCTTAAAATAGAATAGATGTAGAAACCTAATTATGAGAAATACATATGTTTTTAAAAGAACATAAAACGTTTTGTAATTATGGCCTTAGGCATCTGTTGGTATGAATAAATGTTAAAAGAC
Source organism: Oryctolagus cuniculus (assembly GCF_964237555.1). Classification (NCBI taxonomy): domain Eukaryota; kingdom Metazoa; phylum Chordata; class Mammalia; order Lagomorpha; family Leporidae; genus Oryctolagus; species Oryctolagus cuniculus. The sequence continues at coordinate 16,267,021 of NC_091444.1, read as the reverse complement.
TTTCATTTGTGGATTACAATTTGTTTTTGTAAAAATGGCACTAGAGTGATAGATACCACACTTTGAACTTTGGTGAAGGCTTTTTCTTCCTACAACAAGCTGTGTCATGTGACAGTGAGCGCCTGATTTTTATGTAATTCTGTTGTAGCTATTTTTCATTGTAAGTCTACTTTAAGCTTCTCCATAAATTAATATTTAATTTGTTCAGATAAATCCATGGTCTCTTATTGTAAATATGAATTAGTGGATGCGTCTTTGTAATTCTTACAAAAAAATCTCAAGCCAAGATCACACAACACTGCCAGTCACCAGTCTGTTTCCACTTCACTCTGATTATCTTGAGTTTTCTCTGCTTGCCAGTTATTAACAACGCGAAGCAAGCCTTGCTGTTCACTTAGGTGGAAATTTGATGGCTCTGACGCAAGCAAACACAAAAACATAAAACAGCAAATCTGAGAAAATGTCCATCGTGTTCAGAACGCCCACACAAAAGTATCTGAATGTCCAAAAAGCCACCTAAAATTGTTACTGCTTTCGGAAGAGGCTACAGGACAAAAGATGGAAAAGACACATGAATAGTAAGTTGTCGTAACCTTTGAAATCCACTAATGTTCTGTGACTTAAAACAAATAAAATATGGTGAGTCTGCAGCCAAAAAAAAAAAAAAAAGTCCTGGGCATGAATCACAGCTTACATTCCTCTCCATCCGCAAACAATTTCATTTGGGAAAGTTGCCACATAGTATCGACAGTGACAACAAATGGCATTGTCCGGCCAACATCTGTTTCCGACTCCCACACTGATACTGCAGGCCGGTACTTAGGAGTGAGTTTGTCTTCACAAGCTGCTGAGCCACAGAGGAACTGGAAATCACTGGGACGGTGAGGTTTTATTATTGGAACACAGGAAAACTTCCTCACCGTGCTGGGAAGTTCTGTATCTTTGAAATATTGGAACCGGGGCTATGGGAGCACATTAAGCCATGCGGAAGAGGACTTCTGAAGAAAGGGGAGGGAAAAAAATTGTTTCTTGTCCATTATGTCCTTGGGCTGAAGTCCCCGCTCCATCTCCATATAACTTCCTCACCCACCCTCCACTGAGAACCGTTGTTTTTTAAGATGTTATTGAGTTTCTTCTTCAAAGTGACAGAACGGAATCCCAAAGAAATTCTTAGCCAAATATGTTAAATAAACACCAGTGTTTCTTTATAACAACAAGAATCAAATGGAACCGGAATTTTTTTCCCTTTGATTTTTTTTCTAAATTCACACTGCCACACTCGCATTTTCTGAAAACCTGGCCAAGGCAGGCTCGAAGACTCTCCTGACCATGACAGCCTCCCGTTAGCCTGCACTCTCAGGAGCAGAGGCACGAGGAGCCGCTGGGAGAATGGCCAACGAGCAGTGGTGGCAAGACCCAGACGAGGGACGCTTGCCTTTGCAGTCGAACTTGTAGGGTAATGGTTCATGCCAGCCTATCAATAACCAGTCAGGTGCACAAGACAAATGTCTATTGTCTCACACTCTCTGTGTGGCAGCAATACTGGAAGTGAAAGTGGTGCACAGTGGCAATCCCAACCCACCCACCTACGCTCCAACCAGCTGCGAACTCTCAAGTCACTTACATATTCTGACAGCAAAGAAGTTCCCGTCTTTTTGGTGGTTAAAGATCAGGTCACTTAGAAGAACAAAACAGTTGAGTGGGATATGAGATCAACGTCTCATTTGCATACTCACTGTTAAATGCTTAATTCTAAAATGATGGACTAGATTTCATATTGTATTGTTTACTTTGACATTTCACATAAAAATACTTGTTGAACAGATCACTACATGAAATTATCACAGAGTTGTCTGAAGACAGTAACACACTTCTACAAAATTATTCTAACACTTATGTGGCCTGGAAGATGATCTTTCATTGGCATACCCATATAGTTTGTGTATTAAGAAATAACCTCATTATTACAAAATATTCATACTGCATCTTCATAACTTCACCTGCTGAAAATTGCTAAAAACTTAACTACTTAAAAATAATCACTCAATCTTACTATTTATGGGAAAATATATATGCATTTGGAGAAATTATTTTTATTTGATTCTTGTCCAAACTGCTTAAAAAAAATCAAAGTACTTGAGATCTGTGTTTCTTTCACTTTTAGTTTTATGATCAATTCTCAAATAATGACACTCATAATTAGTAATCAAAAATGAAAAACATGTAATAAACAGGCAATTGGAAATGAGAAGTAGATCTGTAATATTCACACACAGATCCTGCTGTGACAAAATTGAAACTTGCCACGTGTGTAGCCTGTTCAGACTGTCATGCATGCTTTTCAGTGTAGTTTTCAATCACAACACTGGCTCCTCACAGCCGTCTCTTCCCTTGTTATACACAAGGCATTCATTGTTCAAGACTGAATCGATTCAGATGGCACAGTCTCAGCAAAGCGTCCTCCAGAGTTTAAGTAGCTCTGCCCTGTGTTCTCACAGCACAGATCATCTCTGTCACACCCTTTGCCAATTCTGGTTGCAGGTGCACGGCTCTGGTCTCCCAGCCGTGAGTTACCTGTATCCTTAGCCGTTGACCCTTTTGCATGAGCACACGGGGGCCCCACGTGTTCGCTACCTGGATCAGTTGACTACGTCTCAGAGAAAATCTGTATGAGGGGTCTTCTAGGTGTGCACGTAAAATTACATTGTGAAAAACACTATCCAGGAATTTCAAAAGTTTGTGATTTCCACTTTCCGTGGACTTTCTCAAGTGTGTCCACGAGCACTTCCTAAGGCCCTGTCCAAAGTCACAGAGCTTGTTAGGGGCCCGGGTGCCACGGAGGGCTGGCCCCTTCCAGGGCTCGTCCACCACCCACGGCCCCATGCAGCAGCAGCTGCTGCCTCAACTGCTCCTCCAGCTGAGAATTGCCAAGTAAGTTAACAACCAGACCAACAGCGAGGGGCTGGCTTGAGCGAGAAAGGAGAAAATTCTTCATCACACCTTGTGTCACCCAGAGGAAGCCTCAGCCTGCCAATTTCACAAACACGCCAGTACAAGAATTTCCTTGGCAGGGGGCAGCATGGAAATGTCCTTTTAAAAAAAAACTCAATTAACCCCCTAAATCCATACTTGCTGGAAACATTTCCTAGGCTGGGGAACACAAGGCTCAGGACGAGGCCCCTCCCCTCTCTATTTCTGGACCTCTCCTTTTGTTCACACTTGCTAAGAATAGTGGCCGGGTGGGAGGGGCTATTTATAGTCCCCCAGGCAGCCTAACTCCGCACACTTTATTCATTTATATTTCCGGTGTTTACTGTGGCCTTACCTTTTCAGTAATTAAAAGTGTCCATCCAAGATTTTATTTAGGAACAAATCAGTTGTAAATAGCTTTTCTTTTAATATATAAAAGCCTATATTTAGACTCAATAAGATATGTTACTCCCGTTTCCTCCATATTAACTAAAAACAGCTTGCAAGGGTGGGGGGAGGGGTATGCAACTGTGTTTTCTCTCCAATTTTTTTTTTTAATGTGAAACCCAATGATTTGACCTTTGGGTGTTCTGATGAAGAGCCTGGCTTTATATGGTAAAGCACTGGGCCCTCAAGTCCCTCAAATGCTGCCTTAGAAACTGAAGCAAAATTTCTGTTACACCCAACTCACAACGCATTTATTAATTAACAGACCACGGATTTAAATCTTATTGCTACATAACACAGTCAGAAAATATACTAAAACATGCCTCCCTCACTGGCTGGGAAACAGGGCCTCTAAAAACGATCTCACTTAGGAATTCCCTTTGAAATCAGAGAGGGTTTCCAGTTTAAGCAGCACCCAAAGCCAGGAAAACCATGCCGCTCTTCCTCCACTCCTTGATTTTGGTTGAGGATTCAACCACATCCCTTTGTAAGAGGCTTGGATCACACACGAATCAATTTCTTCCCACGTCTAAGACAACAAAAAAGTATATTCTGTCAAGCTGACCGGGCAGTCCATAGCCGCCAGGCCTCTTACTACAGCCGATAGCACCGAGCCAAATTCAAAGTAGTTTTTGTGCATCTCTTTTAAGACTGATCACTGTTTAAGTTCTTCAGAAAATGCAGTCTGCTAAACTCTGTGATTGGCTGTGGGTGCCACAGGGGTGGTAACACAGGTGTGGTGACACAGGGGCGGTCTCCCTGTCCTGCTGAACATGACCTGTGCTTTTCAACACACCGATATCCCATATGGGCGCTGGTTAGTGTCCTGGTTGCTCCACTTCGAATCCAGCTCTCTGCAATGACCTGGGAAATCAGTGGAAGATGGCCCAAGTCCTTGGGCCCCTGCCCCCACGTGGGAGACCTAGAAGTAGCTCCTGGCTCCTGGCTTCAGATCAGCCCAGCTCTGATCTGCAAAACCCACCAGCAGGGAGATGGCTGCTTCCTTAAAATCTAAAATCACTCTACTTAGAGAAATCACAGCTGTTAATCAGAGCATTCAATCTCAAAGCTCTTCTAATAAAGACACGTTTTAGTTCTCTGCTCTAAACTGATCGAACTACGATACTGAGCAATTATGTAAATGTTTATTCTCGATATGGGATAATTTAACTGCTGAACTTGCCCTATGCTCAAATGTAATGGAACAATAGATTTTGAACATGGTTGTTTTAAGTGTCATTTCAATGTGTTTTTACCTAATGCTTTGTTTTGATAAAGTCAAAGCTAAATAAACACTCTTTAGCTCAGAAACAATTGTGTTTTTTTTTTTAAGATTTATTTATTTATTTGAAAGTCAGAGTTACACAGAGAGCGGGGGGGGGGGGGGGGGGGGGGAAGGAGGGAGGGAGGAAGGGAGGGAGGGAAGTGTCTTCATCCGCTGGTTCACTCCCCAGGTGGCCACAATGGCCAGAGCTGCGCCTAACTGAAGCCAGGAGCCAGGAGCTTCCTTCTGGGTCTCCCACATGGGTACAGGGGCCCAATGACTTGGGCCATCTTCCACCGCTTGCCCAGGCCATAGCAGAGAGCTGGATTGGAAGTGGAGCAGCTGGGTCTTGAACTGGAGCCCATATGGGATGCCGGCGCTTCAGGCCAGGGCATTAATCCGCTGTGCCATAGCGCCAGCCCTTAGCTCAGAAACCATTGTAAAACATCACATCTATGCAACAAAGTGCTTTCAGAGCTAAGCTAATTATTTGTACGTTCACTTTTCTTCCTCTGGTGCCTAACGTGAAGTGGGACAGAGCTCACCACTGTGGGAAAACCTACCACAAAAGCATATGACATAATATTTTTGGATTAATTCCCCTCTCTCTCTGGAAGTATTTTGTCTGGTCCATTTGATTTAGAAAGCAAAGAACATTAATCAAAATACTTCTACCATTGCTTTGACTGATCTTGAATTCTTAACAGTTAGCCATCTGGGTAGATACTTCCTAGCCAAAAAAGTCACTATGTGGGGCTGGTGTTGTGGCGTAGCAGGTAAAGCTGCCACCTGCAGCACTAGCATCGCATATGGGCACTGGTTCATGTCCTGGCTGCTCCACTTCTAATCCAGCTCTCTGCTATGGCCTGGGAAAGCAGAAGAAGATGGCCCACGTGGGAGACCCAGAAGAAGCTCCTGGCTTCGGATCAGCACAGCTCCAGATGTTGCAGTCATTTGGGGAGTGAACCAGTGGATGGAAGCGCTCTCGCTCTTGCTCTCTCTCTCTCTCTCTGCCTCTGCCTCTCTGTGACTCTGCCTTTCAAATAAATAAATAAGTCTTTAAAAAAAGAGTCAACATGTGACCCCCAAAGGATGAACTCATAAAAGCTCATGTGTCTAGAACGGTAGGGAGTTTGGTTTTCAGTTTAAAGCTGAAGTCATCTGCACACTCTTACAGAGTAGGCCATGGTGGCACTGCTGTTTCCTACAGATCCTTGTAGAGTTCTCCCACATACTCAGGGCCTGTGCACCCCACTGTGCTCCTCCATGGGTAACTGCGCGTGCACACACATGTCCCATGTACTCAGGGCCTGTGCACCCACCCTGTGCTCCTCCATGGGTAACTGCGCGTGCACACACATGACCAGGTGTGGGGCATTCACACGGAGCAAAAGTCAGCGGCGTAAGGAAACTCCAGCTCAGGCTTGCTGATACGGTCAGCTAATTTTTTGGAACAATTTTTGATGAACTGCTATTATGCAGAAACGTGGTGAGATCTGCTGACTGATCATCTTATTTAAAGGATGCATTCCTGACTTGTAGCCTATCAAAAGTAAAAACCATCCCCCTCCAAAACAACCACCAGCTCCTAGAATGGGCCAGACAAGAAGGCGCAGGCCCACGGCGGAGGCACGGGGGGGACTCTGCCACCCACTCACCCAACTGACACACGCAGTTCCTGTGCAGGAAAGTCGGTGTCACAGACAACTGCCAACTGTATACAAAACGACTCCTCTCCTGAATCTGTATATGAAACACATGAAAACTGCATACCGGAAATAAAATTAAAAAAAAAAAAAAAAGCACGACTCCCCTGGTGCCCTGTAGAATTTGTATCGGTCATATTACCTCACACTGGAGAAACTCACTTCATTTTCCTGGCAATATTAGAAGTGAATGGGTATCATGTTGATTTAAAATTTTTTTTTCTCAAAGCCTCTTAAATTTATGTTGAACTCTGACCTCTGGAAAATACGTTCTTATTCAAAATGTTCACTGGCAGCCCATCTGAAGGCCACAAAAGTCCATCTTAGAGGTGGCTACCCGTGAACACATACATAGCATGGAGACATAATTAGACATCGCTTTCCAAAGTTCCTCTTCATGGGTCACTTAGGGCTGCGCAGACAAAACCAAGCAGGATGTGTGTGAGGAAGCTGATCCTCCCTCATCCCCGAATCCCAAACCTAAAATGCTCAAAAACTCAGAACGCTCCGAGTGCTCACACGATACCGCAATGGAAAATTCCACACCTGACTTCACGTGATGAGGCTCAACCAAAACGCAGGTGCAATCAAACTACTGCATAAAAGGACCTTCAGGCTTCTGTGTATAAGGTACACACGGAACGGAAATGTGTGTTGTATGTATACTTGGCGCCCAACCCCAAGATACCTTGTTGTGGACATGCAAGTATTCTGAAGTCCCCCAAAAATTGTGAAACCCAAAATACTTCCACTTCAAGGCATGGCAGATAAGGGATACATACGCCACCTGTAGTTTCTTGCCCGGCTCCTCCAGGGAAGAGAACTGTGTTTTTGCAGTGTGAGGTCCCCCAAAATCTCTAAAACATGCCTTATAATCTTACAGAGGAAAGTCGACATTTTCCTAACGAGACCATTATGAACCCTTAGCCACAGACAAACGCTACGGTTATGTACCGTACTAGGTCAAGGCAGGCGTTCTGTATGGAGTCCTTATCAGAACAGAAAGAGGACTTACAGTGCTTGCTAGTCAAATGTGCTTGCTAAACTTCTACCAGGAATGTCTCAGGGTAAGGAGAGTGAAGCAGAAATGATGGGATGGCGTCTGGCATCAGCCAGCACAGGTGAGCAAAGAAGGCAGAACGCTTAGGGATGGAGGGAGGGCCCGGGAAAAACTAATGATGCTTTCAATGCTGACCTGAGCTCAAGGGAAACTTACTTTAGGGTCCCGGCATTATGGCATAGCAGCTGAAGCTGCCGCCTGCAGTGCCGGCATCCCATATGGGCACAGGTTCAAGTCCCAGCTGCTCCACTTCCAATCCTGCTCCCTGCTAATGTGCCTGGGAAAGCAGTGGAAGATGGCCCAAGTCCTTGGGCCCCTGCACACGTGTAGGAGACCCGGAAGAAGCTCCTGGCTTCCTATTGGCCCATCTTTGGTCATTGCAGCTATTTGGGGAGTGAACCAGCAGATGGAAGACCTCTCTCTCTAAATTTTTTCAAATAAATAAAACTTAAAAAAAATTAAAACTTACTTTAGAGGACTAGCATTGTGGTATAGCGGGTCTTTGCCTGCAATGCCAGCATCCCATATGGGCACCAGTTCAAGTCCCGGCTGCCCCACTTCTGATCCAGCTCCCTGGTAATACACCTGGGAAGGCAGTGGAGGATGGCCCAAGTGCTTGAGACCCTGTACCCATGTGGGAGACCTGGAGGAAGCTCCTGGCTCCTGGCCTTGGCCTGGCCCAGCCCTATCTGTTGTGGCCATTTAAGGAGTGAACCAACAGATGGAAGACCTCTCCCTCTCTGTCTGTGTGTCTCTCTCCGTAACTCTGCCTTTCAAATACATAGAATAAACCTTTAAAAAAAAAAGTCACTTTAGTCTACAAGCATGACTGGTTTTTTAAAGCTTCCTTTTATTTATTTTCACTTGAATTGAAAGGCAGATATACATACATGGAGAGGTCTTCCGTCTAATGGTTCACCCTCTGTCCCTCCCCAATGCCACCGATGGTTGGGGCTGGGCCAGGCCAAAGTCAGGAACTCTACCTGGGTCTTCCAGCTACTGAGCAAGCTTCGGCTGCCTCCCGCGTACTTCAGCAGGAAGCTGGGGGAGGGGGGGCAGAGAAGCCAGGACTCCAGCCAGGAACTGCAATGTGGAAGACAGGTGCTCCCAACAGCATCCTGAACCCTGCACCAGACACCTGCCCGGCGTGACTGCTTTGATCGTCCTAGGCCAAAGAGAATCTGCTTTTAGAAACGAAAAATCAGCAAAGGTGTCTGGGTTTGATATATATTTCGGTCAATTTAGACTTAAATTCTATGAGGTCAAATTCGTAATTGTCATCACCCAGATCAGTATCTACCTTTACTCCGACCCCGTCCCAGCCCGGATAACTCACCACGCAAGGAACACCCTGGCACTACTGTCGGTGGGAAGCAGATTTACCTGAAGGCTTAGGGATATGCAGGAACTGTCACTCCCCCAGGTACCTCCAGGGCCCAAAGAAGCACCCAAGCGAGGGGACACACAAAATCCAGTGTCTCTGTTAAATGTGCCAAAGCAAGACGTGTCTGCATTCTGTGTCACCGAGAGCTTTCTAAGCTGCAGGAGCACCAGGGTCCACAAAGCGGAGCTCCACCCTGCTGCGAGGGGCTGCTGACTGGGGCTCCCACGCCACCTGGCACGGCTCGCGTTCTCAACCACAGGGACCTTCAACAAAACCGCCATCAGCTCTCTCTTCCTCAAATGCCTGGAAGTGCATTAAGTCAGGTACTACAAAGTGTGAAAGCCCTGCTGAACACTGGGAAAGTCAAGAATCACAATAGATGGGGGGTTGGTCGTGTCACACCATGACACAGCGGTGAAGCTGCTGTTTGCAAATGCAGCACCAAACGGAGTCTTGTTGCTTGGCTTCAGATCCAGGCTTCCTGCTAACGCGCCTGGGAAAGCTGCAGATGACAGCCCAGAGGACTGGGGTCCCTGGCACATTCGGGGAGACCCGAATGGAATATTCCAGGCTGCCAGCTTCAGGCTGGCCCAGACCTGGCTGCTGGGAAGTAAAGCAATGTAGATATATATATATATACACACACACACACACACACACACACACACACATATATACACACACACACACATATATCTAATAAATATATAAATAAATTTAACATCAAAGAATTGTACCAGATAATTCATTGCTGTTAGCGGGGTTGCTGCTATGCATGCCACCTCTACAAGCATCTACTATTTTGCAGACAAATCCCTGGATCTGCTGTATAATCCACCGCTCTGCCCTGGGGAGGGAAGGCTTCTACAGAGACGCCCTGGGGGTCCCGCGCAGCTGTGGGAGAGAGTTGAAAGCATCTTTACAGGACCAGCAAAGACAGTTCAAGGATTGAAGGTGAAGCCCGGGAAAGAATGGGGCAAATCACAGCTTCACCCTTATAACAAGGACTGTTCACGGGGGAAGTGACCTGGGCCGACGCTCGAGGGCACTGAGGCCAACTCTGGACCAGACCTTTCTATGGAAGGAAGTCAGGAAGATTCTTCTACAGGTGACATTCCACACCCTGAAACAAGGGGTCCGGCCTGGCCCACCTCCCTCAGCTCCGAGCCAGTCTTGGAACCCTGAAGGCCAGCACAGGGACTCTGAGCCGCTCTCCCCCTGCGTGACAACCTAACTGAATTCACAACGTGGCCAGCAGGTGCTCGCACAGGGGGCCCTGCCTTTATTATTATTTCTTTTTCTTTTTAAACTAGATTTCTTTTTTAAGATTTATTTATTTATTTGAAAGGTAGAGTTAGAGGTAGAGGCAGTGAGAGAGAGAAAGAGAGAGAGAGAGGGAGGGAGAGGGAGGGAGGGAAAGAGGTCTTCCAACCCAGTTGTTGATTCTCCAGATAGCTGCAATGGTCGGAGCTGCACTGACTCCTGGCTTTTACCTGGTCCAATCGTAGCCATAGAGGCTATTTGAAGAATGAACTGAATGGAAGATCCCTCTTCTCTCTCTCTCTCTCTCTCTCTCTCTCTCTCTCTCTCTGTCTCTCTCTCTCTCTCTGTCTCTGTCTCCCCTCCTCCCTCCCCTTCCTCATAACTCTGCCTTTCAAATAAATAAATCTTTAAAGAAACAATAAGGGGCCCACACTGTGGCGTAGCGGGTAAAGCCACCGCCTGCAGTGCCGGCATCCCATATAGGCACTGGTTTGAGTTCCAGCTGCTCCACTTCCCATCCAGCTCTCTGCTATGACCTGGGAAAGCAGTAGAAGATGGCCCAAGTGCTTGGGCCCCTGCACCGCAAGGGAGACCTGGAAGAAGCTTCTGGCTCCTGGCTTTGGATTGGTGCAGCTCCACCCATTGCGGCCATTTGGGGAGTGAACCAGCGGAAGGAAGACCTCTCTCTCTGTCTCACCCTCTCACTGTAACTCTACCTGTCAAATAAATAAATAAAATCTTTAAATAAAAAAGGAAGTTGAAAATAGCCTGCAGGGGACTTGCAGAGAATCCCTGACGCTGAGAATCTCTGGGAAGAGCTCAAGTCCTTGTCTGCCGTCGGGTGATTTAGCTCTGCTCTCCTGAGTAAAAGCTAAGAACTGGAATACATCAGTGTATCCCCCAAGAGGGTGTCCACCTGTGCTGAGAACTTTCCAGAAAATATGCAGAACTTGCCCCCAGAGATTCGGGTTCCCTTCTCCATAGAGGGCTCCCAAGGGCTTGGGCCCAAACCCCAAGTCTTGCCCATCGTCACCATTCTTCCCAGAGTCCTTCAGCAAACTCCACCAGCTCTGTGTCACTCCTGCCCGGGGCCCACCCACTCCTCCCACCTCCGCTCTCATGCCCTGCCCTCACCTCCCACCTCCTCCCTGCTGGGCTGCTGGACTCCCACTTCTTGATTCCTTGTACCCACTTCCCACCTGTTGCAGTAGCAGTACCTTTCCTAATGAGCATTTGATGAAGTTGCTGCACTGTATAAAATCCTCCTACGATGCCCTTGTTCTGAACAGAGTAAAATCCAGGTTGTCAGAGCTGGACCCTATCAGATGCCTTGAGAACCACGTTCACCCCACCCATCACATATTTCTATGAAAATACCAACCACAGGACATTTGCACATGCTGTTCCACTGCCCATTCTGTTGTGTGCCCAGATTTATCCGGGCTGGCTCTTGATTCGATTTAGATTTCAGCTCCACTCTCTTCATGCCGGCCTCTCCTGACCCCCTGCCTCCCTCCGTTCACACCTCTCTCACTTGTTTAGCCTTCCAGTTCCCCTCTGGTGGCTCGTGTACCAGCAGCTGCCCTCCCAGTAGAGTATGAGCACCTGTAGAGGTGGGGGCCCCGCTGAGCCTGTTCACTGCGGTCTCCCCTGCTCTGGAACAGGGCTCGGCCCACGGCGGGCATTCAGCTAACATACGGAGAATGAATGAATGGGTAATTCATTAGCTCTGGGACGGGGCCTGGGAACACACAATCTTAACAAGCTGGTAGGGGACCACTTCAGGCTTAATAACCGCTTTCGATGTGTCTGTCCCCTGGAAGGAAGTCTACTTTCGTGCTGTTAAATCCATGGCCATGCAATAAACAGCAATAAGGCTATAAAAAGAAGAAAACCTTTGTGGCCAAAAAGAAATGTTGCAGGGGAGAAATTCTAGAACATCCCACTTGTTTGACTTCAGTGTGAAACAAGGGCCACGGCTTTTATACGCGCTGTCACCACCAAGCAGAACACATGCCTGGAGGGAAAAGGCCCCTTGCGACCCAGTTAACCAAGCATAGAAAAGATACCAACTGCAACTTTCTTTACAAAGTTTAAGCGGAACAGAAAAGGAAAACCCTTAAATATGCACTTCCAGCTAAATGCCGGCAAGCGAGGGAAAACCAGAATCGTGCAATCTCCCGGCGGGCGGGCGGGCGGGCGGGCACGTGACCGGGAGTCCGCGCGAGCCTTGCACAAGCTCTTGTTCCGCTTTGCCCCTTGCCCCTTCCCCACACTCGCAATCTGTTCAGAGTTCCCAGGCACTGCGACCCCTGTGCCTCTGTGCTGGCGCTGCCTCCCACAGGGTCTGTCCCTCCCGTGTGGGTCCCAGCGCAGCCTTCCTGGGGGTCTGGCTTCCTCCTTCCCCGACCCCTCCCCTCCTCCATGCTGGTGAGACTCGCTCTGGTCGTTATTGGACCAACAGCTTTCTCGGGGGGCTGCCTTGGTGTCTACCAGGTTAAGTTGCCTTTTTTTCAGTTCCAGTGTAATCTTCCACCTGGCTGTGAGCACAGGCGGGATCTTGTGCGTGCTGTCATGACCAAGCCCCGGCACCAGATTTCAGAGTCAGTTTGCTGTTGTGTGTAGTGCTACATCAATGCCTGGAAGGAGGCTCTACTTTGAGACAGGAAAAAAAATTAAAAATAAAAAAGCCAGAGCAGACCTAACATGTGACCACTGATCCCTGCTTCTGTCTTTCCCTCCAGCAATTTGGCCCAGGGACTGGCACACAGTAGTTCAACAAACTCCTGAATGAGTGAGTGAGTGAGTGAATTAATACAGGAGCAACACCTGCCCCGGCCTACTCCAGGTGACAACTGCTCTTTTATGGCGTTAGTACTTTAGGGAGAACTTTGACAGCGTGATTCAAGTGCTGAAGGAAACCCCTAGAGCCTATAGAAACGCAAGCCTAGAATGTATTGAGCTCAAATGTATTTAGCTCAAAAGCTAAAACCTCTGGGGGACCCTTCTAAACCTAAGACCAGAATGAAACTATGTTTTCAAGATTGCAACATTTTCACTGATGAAAACCAGACAGGCGGGGCTGTCACTGTGGTGCCGCCTGCAGTGCCAGCATCCCATAGGGACGCCGGTTCTAGTCCCAGCTGCTGCTCTTCCAATCCAGCTCTCTGCTATGGCCTGGGAAAGCAGTGGAAGATGGCCCACGTCCCTGGGCCCCTGTACCCACATGGGAGACCCAGGAGAAGCTCCTGGCTTTGGCCCTTGCAGCCATTTGGGGAGTGAACCAGTGGATGGAAGAGCTGTCTGTCTGTCTGTCTCTCTCTCTCTGCCTCTGCAGCTCTGCCTTTCAAATAAATAAATAAATCTTAAAAAAAAAAAAAAAACCCACACACATACACACACACAAAGGGAATTCTCAACAAGTCAAACTCCTGCAAACCCTTCTCCACCAGGGATCCCAATCCAAACCTGCAGGCGCTTGAAGCACCCGACTCCACGTCACAGGAAGCAGGGCTGCTGCTGTCCCTGCCAACACCTGATGGGGCTCACACCTCCCATAGGCAGCGATGCTTCGGCGCCCATGCACCTCCCCGCCCTGCGTGTGGACCGGCCGCGAGTGCCCAGAGATTTTTTCTCCCCATAGCTGGAGCAGGAATCAATTAAAGAACATAATCACGCGTTAACTAGCTAATACAGCAGTTAGCAGGAAGGGGTTTTGCAAGCCTCTGAGTGTTCAGCAGCCGCAGAGCCTGTCTTTCATTTGCTCCGTAAGATCTATAATTGAAAGAATACCGTGCGAGACGCCTTTCATGAGCGCCACGAGCTAACATTTCCCGCTTTGATAACCACACTAGGAAAATCTAAGGCACTTCAAGCCACCCAATTACATTTGATTAGCTAGTCAAAATAATCTAACAGCTTTTCATCACCCAAAGGAAAACTTGCAAAGAACTCTGTTTCCAGCTCCGCTGCACAAACACTAACCTCTCTCATTATTTTACAGGGGGAAATGTAATATTTAGTGTCTCCAGAAATGAGGCGACCAAGGCTCTGTCTCATCACAACTGGAGACGAACAGAAGTGTGACTGTGGTCAGAAGTGTGCGGTACAGAAGTGCCGGTGGCGATTCCAAAGGCGACAGGATACGGGGGTCAAAACAAAACAACACGCCATGGTAGGAGCCAACACTTGAAGGCAAAAATCTGAAAACAGGATATGCACTCCACACTCTGTGATACATGCAACACACACACACAGGAGCTGCCAAGGAGAATTTTGGGCTCGCCAAACCGCTACATGCATATAATTATCTTCTAGCAAGTGAATGTTGAGTCTAACAATCAGAAACAACAATCTAAAGCATCATTCCAAAAATATTCAGGATCCCGAGAAGACTGATGTAGGGCTCCTTCAAGCCAAGAGGCATCCAGGATCCCCTCCCCACGGAGCAGGTGTGTCTCCCTCCCGTCTGTCTGGAGCGCACACATTCAGTACGTACCCAGTGTCTACTGCGTTTCCCTCCCCTGAAAGCCTCTTCTCCGCTTAAAGGAGAAACTATGCAGCCCTCTCAGGTACTACGTCCTGTTCGAGTCCCGGCTGCTCCACTTCCCATCCAGCTCTCTGCTATGGCCTGGGAAAACAGAAGTTGGTCCAAGTGCTTGGGCCCCTGCACCTGCGTGGGAGACCCGGAAGAAGCTCCTGGCTCCTGGCTTTAGATAGATCCAGGCCTGACCGTTGAGGTCATTTGGGGAGTGAACCAGAAGATAAAAGACCTCTCTCTCTCTCTCTCTCTCTCTCTCTCTGCCACTCTGCTTTTCAAATAAATCAATCAATCTGAAACGTGATGTAGACTTGGAGGAAGTGGTCTCGCCGCAGGCTTTACAAACCCAGCGCCGCAGAGTCCGCTCACATCCACCGTGGAGGAGAAAGACAGAGGCCAGGAGTTTAAAGGCACCACTGGGATCACGCCCCTCCTCTGCAACGCTCTCCTTGCACAACGAGGGCAGACTTTAGACCTGTTGGCCAATGACTCCATCTGCCATGTAAAGAAGCGGCATTCTTACAGAACCCGGCGTTGGCTCAAGTTTAGTGGTGAAGTTAATCCCGAACGTTGTGCAATCGCAAAGACATTTCCAAATCGTCAAGAAAGTGTGGTTTTCTTTTCGTTTTCTGCCATCAGGGGCCAGCAAGAGCGCTCCACGGCCCTATGTCCTTCAACCCCAGACCTCGGGCTGTTCCTGCACAAGGGAAGAATCTGTAGCACTGGCCCCTCTAGGGTGAAACCGGGGCACTTGACCGTGATTTTCAGGGAGGAAATTGAAAGGTGAGGGCAACGCTGGAACCATCTGTGGGACTGAGTGAAGATGTGGCTCAGAGGCCGAGGGAGAAGTGCCCAGCCTTGCACAGAACCCTCTCGGCTCTCTGAAAGCAGGAAGGGGATTCTAAGGTTGGCTCTGTGCAGGAAACTGAGCCGGGATCCATGCGAACTCGCCTTGCTAGCTTCTCTCATGCGCTCGCCCGCTGAAGCCAACCTGCTCCCCCGTGCAACATGCCATGGTGTGGGACGCAGCTGGCCCAGGGTAAGGGTCGGAAAGAAGCTCTCCTTAAACGCAGCCCATCTCTGGGCCTGCCTTCCCCGCCACCCGCAGGGCCCCCCAGAGTGCACAGCTCGCTCCCCCTTGCTAAGCAGCCTCCACCTGGATAGTAAGCACAGTCACAGCAGAGAACGGACTTGGCAATCTTTTGGTCCTTAGAACCATTCTGCTCTACGCGGTGAGGCCTCCAGGCGGCCCTGGGACCCTGAGACACACGTGACAAGGGAAGTGGAGACAAGTGAGTAGGAAAAGACAAGGCCTGGTTCGAGGCAGTGAGTTAAGCCACCACCCGAGACTTGGGCATCCCCTGTGGGTACTGGCTTGCGTCCTGGCTGCTCCACTTCCAATCCAGCTCCCTGCTAATGGTCTGGGAAAGCAGCAGGGGGTAGTCCAAGTGCTTGGGCACCTGCCAACCACACAGGAGAACCGGAAGAAGCTCCTGGCTCCTGGCTTCAGCCTTGCCCAGCATGGCTGTTGCAGCCATCTGGGGAGTGAATCAGCAGATAGAAGATATCTCTCTCTCTCCCCCACTTTCTCTGTAACTCTCAAATAAATCTTAAAAAAAAAAAAATCAGATGGAAAAGGAGAGGAAAGGGCCTTCAGAGAAAATTAAGAAAATGATGGAGAAGGTGCGATGTCCCCAAAGGCTCTGGCCGGGGCCCCCATGCCACCGACCACCTGGCCCAGCAGCTAGAGAGAGTATTGAAGAGAACCACAACTAGTGCCAGACATACGACACGCACTCAGCTTCTGGGATCTGCGCTACACTGCACTCCATGGTGGGTATTCGGGGGTCTGAGATGAATGTCTTTAGAGTGAAGAATGGTTAAATGCCCAAATTCCATGCAGCCGTTCTGCAAATGGATGGTGAACTCTCTAAAGATCAATACGATCTGCTGCCCAAGCTGTGGAAAAATTAGGGGAAAGCCATCCTTTACTTTTCCTGGAAAATAGAGATCCATTTTGCCTCCGAAGTTCAGCGGGCAAAAGTACGTTGAGAGGCCGGTGCTGGTCTACAGTGTAGGCATCCCATATGGGTGCCAGTTCAAGTCCTGGTTGCTCCACTTCAATACAGCTCTCTGCTATGGCCTGGGGCTGGCACTGTGATGCAGCGGGTTAACGCCCTGGCCTGAAGTGCCGCCATCCCATATGAGCGCCGGTTCGAGACCCGGCTGTTCCACTTCCGATCCCGCTCTCTGCTATGGCCTGGGATAGCAGTAGAAGATGGCCCAAGTCCTTGGGCCCCTGCACCCATGTGGGAGACCAGGAAGATGCTCCTGGCTTTGGATTGGCGATCGGTGCAGCTCCAGCTGTTAGAGCCAATTGGGGAGTGAACATCGGATGGAAGACCTCTCTCTCTCTCTCTCTCTCTCTGCCTCTCCTCTCTCTGTATAACTCGGACTTTCAAATAAATAAATACATCTTAAAAAAAAAAAAAAAAGAAGATGGCCAAGTCCTTGGGCCCCTGCACACACATGGGAGACCTGGAAGAAGCTCCTGGCTTCGGATTGGCTCAGCTCCGGACATTGCAGCCATCTGGGGAATGAACCAGCGGATGGAAGACCTTTCTCTCTCTCTGTCTCTCTGCCTCTCTGTAACTCTGCCTTTCAAATAAATAAATAAAAAGTATGTTGTGGGGGAGGTACCACACATGTGCCTGCTTTTCTGTTTGTTTTGAACTCGTTACCCATTTGGTAACCTGTCCGCTTGGGTCAGCCATGGACTGGGGAACCCAGGCTCGCCAACACTGAGCAGCCGTTGCAGATCCCAAAGATCTGGGAGCAACGTGAGTGCCCTGCAGGGCCACGTATGGGAGCCAGCAGGGTGTTCTCAAACAGGCACACCTCTGCTTCTGCTCCAATAGGTGGCTCGGCTCGGTGGCCTGGTGAGAACTGGGGCGGGGCTCCTGGAGGCTGGGTGGGCGGGACTTGGGGAGGAGCCAGCTTTACACACCAAGGCTTAGAGGCCCCAGGCCCTGCCCTCCGCTGCCAGCCCCTGTCCCTGCTGTGATGTGCATCTCTGAGCTGATCTCTACTCAGCTTTCTACAGTGCTCTCCTCCCATGAAAACTAACGTGAAGGGACCCATGCTGAGTCCACTTACAGAAAGCACTTTCTGCGGTAAAAGTCCCAGAGGTCCTTTGAGACCTGGTTCGGGTGTGGGCAGGATGAGAACGGTGACAAATTTCTGCAAAGCACTTTCCGGCTTAGAGAGGCCTTCCCTATACCTTTTTGTTTGTTTGTTTGACTTACAGCATTACCACACATTAGCTATGTGCCCCGGGTCAAGTCAACACATGTCTGTAGGGTTCAGGATCCTCACAATGAGGGCCATGGTACCTACTGCACGGGCACCAGTTAGCAATAAACAATACAATGCATGCAAAACACTCAGCAATCACATTATGGTCCAATAAATGGCAGCTACTGTATTACTGTCTATTCTTCAAACTCTGCAGCCAAGGAATAACGCAAATATTTCCTACTGATTTTTTTTTACTTTATTTACTTATTATTTGAAAGGCAGAGTAACAAGAGAGAGAGAGAGAGAGAGAGAATGTCTTCCATCCAATGATTCACTCACTAAATGGCCACAACGGTCAGAGCTGGGCCCATCTGAAGCCAGGAGCCAGGAGCTTCTTCCAGGTCTCTCACTTGGGTACAGGAGCCCAAGGACTTGAGCCATCTTCCACTGCTTTCCCAGGCCAAAGCAGAGAGCTGGATTGGAAGTGGAGCAGCCGGGACTCAAACCAGTGCCCAGAAGGGATGCCAGCACTGCAGGTGGTGGCTTTACCCGCTACGCCACAGCGCTGGCCCCCGGCTGGCTATTCTGATGCTCTCCCGTGACTGCAGTGGAATAGGAACTGGAAGCTCATCAGGTGTGTGAACAAGCCAGCCCAGCGAGAAGCTCTGATCACCACGATCAACACCCCTGGCCAAACCTCCTGGCTTCCAGGGAGGATCCGCTCACACGGGAACTCCTGCTGCTCTGCCATGGTTGAACCCAAGCTTCGGCAAGCGAGGCAGCTCACACTGAGGCTGCAGCTTGCAAATGCATACCCAAGGAATGAAGCAAGTCTGGTTGCTTTTCAAAGGCAACTCAGAACTACATGGACGTAAACCAAGAACGGATCAGTGCTGTCAGGGGATGAGGCGGTGGGGAGAGGGCTACAGGAGAGTTCTGAGAAATGATAAAGCTGCTATTATGCATCGGACAACGAGCGTAAAGTTGAAGCCAGGTACCTCAGACCTCAACAGAAAGACCCAACTAGCACGTGGCAGCTTCAGGGTGCTTGGTGTAGTTTCAAGACAGCCCGATGGACAAAGCAGAAGTGACCGATGCCCATCCCCATCGTCATCTGTGTGTGTTTAGCTGCCCACCAGTGTCCTGCCCACAGCACAAAGAGGTATCGACTGAAAGGAGCCGATTCATCCAGAGAATAGTGTGTAAGACAGCAAGAACGCGCAGTCGCTAATCAGTAATACACACGCCTGCAGTGACACATGTATCCATCCAGAACGATTCGGGTTCTTGGCACCATGTGCCCCAGCAAAGGCTGCCTGGAAAAAGCACGGATGCAGATGTTTCTAGCCGAGGGGACCCCAGAGACCATCAAGTCAAACCTGCTGATGCCAACGTCCTCTCGAGTTCACCAAGACAGAAAAAGAACTTCCACGTCCGCTCTGGGGGAGATAAAGCCAGCCAGTTTCATTTGTTTGATTCTTTGGGTGAAGAGGAAGACTGGCAAGAATTGGCCTTCAAATTAAATTTGAAAATCTGGTAGGAAACCTACTTTATTTTCTGATATCCCAGTTTGCTGCTTTGCATCCAGAAGTGAAAGCAAAGAGGAGTCCTGTGGCCGCCACTCTGCAGAGCAAGCAGAAATGGTGGGACGGGCCCCGGGCTCTCGGGCTCATGCAAAGGGGAGCTGTGGGACGGGTAGATGCAGGGATACCTTGGGGACTCCTCGCTCTCCCACAGAGAAGCGTGGGTGCACTGGCACAGCGGGGTAAGCCAAAGCTTGGAATGTGCCTGGTTCAAGTCCCAGCTACACTGCGCGTCCTATCCAGCTCTCTGCGAATGCCCCTGGGAGGCAGTGGATGATGGCCCAGGTGCTTGAGGTTCCTGCCACTGCAAGGGAGAGCAGGATGGCGTTCCGGGCCCCTGGCTCCAGCCTGGCCTGGAGCAGGTTGTTGTGGGCCAATAACGAGAAGAGCTCCCTGTCTCTGTCCCTCCCTGTCTCCTTCTCTCACTCTGCTTTTCCAACAAATAAAGTCTTTAAAAAAATGCGTTGCCTAAAATTGGGACAGATCCCATAAACTCTCAGACTAGAGACTTGTATTGTTGGGGAAAGGTGAGTAATGGCTTGGAGAAAGAGATCTAGAAATAAACACAAGGCTGCCGGGAAAGCCTCCGTAACAGACCAGAGAAAGAAGCTGGCGTGCCCCTCCCCTTACCCCCGGATTTCAAGAAAGCTGCACTTGACACTGGCCTCGGCATAGCTGAATTCCTTGGGCACAAACTGCCTGGATCTCCCAGACCTCTTTTCCACAGAAATGCTTTGAGTTTGACTCAGGATTAATGGAGACTTTTGTTTTTATTCCTACGCCTATCAGCATCCTTCAGCCAAGGGAGCTCTCACAAATCCATTCCCAGAGCCCTCTGAAGACAGGCGGTCTCGTTAGAAGGTCAGGCACATCCTCTGGATTCATTAGATGCTCAACAAAGCAGGCACGATCTTCCCACCCTCCGCTCCCACGTGTGCGCGCCGTGTAAGTCACAGGTGCGAGACAAGCGGCACTCAGCCTGGCTCACAAGGTCAGCGGTGTCAGCAGAATGGGGGAACCCTGAATTTGCCCTTAACTTCCAGGAACACCAGTTAGAAGAAAAAAAAAAAAAAAAAAAAAAGTCGAGCATATAGGCCACTCTAACACAGATGTGGTTTAGCAGGTGCACAGAATGCAAGAGTCCAGAAAGTTCATGGAAGCGGAATTACGAGATATTATCTCTGAAAATCCATCTATGACCCAGTTCCCCTTCTGTGTTTCCCTTCTGCCTGTCTTCACCTGCAGACACAAAGCGACGCCCAGCTGTGCGCGCCCTGCACTCAGCAGAGCACCGGATACACTTGTGCTGAGCCTTTTCTCTGCCACACTTCAACCACGTGCTGTCACTGAATCCGATATTTCTGGGACAGTCGACTATGCACAGAGGGGACGGCGCTCAAGAGAGCTTCAGGCTTCAGCAAATTCTTTCAAGGCCCAGAAGTGCTAGCTGGGAGATCCGCCACCCTCAATGATCCCCCGGTGGTGTGGAAGAATTATTGAAGCTGTCTGAGTGACTCATTCACTCCCAGGGGGTCGTTGGGGCTCAGGGAGAGATCTGTCTCCCTGGTTATTAGTGATTCAGTAACTGGAGCATAGAGATGCCCGTCTGATAACCTGGAGATCTGCCTTGGCTTCACTAGCCAAGGCCTCTATTTCTGGAGGCAAAGGTTACAGGGGCCACGTGTGGGTACTGGGGAAGGGGAGGCGTGCAGAGGACTGCTTCTTTGAACCCGAATCCACCAGTTCCCCATCTGGGGCGTGCCTCAAGCCCTTTGCTGCTTCATTTGCAGCAGGGACAAATGTCCTCTACCCTGCCTCTGGCTCTGAAGGGCCTCGAGGTGTCTGGGGAATGAGTGTCTTCCCACACACCTGCCTGCTTCGGGAGCAACACGACTCAGAGTTCCGGTTTCATCCCCATCGTGAGGGAGACCAGAACTACCGCTTACAGGCACATAGCAAAAACAGAATCTCTCTCTAACACACACACACACACACACACACAACAAAAAACAAAACCGAATTAAGAACTGGCTCACTACCAGGGCTGCATGTCTTCCAGCCCCTTTCCCTGAAATTCCAGGGTTGCTATGAGTACACTTGCTAAAAAATCTTTATGTATTTGTTTGACAGGCAGAGAGACAAAGAGCTCCAATTGCCTGATTCACTCCCCAAACACCTGCAACAGCTGGGGCTGGGCCATGCTGAAGCCAGCAGCCAGGAAGTCAGCCCAGGTCTCCCATGTGGGTGGCACGCACCCGGGTGCTGCAGCCACAACCTGCTGCCCTCCCAGGATGCACACCGGCAGAGAGCTAGAATCAGAAGCAAAGCCAGCTCTGAAAGCCAAGACACTCTGGCAAAAAAAAAAAAAAAAAAATCCTAAATGAAAGATCTCTGTGAGTGAGATCCCAGCAGAAAGAACGGGCCATCAAAGGAGGAGGTACCTTTCTCTGAAGGGAGGAGAGAACTTCCACTTTGACTATGGATTTGTCTCAAAACCAACGGAGTTTGTGAACTCAAGAGGCTTCCATAGCTTTGGCAGCTCATGGCAAGAGCCTTGGGTGATCACTGACGTCATAAATAAGAGTGTCAGTTATTAAATCAACAACAGGAGTCACTGTGCACTTGCTCCCCATGCTGGACCTCTGTCCTTAATGAGGTGTACTATGAGAATTAACGGTAAAACTTGTCATCAAACTGTACATATACTTTGTGTGTCTGTGTGGGTGCAAACTGTTGAAATCTTTACTTAGTACAGAGTTGGTCTTCTGTATATAAAGTCAATTAAAAATCAATCTTAATGGAAAATGGAATGGGAGAGGGAGTGGGAGGTGGGATGGGAGAAGGGGTGGGAGGGCGGGAATGGAGGGAAGAAACACTATACCCCTAAAAGCTGTACATATGAAATTTGTATTCATTAAATCAAAACTTAAAAAAAAAATGGCAGCATAGCCGGGATTCGAACTCAGACTCTCCAACACGTGGAAGTCCCATCATGCAGGTGTTCAGTGTCACACAAAACGCCTGCTTCTTTTTTTTTTTTTTTCCTGTGTGCTGCTTCACAAGCTGACAGTTTGAGAGGTGTAATCTCCTCTTTCTAGTATCCTGTATCTATCCAGCATCCTCTTCATAGTTTTTCTCTATTTCTTCCTTCTCGTATTTTGAATAGAAATAGGACTGCCTTTTGTGCACCTTGCAGATGTGTAGAAAGACAAAGCCCGCCAAACCTGCAGCCCTTTTGGTCTGACAGGTAGATGGATACAATCTGCATGTTCTCCTTTAGCCCTGGTGCTGTGTCAAGTTGGCCTGGGAGAGGCAGCATGGGAGTTCTTTGCAACAAAACTGCCTTGTTACCCTGTTACTCTCCAGACGTCTCATCTGGGGCGCCTTCAGATATTAGCAATCTCACCTGGTGGGTAATTTGCTGGGAAGTCAGCACTCATCTCCCCAGACGATATTTAAAAACCGTAACTCATGCAGAAGTGTAAGGTGGGGACTCACGCTACAGGTTTCAAGGCTGTCTCAGGCCAAGCCAGGAGAAGAGGCATTTATCCGGGAGGCGTCCTTAGCAGTGGCAGGTGGGCAACCCCCGGAGGACAGCCCACAAGCGTTCCTGCCATCAGTGTTTCCTGAATTGCAGGTCCTGCCTCATTAGCAGATCATGAAATCAGTGGAGTGGGTCACGCCCAGGATCTCTACAAAACCTGAAATACATTAGACTAAAGTGGACTGGAACAGAAAACATGAGTGTATGGGCCATGTACCTGGGAGTAAAACTTTTGATCCAGTTGCCTGTGTCTGTGGCGTGTTTGTTACATCGTATCCTAGTGTAAAATGCATTTCCCTCCTGCAGGTCCCAGTTAAAAAACAAACTGAAAGCCACAGCCCTGGTGAGGTCTCAAAGCTGGATTTGATTCCCTTGCTCTGTTTTCGGACTACATTGATAAACGAAAGGAAAACAAATTCTTTCGAATGTGACTAGTCACCTCCCAAGCTGTCCCCAAATAACCCTGAATTCTACATTTTTGTTCTCTGAAAATTAGATCAGTGATTCCTGCTCAAGGCACAGTTTCAAGTGGGTGAGGCCTGTGGCCATATTCCCATGAAAAACTGCACGTGCATTCAACAACAGGATAAATAACTGGGAATGTTCCAATCAGCCCGGTCTCCCAAGGTATTCCTATTTGAGCCGAATATTTAACCCCGTGGCACACAAAAGAATCTCACTGTAGACAGAGGAGGAGGAGGAAATTTAGGGGGAAGAGTATTTTCCCTGCACTCCTCAAATTCTAGCTATATTCATGTGGGAATATTTCCTTTTTTATATAATAATATGCATGATTCCTTTCCTTGTTGATTTATTAAATACATCTTTGTTCTCTTCAGTTGTCTATTTTGTTAAGTATTTTTGTGAAAATGTCTTCTCACAAACTTGGAGAGGGACTATTTTGTCTTATCTCACACCCAACTTAATGGTCGGCAAATTTGAGGCACTTAATTAAGGGTACTGATTAATGGCTTCATTGTTGTACGATTACAGTCCTGTAACATATGTCATACATTGTTTCCCAATGTCAAACTAAGGGACTCCAGCTACAGGGTTTCTTTCTGAATATAACAAAGTATTATGTAAAGACTCTGCAAAGTTTTCACAAAACAGCAATTGTAATAACCACTTAAAGGTCACACCACTTTACTAAGCACGTAGTATATGCCCGCTCCCAGTATGGGCTGCTTTACCCAATATTCTCATTTTTCCCCTTCCAAACTTCCTCAACGTAAGCACTATTATTTCCTCCGAATTCCTCCCCCCCCCACACACACATGGTCTGACAGCCTGCTCGTGAAGGCTCGCTTTTTAAACGTTCCAGACACCATGCAGGTCCACCTGACCCCAAAAGCTGTGCTGTCCTCAGTTTACATGACCTAACCTTGCACTTGAGACAGCAGGAGTATCGTTTTCATTTTCAAACACCTTTTCTGTTCTCTTAAGGACATGACTGCAGATGCAAGAATTCCAGGAAAGGTGATTTCTTCTTGTTTATGACACTGTTGTGATTGCCAGGGTGGCTGCACACCCTGGAAACACCTGCCAGGCCACGCTCACTTGATGCATTCTGCCCGATGCCTCCACCTCCAGCCGCATCTCAACTCTCACCGTGGAATAAAGGACAGGAGGATAACGGACGGGTCACACAACGGGGTGCGTGATTGACTTACACAGATCCGTCCAGATAACTTTTGTGTTTCCATGTACAAAGAACAGAGCCCATGAAAAGCGCTATTTCTCAGTTGCCCGTGGCTTGCACACTCCCTAGTCCATCGATCTACACGGGCTGCTTTTTTAGCAGTAGCCCCTGCAATCAAAAGTCTGTTTTTTTTTCCCTTCTCTCGGAGATTTGAAAATCTGCCGCCGTGGAGAAGCAAAAACCACGAGTAGCCACGTCTGCTCTCGTGACAGCAAAAGGAAGATCCAGATTTTTCTAACAGACCACACTCAGCAGTCAAACGCAGGATTCAGTTTTAAAACAGGAATGGAATCACAATCTCCAGTGAAAGCCACTCTCCGATTCCAACTACTACACACCTTTCCCATTTTAATTCAGTCTTAAGTTTCAGGAAATAAAATAATTATGTAGTTAAACATAGATCCTTAAACAAACAGGTGCTGTGTTTACAATGTACCAATCCATTAACATCAATGACACAGAGGAGGAGAACTAAAACCCAAGTCAAGGAGACCAGCACTCCTCACTTGCCCTCTCTGCTCCAGCGACAGTAAACATCCCACTGGAATCTTACCGGAAAACTATGGCTTTCCCAACCTAATGTCAAGGTAAACAGGCAGTAAATACCTAGTGGCAACTACTCCCCAGCCATACGGTTTGCATTGTTCAGGATCTAAACACAGCTAAAGCTTGGCGATTTTTCCTTTTGGAAGAAACCTTCATGAAAATGATGGCATTTTAAACACGGCCCTTTACTAGGTAATTAAAAACAAGAAAAAATCAGCTTACCATGTGCTAGCCACAAACCACCGAAGTATCAATAAAGCATCAATAAAGGCATTCTAGTTCTCACACAAAGTGGCCTATACTTTATGCTCAGTGCCATCCTTCTCTCCATTCAAACCCTGAAACAGTTAAGCTCCAACAGCCCCAAGGTCAAGGTCATAAGCTACTCCTACTTAGCCAATCACACCAACAGGGAAACAGAAAGTGCCCAGAAAACGCTAATATGGAACCCGCTAGAGCAGGTCTCTCCAGACAAGGGCTTTGGAAGCCACAACAGCCGTGGGCCTACCTTAAGTTCTCTGAAGAAAATACTACTCCTGGCCCACTCCACGATGGAGAAGAGCGTCTGGTCCGCCATCTTGCACATCAGCCCGAATGTGCTCAGCTTCTCATGCTTGCTCCGGTTGGCCTGCTCCTGCTGCAAGTAGGCCATGATCCTGGCCTGCACCTGCGGCTCCTCCGGCTCGCACTTCAAAAGTTCCAGGATGAGCTGCGGGATGCTGGCCGGGGAGCCGGTCTGGTAGCTGTCCACGTAGGAGTAGCCTAGGATGGACTCGGGAGAGCTGCTGTAGGGGTCCGGGTACTCAGACTTGATAGCCCGGCTCGGAAAGTGGCCATATGCTTGGTAACCTTGCAGGCTGCCAGGAGGTGGCATTGTCATGCTAATGGGGGAGGTGACAAAGGGACTTCTGTCGTAGTCTGAGGGAGGCAAGGCAGCGTGGTTCAGAGGTAGGCCTTTGGAGGCAGAGTGCATGTTCTGGATCGCAGAGGAGATGCTCAACTCAGAGGGCATGGCCTGGATCACCTGCGACATGGCTTCCAGCTTCAGTCCATTAGCGCGGATGAGGGCTTTCTTCTGTTGTTTTAGGGCCCTGTCTCGCTTGTACATTGGCCCAAACTTGTTCCTTCCTCCCCGCATGCGGTCGGCTCTTACAGCTGGTGGGGGGGGGGGGGGAAGGAGGGGTATGAATAAGATGCGAGGGATTGCGGGCTCCAGATCTGCACTCAGGAATGCTGGGATCCCCCAGCAGCCTCTCACACATCCCCGACTGAGGCTTGCCTCCAGCTGTGCCTTGCCATCCGCCTCCTCACGGCAGAACCAACTTCCCCAGTTTTTACCAAGCAGAGGAGATACTTCACACTGCTAACCCCAAATGGCTTTAGGTTTTGTTTTGTTGGAGGAACCACAAACAATAACCCAAGGCCTGTGAATACTTTCCCTTAGAACATCTCCTTCCCTCAGGGCCATTTGTTAACTTTGTTGTAAAAGGGTTAGGCACCTGCCTGCTTGGAAAACTCAGTTTCACCTGCATTTGATGAGTGCCCACCAACTAACCACCACTTATGGCTTTTAACTCTAGCGGAATTGGGCATAATTAAGGTAAATTCATTTCAGAAGCTGTCAGAAGTCTGTGCCACAATGGTGCAGGCTGTCTGGGACGCTGCCTAATAAGTTAGTGAGCAGTTGTCTCTAAAGTCCACAGTGGCCAGTGGCAATTAGATGGAAACCAGAGACCCCTGACAGCCTGTGTCATACTGAAATTGCTGGAGGTTAAGTTTGTGAGCTTTTTATCTTCGGATTAGTATGACATTAAAAATTTATTGTGAATTCTAGGTATCCAGAATGTTGCACAACATCATGAAAGAGTTTCATCTGGATGATGACTTACGGAACATTCAATTGTTTCACACTGCTGGGAAGTGTGCAACTGCACAAGTGACTCAGATAATTAAGCATGCATCATTTTTTAGGTAAAGAATGCAACTTATTTTATCTTGTTGGAAAAAAAAAACACCAAATGAGCTCATGTAAAATCACAACATCTACTTCTTCACCATTTTATCTTCTGGGTCTTGGAGTATATTTTGCAGTTTAGGAAACAGTAAAGCAATTGGTGATAAGGAAATTAATAAGCATCCATTACTTCCTTTTTTGATCCCTTTTTAGAAGCAATATCGACTTTAACAGTCCTCATGATAACCAGAGAGGCTTCTTCTATTTGAAAGGCACCTGTTAGCAATTTGCCAGATTTATTTGTATTTTCTAAGTATTTCTATGGAGCACGAGCCCCCTGGAACTGCGAAGTTATCAGTGAAAACAGCCTGTGCGCATCGAGCAAACCAAACGCTCTCTTAGATCTCGCACCATCAGTGATATGCATCTGCCGTTATTGCTTTGGATGCAGTATATTTAATCTGTGGGAAGCCAGCAGGTCACAGGCTGGACAACAGCAACACACACCCTAATAGTCCATGAACTACAAATTATTCACAGCAGTCACACATTAACCTCGCTGCCTGCCAGCCTGTTGCTACAGCGTAGGTTGTGTGCCTTCCACAAAGTTGAGAGGGGCCGTGGAGGGAACACTCTCTCCTTGTCAAACCAGTGCTGTGGATTTATTGGGTCATTCCATTTCATGTTTACTGCTCCTCCATTATCTTATTTTCTATTCAGTTCTTATTTAAAAAAAAAAAGGCATTCCTGTACTATCCAAAATGATATTCCACGTGAGAAATTAATAGCAAGCACTATGACAAACACACCTATCAAAAGATGAAAATCAAACTTTTAGTAGCGTCTTCTGATTTGAAAACTTAAAAGGAGGTTTTTTTAATCTTCTTGCAAATTAATTTCATTTGTTCTCTGTTCTACTGCTTCGGTTTTGTTTTCATCTGCCCTTTTCCTTTGGAAGACCAAGCGCCTGTTTCCCAAACTACAAAAACACAGAAACAGAAACTAAGAGGGGAAAGCTCTGGTATCTGAATTTTTCTCCTGAGTAGGTGGCACCACGTTTAAATGAGACTCCGACTAATCTACAGACAAAACCTAAAAAGAGCTCACAGTGTTGTCAGCAGTGCTAAAGAATGGGGAAATCATCTGACCACGCTGTAAGCACACGTTATTCTAAAGTTTGTGTTCTTGGAGAGTTTTGGCGTCTTCAGAAGACTCTTACCTTCCAGCTTCATTCCAACACTCAGACATTTCTGAAATCGACAGTAGGGACAACGCTTTCTCTGTGTTTTGTCGATCTGGCAGCTTTGGTTTTCTATACAAGTGTACCTTTTATTATTTTGGACTGTTCGCTTAAAAAACCCCTATAAGACAGAGAAAATAGTGAGCTGTAGTAGAAACCCCAACACCCGTTTCTTCCATTGTTTCAGTTTAAGGAAATCGGCAGTAAATCCTTGCATTGTGCCCTCTGAGCCCTGGTGTGGTTCTGTGGTGTGTTTTGCATTTCAGCAAGATCAACTCTCCAAAGCACAGCCCTGCCCCAGCAGAGATTTTTTTTTTTTTTTTTTTTTTTTTGGCATCAGAGTTCTATTCCTCATGAATTACGTCAAATCTTGGGGAGATCTGGCTACAAACCATTGCATCCCCAACAGTCAGAAAAAAAGGACACCATCTTGAGCAGTGACCTTTTACAACCATTTGTTTTCCTCTTCCCTCTGCAGACAGGAACTCAGGGAGAGGTGCGCTGTTTCTAATAGTCTGATACAATTTCAGTGACAAAGTTTTGCAAAATGCCAGTGGGAAAAGGGAACGGTAAAACATCTCAGGTCTTTCACAGATGTCAACACTGGACAGTGAAAAGCACAAGGCTGTAGAGACTAAAATGGGGAAATGCTGAATAATCCCACCGGAATACATTCAAGTGTGGCTTCTCTGTTTTCAAAAGAAGGTGGAACTAACGGAAAAGAAAATCAGGCTTTGAGAATTGTAGCAGAATGGGTGCTTTCCCTGTCTTCCAGGCAAAAGGATTAATCAAAAACAATACTTGTCGC
Organism: Oryctolagus cuniculus; assembly: GCF_964237555.1. NCBI lineage: Eukaryota > Metazoa > Chordata > Mammalia > Lagomorpha > Leporidae > Oryctolagus > Oryctolagus cuniculus. The sequence goes on along the minus strand of NC_091444.1, from coordinate 16,237,713 downwards.
TTTATAACATACCATAGGGCTTGTCTAGGACACTATTTATGTTTATCCTACTAGCCATAAAGTAAAACAATATTACTTTGTTATAGAGAATGAAAAGATTTGCCTGGCAATGGTTGAAGTTAATAGCACTTTTAAAAAGTGTTGGAAAATAGTGAATACTGAATTTACTGGAAATAAAAACCGTCTGAAATAAATTCTTAAAGCATGATTGATATTATTCATAACACAATAGTACCTTTAGTATGTTAAAATCCCTTGCCTTTAAGTTAGGTCATATCCTTAGGAAAATTATTAAACACTAAAATCCAGTTCCTTGATCTTCGTGATAAAAATTTCAAAAAGAAAACCCCACAAATATATTTTTAGAATGAATCAGGATGAAATCATGCAGCTGCGAATTTACTTTTATGTCTGCAGATAAAAAATGTGCAGACTTGTAGCACTGAATACTCTGAAGTTAAAATGTATTTGGGAAACACTTTGTCATGCTACTTCTCAAGAACAAGGATGCTTTAAATATAGATAAGTCAAGCAAAATCAATATTTAGGGCTGTTAGAAATGGAAGTCTTTCTACAGCTCTATCACTTTCCTACAATAAAATATTTGAAGGCCATGAGACTGGCGAAGTTCTCCAAACAGCGTAAATTTCTTTGCCAATTGAACTGAATCAGACACATATTTCTAAGAATCACCTCCCTGGGACTGACTCTCCCTTTCTCTAACAGAGTCGTCAACAGCCTGAATTTAACTGCAGGAAGGTAACCCTGGGAGTGATTTCGGTTTGGAACATTGTACTTCCTGGGGGCAGCCCCGCCGAGCCAACCTTGCAGCTCTCACAGGTGAGCAGTCCATAGTGATAGCCAGACACTTTATCTCCACACACGGGGCACAGCTCCTCGAGGTCTTCATCGTAGGAGTAATTCACCATTTTAAATTGAGACACTGAAACGAGAAGAGAGAGGCATCCGTGTGCAGCTCATGGGCCGCATGGGCTCAGATCCTGCCCCCAAAAGCAGCATTTCGGTGACCGGTAGGCAAACCCCAGCGTGTAGAAACAGTTCTTCACCCAGGTGGCACTGCACGCAACACGTTCTGCACCATAAAAGCGAAACAGCTTTGGGCATCGGGGAACATGCACTTCATTGTTTTTAAACTTGAAAAGATAACTCCAACTTCCTTGGTTAACCTTTTACGCTGACCACCGCTTCCTAAGTACACAAGCTTCCTAAGTCTGCGAAGCCAACAAACCACCACAGCGGCCAGCGTGGGCTGCACAAAGTATCAACTACAACCGCACGCATCTGTCAATTCCAGTGCCTAAGGCAGCGAGCACGGAGTTCGCGTCCAAGGCCCCTGGCCGGCCAGGCCAGCGCCTGCCGCGTGCGGACCCAGGACGCCCCCCGCGTGAACAGCCCGGGGCTCCCGGGCTTCGGCGCGGTCCCATTCATCGAAACGCTCAGTCCCGCATCGGCTCACGCTGGAAAACCTGTGAAAACAACAAGTCCAAAGGGCGGACGCGCGGGCGGGAGAAAAAGAAACAACAGCAGGGGGAAAGCCACGCACCGTGAGCTAGGGTTCGGTCTCGCGGCCCAGCCCTGAAGGCCTGCAGTGAACTTCACGAGCTTCCGATCATCTCGGCAAAACCGTGAACACCTGCAGATCGCCCCAGCTGAGGCCCAACAGCACGCAGGACCCGGCGACCCGCGCGCGGCCCGCGGCGGGGATGCGGTCTCCCCCAGCAGCGCTGGGCGCAAACCCCAGGGCGTCTCCGCAGCTGTGCACCGGCCGGGCTCCGGCCAGGGGACCCCCGCAAATACCTGATCCGGCCCCTCCCCGGGGCTCCTCATCCACGCGGGTCCCGTCCCGCAGCGGCCGAGGGGCAGGTCCTCCTCGGGCCCCGCTCTGGAAGCCCCCGGGCGCAGCCTCGGCTAGCCAACCCGCGCACCAACACCGGCCCGGGTTTGTTTGAAGTTAATCAGTGGCGTTGGCGGTGCCGCGGGGCGGGGCGCGGGGGTGGGGAACTCGTGGCCGGGCCCAAGTTTCTCCCGATTTGTTTACCAAAAAGGAAAGAGAGAAACAGCCCCCATGGCCTGTGGCAAGTACCCCGCCGCTCCAGCGCGCCTTGACTGTCTGAAGTTCCGTCTCTCTCTCTGGCTCTGGGGACGCGCGGGGGGTCCCTGGCGGCGCTGGCCGCGCGCGGGCCGGAGTAGCGGAAGCGGCTCTACTGTGGCCGGAGTTGGAGGAGAAACCGGAGCGGGCGAGCGCAGCCGGGTCAGCCCGAGCCCCAGCCCTGAGACCCCCAGGCTAGGGCTTTCGGGGACTGGGAGTGTTGGAGAAGTTCGTTTCCAAGCTCCTAGACACTTCCCGCTCTCCCGAAACTTGTGGCTGCTGTCACCCCCAAACAACGCACACTGCAGTTACCCTCAAAAGGCGCAGATCGGCCACCGCTCACGGTGGGGGACTCGCCGGCCAGCTCGGGGGATCTGGGATGAGGACCCTCTAGAAAAACCCAAAGACAGAGCACGAGGCGGGAGAGAGGCGCCGCGCCGTGCGAGGCCCCGGTGCCCCGGGGCGGCCCCCGTAGGCGTTCAGAGAAACGGACGCGTCCGGAGAAGGGACGGCCTCAGAGGGGCGCGCGGCGCGGTCAGGGGACCCAGTGGCAGATCCTCTTCCCGGGGCCTCCCCACGGATGCGTCTCAGGCTGGAAGCAGATCAAGCGTAGGAATGGGGACCCCGGTCCCCAAGGGGCTCCTCCGGATCCACAGGCCGCGTGCCCAGCCGCTTCCCACGCTGCTTTTGAACCCAGGGCTGAGCGGGCGGCCCGCGCGTTCTCCTGGGCCCTGGGCACCAGGCCCCGCTGACTCTCCGGGCTGGGGCCAGTGACTGGGGTGGAGAGGGCCCCGTTCAACCTTTACAAGGGAAGTGTGGCGACGGCTTTCGCCTCCCCTACTTGGCGCTCCACCGACTCCCAGGGGTTCATAGCGCGCCCGGTGCAAAAGCAGAAAGAAAAGTTCCCTTTCGGACCCGAGCACCGTGCCGGCCTCCTCGGGCGGCCCAAAGGCAGGCCTCTCTCGGGAGCCCGCGGCGGAGGGGGTCCGGCCCGGCTTCCTCGCGCCGCTCGTCCCTCACTCCCCACCCCTACTCGGCGGCAACCCCAGGTGCCCCGAGGAGAAGCCTCTTTGGGCCAGCCGGGTTCCCCCAGGGGGCACACCCCCAAGCGGGTCTCAGGGCAGGGGCCTCCCACAGCTCTACCTGGAGACTCGGAAGGACCCCAGGATCCAGGAGGATGGCGACCGCCCCTCCCGCGGAGCGCCCTCGCCAGCGGGGACGTCGGGTCTCCCGGCCCCAGTGCCTCGCGCGCGCCGCCTCCCCCGCACCGCGCCGAAGGCGCCGGCCCTGAACTCTGCTCTCAACACCTCCCCCGGCCCTTTCAAGTTCGCACAAGGGGATGGCAGGAAGCGCTCGCGGATCACAGGCCCGCCGGCCCGCACATCCTGCGCGCTGGGCCGGGCGAGGATGGACGAGCGCCGCCGACTTTTCCTAGCATTGTTCCCTCCCCGGCCCGGAGCAAACGCCATAAACTTCCGAAGGGCTTCGTACAAGCCTGATCTGGAGGCGGAATCGCCAGCGGGATTTGATTTTTTGTTGTTGTTATCAGCAACCAAGAGCTGGGAAAAGAAAGGGGCTGTGCAGATGCCCGGGTCGGGGGCGGCACGCTGGCGGCCCCCCGCACCTCTCCGGGCACCACCCGCGCAGGGCACCAGATTGGGGCAACTTTGCTTTCCTCAGCTCTGCCAGCTGCTTTGACGTCGTCCAAATCCGAGCCGGCTCTCGAGGCCTGCCTGGCCTTTAGGGGGGTGCCCCAAGCACCGAAGCCCGCGCAAGCAAGCGTCTCCGAACCCACCCCCTCCTGCGGGTGGCTGTCCCGGGCGGAGCGTTCTCCCTCCGCACGGAGCTCCGGCCACAGTGCGCGCGGGGTCCAAGGAGCGAGGACCTGCTCCGGCGTCTGTCGGCCACCCCCCGCCTTACGATGACCTTAGCATTCCGGAGACCCTATGCCTTCGACTGCCCGGGCTGGAGCAGCCACGCGGCTCGGAGCCCGCCCTTCTCTTAATTAGAAGCGGGCAATTAGACACTGCTTGGAAAACCTCTGCCCCGCATTGTTCAAGAGCCATCAACTTTAATGCCTGCCCCTGAGGGGGAGAAGCGCCGCCCCGCAGCCCCCGGCTGAGTGCCCCCAGCCCGGCTCTGCCGGCGCCCGCGCCGGGCGGGAGGCTGCAGCCCGCAGGGCGAGCCCGGGGGTGGAGAAGCCGCCGGGGCCCGAGCGCCGCGGCGCCGCCTTACCTTGCATGTTTTCCGGCATCTGCCCCTGTTCCCCATGCGACCGAGCCAGTCCCAGCGCTTCCGTCTCCACTTTGGGCAGCATGACAAGGCGGCCGCGGGCGGGAATGGGGCGTCCGCGTCGGTCCGGAAGCCCAGCACCTGGACACGGGCAGCAGAGATTCAACTCCGGCCGAAAGAAGAAAGGGGCGCCCGGGGCGCCCGCTCACCGTCCGCCTCCTTCGGAGCTGCGGGCAGCCGCCCGCGAGCTGCGAGAAAGGCGAAGACCACGGCGTCCGCGCTCCCCGGCTGCGCTCCGCTCGGCCAGGGCGCGGGCGGCGGCGCGGGCGCGGGCGCAGCTGCCAGGGGCGCGGAACCGCGGGGGACAGCGCTGCGGGCAGGCGGCGGAGGCGGCCGCGGGGCTGCTCCCGCCTCCGCGGCGGTGCGCTGCGGCCGCTCCCGGACGGCCGGGCGACTCCTTCCCCTCCCGCCACGCGCCCTCTGGCTGGGGATCGGCAAGGGTCGGTCTCTCTCTCTCTCTCTCCCTCTCTCTCTCTCCTCGCCTCACTTCTCCTCGCCTCTCCGCCCCTTCCCTCTATCTCCTTCTGCCTCCCTCGCTCGCTCCCTATCACAAGTGCGGAGTTCTGAAGTTGCAACCTCCCTCCCCTGCCTCGCCTGCTCTCCCTCGCGTCCGAGAGCGGCCTCTCCAGCCCCGAGGGTGGCGGTGCTGGGAAGGGAAGGGGAAGAGAGGAGGAGACGGGAGGTAAGTAGGACCGGGGTGGGGGAAAGGATGGGATGCGGGGCGCAGACGGTCACTGGGGACGCGGGTTTCGGACTCGGGTCGGACACTCGCGGCCAGCCAATGAGGATGCTTCAGTCCCCTCGCTGCCCCAACCTCTTCACCCGCCTTACCCCCCTCCCACCGCACCCTGGCCCGGGGCGGGGGCTGTGCACGCTGCCGGGGCTTACTGCTTAAGAGAGGCGACCTCTGAGCGCCGCGGCGAAGGCGAGGGAACCAGGGCGTTGCGCGAGCCCAGGGCAGCGGGCGGGACTGGGGCGCGCGTGGGCGTGGGCGTGTTGCGAGCCCTCGATGCACCCCGGCTGCGGAGGCTCAGGGGACTTAAATACCCACTTAGAAAACCCGAAGGAGAACGGGGATGTTGAATTATGCTGACCGCGCTTCTCAACCCCACTGTTGGTGCGCTGTAAGGGGGAGGGGGTCTCCTGGTCTCTTTCCCCCCAGCCCTCCCCCTCCGAGCCACGCGGTCGGTGGAGAGGCCACGCCACCGGGGCCACAGAGCGGTCGCGTCTCCGAGATCCTGGGAATTCGGGGAAGAGGCAGCTGCTCCTGTTCTCTACCCCCTCCTTCGCGCACTAACGACCCCGGACGCTGGGCCAGGATTCCGTCGGCGGCAGGCTTCTAGCTGGGGCGAACTGCGTTTACATATAAATTGCAAAGATCAGCCCGGGCTTCCCTTCTTCCTTCTGGGGTCTCCTTGGTGGGACGGATCCGCAGGAGACCCAGAGGCTCGGCGTTAAAAAAAAAAAAAAAAGTTTTTAAAGAACCATCTGTTGTGCGAGCTCTTCGGCCACCAGCCCCAGCCACATCTTCAAAGTTTTCCGATGTCACCCCAACAAGATGAAAAAAATTCCCTCCAGCCTCCGGAGTGCAGGCGAAAAGCCTCATTTTCAGGGTCTGCTGTGCAAACGGGTAATTATCAGAGTCCACCCACAAGGGGGTGAATTTGAATCTCAAAAGACCTGAATTTATTCTATTTCAATGGCACAGAGCTCACACATTCAAAACTGTCAGGGCTAGGATTTGATGCTTTAGGAATTATTTCAACCGTTGTGGTGCAGCATTTACACTTTTGTAGGAAATTGGTCACCCACCCACACCTGGCAATTTCAGATACCATGAACCCTCTCAACTGATCTGTCGTTTTACATATGTATGTTCAGAATCTGAGTTATTGAAATATCAGCTTTAGTGGCAACTTCAGGTTCTATGGAAACAAACTCAGGCCTGGCCATCAGCTGGGAGGGGTAGACGAAATTTGCCATAGAGATTTCCCTGACAGTGTCAGGTCACACCGTGCACACCTGTTCAGTATGACCAGTTGTTTTAAATGTCATTGTGAGTTAAAGCTACATTTTCTTACCTAGTTAAGAGAGGGAGTCAGCGACACGGCTGGAATCGGTGCTTGCCCTGCCTTGGACTGGGTGAGCTGTGAACTTGGGAACCGGTTGAAGGCCAGCCGCCTGGCCAGGAGCTCCCGAGACCACTCCACCTGCCAGCCTGGCCAAGATGCAGGGCAGCTCTGGCCGCTGGGCGCAGGGCTGGCCGGGTGATGGAGAAAGGACCTGGCTGGGAGAGCCGAAGGCAGTTGGAGTGCAGCACCACGCAGGTGCAGAGTGACAAGAAACTTTGCTTTTAACTGCAGCCTGAGGCTGGCCTAGAGAGGCGGACGCTGTGGGCACGCTCGTGTCTGTCACCCACTCCGGGGCGGCACGGGCCACTTCTGACCCTCACCACACCCCGCAAAAACCGGCCAACGGCTAGCATGCACCGCCCTGCGCACAGGTGGGCTTCCTAAGGAAGAAAAATGCTCACTGCCTGGGAGGGGTGGCAGGGTATAGGGGCTGGGGTGATGAGGAGAGGACCGGGAACTTCTTGCCGCTGGGAGGGTCTGGTCTCAGTGGCCGACGGAGCGGGGGACAACGGGAGAGTTCTTTTCTAAGAACCGAAGGAGCCTTTGCCTCCAGGGAGAGAAAGGTACCCCCGGGGCCAGAAAACCCCGCTTGCGTTGCATGAGCTGGGCTCTTGTCGGAGACCTCTCCCCAGGCCACTCCTTAAGTACTTAGGGCTGCAGGCGCGGGCGGGGGTGCGGCGGCACCTCGCTGGCCCTTCCAAGCCCTGGACCGGCCTCCCTGCCTCCTGAACGCCCTCCTTCGGGACCCGCTGGGCAGCGCCCCTTGAAGCCGGGACCCACTTGCTGGATGACCCTGGATCGTCCTGTGCGCCCCTCTACCCCCTCCCAGGCCCTCTTCCAGGGAAAGCTGGGGAGGGGTCTAGGCCTCCGAGGCCACAGTTTGAGGCGCGATCCAAGTGGCCGTGGGAAAAGTATGCAGTGCAGGTGGCAGCCGGTGGACAGGGCAGTGATCTGGACTGACCAACACGCGCCCTGGGCGCGGACATCCAGAGGCTGCCCATTCTTCCCGGGCCCCTGAACCCGAGGCGCAGACCAGAGACCGCGCTGCGGCTGGCTAGGGAGGCAGCTCTGGCTCCAGCTACCGCGCGGCCCTCAGCCAACTTCTGGCAGACTTCTCTCGCTTCCCTCCACCCGCCGCCCCCTTTCCGACGAGTCAGGTCTCCGGGGCTCGCCCTTCCCGCTTCTGACTTTGAAAGTGTTGATTGACGGTTGCAATTACGAAGGATGATGGCTCGGGGAGGCTCCCGCAGCCTTGATGAGCCCAAGAAGCGCAGTCCTGGCATATTTTATCCTAGCTTGGCGTTCCGGGGCCGTGCGCGCGCCCCATTCACCCATCTGCCTAGGGCCGAGAAGGTCCCGCACTCCCCACCCGCGCGAGGATGCGATCGCGTGCTCTCTCCACACGTCCGCCTCTCCGCGCGGCAGTTCCCTGCGTGCGCCGGGAGAAGCCTGCCCTTGCCGGATCCGGCTTGGTGCGCATCTTCCGTGCGGAGCGCGTGGGCAAGAGAGGCCAAGACCTGCTGGGGGCGGCCCGGGGATCCTGGGTTCGGCGGGCCAGCGGGCCAGGCATGGCTTTCCCGCGCGCCTGGTAGATGCAGCGCCGGGCGACCCCACTCATCCTCGCGCGGAACCCGGCAAACTGTCCTTGTAAACATCTCCGAGGTGTCCCTTCTCCACTGCTACTTGTTGGTGCTTTTAAGAAACTAGAACAATTACTTCTCTTGAAATCCGGATTTATTTTTGCCGGGGTCTCCGCCAGGCTGGCTTGCCGACGGCGGCTCGGGCCCTGGCTCGCCCCCCGCCGCCCCTCCCAGCTGAAAAGCTCCTTAGAAGCCGGCTTTGGCTTTTCTCCGAAAACGAAGCCCTCTGGCCACCAACTCCGCCCCTGCCCGCCCTCGCCCGGGGCGCTGGGCGTTGAAAAGAGCCGGGCGGGGTATCGGTCCTTTACGGAGGAGCGCCGGGTTGGCTGGGGCTTTGGAAGACAAAAGACCTGAAGAGGTGAGAAGGGGTACCTCCTTCACCAAAGAAAACTCCCTTTCTGCTGCACGTGTGAACAATTACTGGCGACATCAGCAGCAACAGCCCGCGTAGACGGTCTACCGCCCGGTGGGGTCGCCGGGATTGGTCCACGCTCCCCGAGGGACTTCACGTGTCGCGGCCCGGCCGAGATCCGGGGCATCCGAGCTCCCCAACCTGCGCGACAGCCTGCCCTTGCGGCCTCCAAGGCAAGAAACGCGTTTAGGAAAAGTCTTGCCTGAGTGATCAGACTCTGCAGCTTTTTCTATTAAAAGAAGAAGAAGGCGCTTCCTTGAAGAACTTTTGAACTTTCTTTTGGGGGCATTTTGCTCCCAACTCAGGGGTCCCTGCACTCTTCGCCCTGGCACCGTCGCTGCCAGTCGAAGGCAGGTCGGGAGTTGAAGGAGGCGGGCTTGGAATGACCTGGGTGGGTGGTCCAACCTCACCGTCTTCTCTGTGCACCGAAATGCAGATGGGAGCCAGTCTCAGCCCAGCACTGGGAGACCCCGCCCATCGGAACCAGTCTTGCGAATGCCTGAGACCAACCAGAACACTGGGTGACATGGCCAAAGGCCAGGCGGAGCAGTACTGGTCATTCCACCCTGCTCCCACCCTGGTTGGGAAACTGAGTCCTTAGTACTGGGTAATACTGTAGGCTAAGCTCAAGTGAACCCAGCCCTACGGGAAAGTTCTTAAGTTTCTCCAGACCAAAGAGCCTGGCCCGCAGAGGTGTGGGCGTCCCGCAACTTTGGACCCCAAAGAAAATGGGGACCTGGAGTGGCGAGGGCACTCTCTGGCACGGAGTTACAAACTTTTGTCACGGCCAGCGTTCAGTCAGCTTGGGACACCCCCCTCCCCCCCCACGGTCTTGTCTGGAAACAAGGCAGTTGATTCCAGAACAAGCAGTGGGTTCCGACAGATTTCCTTATCCTATAGAGACAGATGGGGTGAGTGAAGCTTGGGTCGGGGGAGGGGGCAGGCAGAGCCTGGGGGTGTCTGGACCCTGAGCCAGGGATGCAGCATTTGCTGTGAAAAATGTTAGCAGCAGGCATGGGACCAAGGCTGCCGGAGCCACAGCTGGGTTTCTCCAAAGTGCTTTTAAACAAAGCGACCTAAATGGTCGCTTCCCACATCCACTCCTCCCCAAGAAAACAGTGTGTTTGCTTCTTATAGCTGAACCCAGTCAATTTGAGACATTCCCACCACCACCACCACCCCCCCACCCTCAAGCCCACCAGCTCTGGCTCTGCAACAAGTAGATGCTCTGAGTTTCCACTTGGTTCAGCCTTCCCGGTACAGGGCACCTCGCTGAGCTACACCACAGCCAGTCTGAGATCCTTTCCAGGAACCCCTGCAAGAGGAGAGCGGGGTGCCTTCCCAACCCCGGCACCGACCTCAGCACTCCCAGATGCTGTTCTTACTGTAGTCCCAGCCCCATCCCGCCCTTCAGAATCCTACAGGGATCCAAATCTGATTTCCACAGTAGAACGAAAAGAAAGATAAAACCATTGACAAATGTCTTTCTTAAGCCCACAGGTCTTTTGGAAGAAAGTCTGAGTTGAGCAACTTTGCTGGAAATCATTATTTCTTTGTATTAACAAGAGCACGTGCCAGTTACTACCTCAGGGAGACAGCCTGGCATTCAGAATCCTACTTGGGGGATTCTATTTGCAGCTCACCCATCTTATAAGCCCCGCCCCCCACACGGAGACCTTTCTGAGCCCACCTTTTCAATGGGTGAAATGGATGCAACAAAGTAAACTTTATAAATGAGACATTGCCGGGTAAGCAGCTCACCCTGTGGCTAACAAATGCCACTTCTTCTTCCTCCAGTCCGTCTAACTTCACTCAGATTCATCTTCTATAAGGGAAATCGTGTAGAAAAGAGGGAGCCAATAGCCACTCTAGGATGGGTAAGGATGCAGCCTTCCGGGGCAGGTGCTTGTGAGCTTGATTACCCTGCAGAGTTTGACATGGTGTTCAGGGACCCTCAAATCTGTCCACGGCATCTGTATTCAGGTTACTTGGACTATAAGTGTTAAGTATATCTTTCCTATCATTCACACAAACATACATATAACAGAACTTCCCAAAATGCTTTTAAAAAAAAAGAGCCTTTATCAACTTGTCGGGTCAATTTCAGTCCACCTGCTTTTCTCAAGGTTAATCTCTTAAGCTCACACTGGTCATATTTCAGCTCTCTCCTCCAGGGCCTCCACAGAGTACAACACTCCCCAAACTCCTCAAGTTCTTGGAAGCCAACTGGACTTCTCAGAGAAGGTTGTCCCCACTAAGGTTAAGAGTGAGGAAGTTCAACTCCAAGGAGCAGCTGCATCCTGGTGTGGGTTCTGGACCTGCTTTCTGACACTTGCCCTGCCTACATCATCCCTGCAGCTGCTTTTTTTTTTTTTTTTTTTTTTTTTTTTTTTTTTTTTTTTTTTGAGGGAGCCAGGGACCTCTGTGTTCCAGAGCCCCTCTCTGGCTCAGCTCAGGTTCAAGGCTGAATCTAAGATAACCCTGGACATTGCTAGAGGTTATCTCTGAAGGAAAATCAGACACCAAAAGTGTTCAGGGGACCAGAAAGCAAACCTTCTATCACACACTCCTTTGTCCTGGGGATAGTGTATGGTATGAAATGGAACGTGCATAGCATTCTGTGCATGCACTTTGAAGAACTATGTAAAAGTTAATGCAACTCAAGCCTAATGTTGGGAACACTGGCATCGGGGTGGGGGTGATAGACACAATAAAATAAGCCTGTGTTCCACCTACAGACATGGCTGTTTGGTTGATACAGATAGGGCGAAAAAGCCTATTAAGTTAGGACTAGGTATCATTCCGCCTGTTTGGGAGAAAGGAAATAATGTAGGCCAGAAACCAAGAATCTGGCCAGTACCCCAGAGCCAGTCAACTCCAAGCAGAGAGTCTGGTCTCAGCCCAAGTCTGCTGCCCTGAAGCCACACTGAGTGGTTCCAGTCGCAGGCAGGAGGAACACCTGTGGTCATTCTGCACACACCTCATCCGACCCCCCCCCACCCCCGGTGCAAGGAGGATCTCACCCCGACAGCTAAGGCCACGCAAATAGCTTTTAGTAACACAACTCCTAGGAGGACTGGAGGGGATTAAATGCAGCGGTGGTGGGACCCTGGCGTCTGCAGGCTCTGGCTCGGTTCTGGGCACCACTCCCCCCACCCCCGCCCCCGCTCCCACGTGCATTTTGCCCTCTCAAAGCCACCCGGGGACTCCTGCCGCTCCCTGCAGCTGCACCTGTGGCTTCTCAGCCCCGGGGTAGTCAGAAAGACCCACTCAAAGGGGTCAGCCTGCCAACCGCTCGTGGCCTCCTCTCCTCTCCTCCGGCCCTTTCGACGGCTCGGTCCAGCCAAAAGCCCCGGCGACGGCCCTCGGGGCTGAACAGACCGTCCAGGACCGCGAGCCGTCGCCCCTGGGGAAGCCACACCATCACGGGGCTGCGGCATCTGCAGAGGGGACAGGGGCGCGCCTGGGCCGGGCGGCTGCGAGGAACAGCCGGGAAGGGGATTCTTTGACTAGAAACTCGGAACTTGGCGGTGCGCCGGATGGCTTCAGGGTGCAGGAGTGAGCTCGTGCCTCTCCCACGCGAGGCTCCGGCCCTGCGGGACCCCGCGGGGCTCCAACAGCCGCCTCCCGCCCATCCCAGACCCGCGGGTGTGCTCGGGAGCGCCCCGCCCCTGCCCGCGCACAGCCCCGCAGGGCGCGGCCGGGCGTCTCCCAGCTCCACCGCCCACCTCCCCCTCTAATTCTCCCCTGGGGTCTTGGTGGGTGGGGGGGCCTAGCGGGCGAGGCGCGCGCGCGACCCCCACCCAGCCCGGTGCAGGCCGTCACGGCCTGCAGCAGCCGCGCGCAGCCGGAGCCCGGGACCTCTCCGCGCGCGCACCGCGGGGCGCGCGCACCGCCCGTGCGCGCCGCCCGGGCCACCCGCGCCCCCGGCCCGACGCGCGCAGGGCTTGGCGGCGGCAGGGAGCGAGTGCTCGCCCGCGGGGCCGCCCGGCCGCGGAGCCCGAGGCGTTCCGGGGTTCTCTGGCCACGCTTGCTTGCGCCCGCATTTTCTTTGTTATCTGCAGAGCAATTGATTCTCGGGTGCACTCTGCGTGCCTCCCCCGTGTTTTCTTTTTCGTAAGTACAGAACTTTTTTTTTTTTTTTTGGTAAACATTTCCTCAGTTGATGTACGAGTACTTTAGGGTGTAGTTGGCCCATAAAAAAGGCAATCAGTGCCTTCGGTGGAGTCAGCTGGCAGCCCCGGGGGAAGGGGAGAAGCCCGAGCCGGCCCGGGGTGGCGCCGCTGGGACTCCGGGCTCCGCAAGGCCCCCGCACGGCCCCGCAAAATCGGGTCCCGGAGCTTTGCTCAGAGCCCTGCAAGTCCCTGCCCTTCCCGCCTCTGCTCTTAGCATTCACTGAATGTAATCTTGCAGGGAAATGAGCAAGTTCGTGACTGTCCTTTTTCTTGTTTAAAATGAAAAGTAGCTCTATGTACCTATTTCGGTAAAAGCAAGACGTGGTCATTATTTTTACAGAAGATAGCAATTTTTCTAATTCTTAACTAATGCTTAATTTTTTTTTCATGACTTTCATTTGCTAAAAATACCAGTTTTCTACAGTATCTGTAGGGACTTGAAAACTATGATAAAGTTTGATTAGTGATCACTCAGTATGATTGGCTTGTTCCAAGTTGTTCAAATTTTAGTTTATTATTTCCTATTAGAAGTTGTCAGAATTTATTAAGGATAAAATTGATCTATTTTGAATATTTTCTGGCTGTTTTGGGCTAATAGAATGACGTCCAAAAACAGTGGATAATAATAACAATATTCATATGTGGAATTAGCCACTAGGCTTTTTTGAACTGCAGAAAAGAAAAATGTGTAATATATGCGTGGGTTTATTATAGGCTTTTAATAAGCACAAAGAAAATCCTTGACTTAAAATGCAAAACCGTCAATGAGATTAAGTTCCATGTATTCAGTAGTAGCACAATAGTGACTGGGTGGTAAATAGAGCGACTGCTACTTACCGGTAGGTGTGAGTCCGCGCTTTAGATACTGTTGCACATCCCCAGGGTCCGAATTAGAAGACATTCTCAGTGAGAGCACAGGCAGGCCTTTGGCTCACAGCAAAAATCATGGAGCGCAAGAAAAAATACAGCTTGTCATCTTTTGTGGCCTTGGGAAGAGACACATCAGACTACAGTAACCCTTAGTGAAAGTTAAGAAAAAGAAAAAAAAAAAATCCAGAATTCAGAAAGTTACAAGCAAGTCTTTCCCTGGACTCTGTACTGTTTCCAGCGTGAGTGACCTGTTGTAAACCATGTATCCAGTTTCACGATGGTTTCTAATCAGAAGAATGGAAACTTCTGATAGGCTTCACTGGACCACATGACTGTATGCAGGTCGATAAGCGGACCCTGTTATAAAGTGACAGCAGAAGAGATAAGAACTCTTGGCAGATAATGGCAAAGAAATGATTAACTCAGAAGTGGAGAGGCGCTATGCAGCACCCAGAGTGGAAAGTTGTAAAACCGAGGGTCAGATCAGACCTGGTGGATAAAACTGCAAACCAGCCTAAATCCACTAACTAAACTCAGGCTTGTGACATAGCCCCTTGATGTCATCAGCTATTTGCATAGAGGAGGGCACACGGGGCTCTTCTGACCTCTGCAAATATGGGTTAGATGATAAACACTGACAGACATTAATTCTGGGAGGGCTGACTGCAGGTATGATCCACACTTTGAAACACCACGGGTTGCCACGCCAGGCTTGTGGCCATTTATTTAGTCATGTTTTGGTCAACCACCTGTTTCTTTCTTTTTTTTTTTTTAAGTCGTAACTGTTCATTAGTGAAGGAGTTCATTTGAGCTTGTTTGTACATTGGACATTTGGTTAAAAGGACAACCTCTCCCCAATAAAGCAAAACCTACACTTTGAGATTAATGCTGAAAGATGACGAATGTGTAAGTAGCTTTTCTATAACTTTAAAGTTGTTATTTATTTGTTTGGGTCCATGAAGAAAATCTGTGCTACTCTTTAGCACTAAAGGAGTAGTACTCAAATGGCCAAAGATAGTTTGTTCTGTTGAATATCCCTACTGTTATTCGAAGTAATAAAATCCAGATTCTTAGAGCAATGCATGTCTTTTCCCACATTGTGGAAGTGTGCTGTTTTTCTTTTTTGGGTTTTGTTAATTGAGTAACTTTGTATTCCTTTGGTCTACGATCCTATAAAAATATTTATATACACTGTTTTTCCTATTCAAAATATATTTTTTTAAGAATTAGTCTTGACTACATATTATAGAAAAACCTGAATAACCATGGTTGAAACAAGATGCTTAGTTCTCTTTTCTAAGTGGAGTTGAGAGGTGGGCAATCCAGAGATGGAACAATGGCTCTTCAAGTCTGGTTCAGACCACACTCCTTCCTTTTTTACTTTCTGCTAACTCTCATCCTCATGTTCCAAAATGGCTACTAGAGTTCCAGCCATCGCTCTTAGGAAGCAGAATCGAGGACGAGGGGAGGAAGCATGTTCCTTTTTGAGAACATTTCCTTAAAGTACCAGGCTCTCTCTGTCGGTCTCGCTGGACCACAGGTAGATACCCATCTATGATTAGCTGCAAGGGAGAAAGGCAACTGAGGTGTTTTTAGCCAGACAGCTAAATAAGTACCCAAACGAAAAAGCATTGGGTAATTACAATTATCCTGTCAGCTTTTTGCTGTTATTTCCTTAACTAATCATGGCATATTACCAGAAGTGGACCCGTGTGTATGTTCAAGGACATGTGACTGGAAAGCAAATGTTCTGTTTAACTGATTTAGGAATCCAAAAAGCTGTTGCTTATACAACTTATACTTGTTAGTATCTGTTGTGTTAAAAATTAAAACAGAGAGACTTTAAAATGTTTATTATTTATATTTAACTTATTAAAATAATACCTAACTCATTATATATCAACTTACTTTTACTGTGGTTCATTTAAAAATATTTATTTATGCATTTTTATTTCTTTGAAAGGCAGAGAGCGAATAAGAGAGATTCCATCCATTGGTTCACTCCCCCAGATGCCTGCAAGAGCTGGGGCTGGACCAGACTGAAGTCAGGAGCCAGGAACTCCATCTGGGTCTCCCATAGGGGTGCAGGAACCCCAGTACTTGGGCCATCATCTACTGCCTCCCAGGCATGTTAGCAGGAAGCTGGATCAGAGCAGAGGTGAGACTCAATTCCATGTGCCCCGATGTGGGATACAGGTGTCCCAAGTGTTGGCTTACCCCTTTATGCCACATATTAGTTTAATGGCACCTTTTAAAGAAATTATCCAAGAGGCGTAGAGACAGATATACAAACAGAAAGCCCCCATTTACTGGCTCACTCCCCAAATACTTGGAACAGTCTGGGCTGGGTCGGGTCAAAGGCAGGAGCTGGGAATGCAATGCAGGTTTCCCACATGGGTGCTAGGGACTCAACTACTTGAGCCATCCCTGCAGCCTCCCAGGGGGTGCATCGGCAGGAAGCCGGAATCAGGAGCAGGCTGGGATTCAAGTTCACGTACTCTGATAGGAAATGTAGGCATCTCAAGTAGCACTTTAACTGCAAGGCCATATGTCCAGCCCTAATGGTATACTATAGATTAAAAATATTTTTTAAAAACAAAATAATTAATTAAAAGTTACATTTTGACCAAAAAAAGGTCTGGCCTAGTGAAGACAGTGGGATTCTTATATCTGCTTCTGCAATTTTTCTAAATTTTTTAAAATATTTATTTATTTATTTGAAAGGCAGAATTACAAGAGAGAGAGAGAGACATAGAGATCCCCCATATACTGCTTCATTTCCCCCAAAAAAGCTGCAATGGCCAGGGATGGACCAGGCTGAAGAAAGGGGCTGGGAGCTTCATCCCAGTCTCCCACGTTGGACTTGGGCCATCTTCCACTGCTTTCGTTAAGTCCATTAGCAGGAAGCTGGATCAGAAGTAGAGCAGACAGAACTCTGACCAGTGCTCATATGGGATGCTGGCATCGCTGGTGTTGGCTTAACCTGCTTTGCCACATCCTGGCCCTTTCTACGTTCTCTCTATAGTGATACTGTCTTGGTTGAAGTATGTGAGAAAATATGAACTCACAGATGTGCAATTAGAAAGGGAGGAGTATTATAGCTTTTTCAGATAATTATGATATTTTTCTTTGATACTGCACTAGAACTTCACAAGTAGTATTTTCCTGAGGATTTGTTGAAACTTGAAAATCCGAAATCATTATTAGTGAACTTTTTTGTACTCTACAACATGAAAATTTGTTGGCCTATTTTATGCTTCAAATGCATCTTCTACGTGTGCAGAGTCTTGTAATGTATATTGTAATTTGAAAAGTGTGAGTTCATTGAATTTTGTGGATTTTCCAACTGTTGACACATTCTGTAATGCAGAATCCCATCATGTCCTCACAGTGTCACCCCTGATCTCAGCAGTGGTCCTAAGGATTGCAAAACTTTCTAAATCACAGTGGCAGATACAACTTCTCCAAGATTCAGATTTTCACCTGCAAGTTTGAATTTTGTCATTGGAAAAAAGTCAAAGTAATGATTTCACTTCCTTTTTGATTGAGAAAATGTTTCCCAATGTCTGAAGAACCATAGTTTGCCTACCAGTCATTGTTTTTGTTTGTTTGTTTTAAAGATTTATGTATTTATTTGAAGGTCAGAGTTATAGAGAGACAGAGAGGTCTTCCATCCACTGGTTCACTCTTCAAATGGCCATGACGCCGGGGCTGGGCCAGGCTGAAGGCAGGAGCCAGGAACTCCCTCTGTTGCGTCCCACATGGGTAGCAGAGGTCAAGTACTTGGCTCTTCCTGGCACATTAGCAGGAAGGTGGATGAGAAGCAGAGTAGCCGAGACTTGAACCGGCCTTCAGATATAGGGTAGCAGTGTCACAAGCGACAGCTTAATTCACTGTGCCTTAACACTGGCCCCAGAGTTCAGAATGTTTTATAAAACATAAACCTTTCCCAGTCACATCAGGGTCCTAGACGGGGGCTGCCTGTGCTGAGAGTGTTGTGAAGGGATTTGAAGGCCATGGGCAGTGGGATACGCCCCACTGGAGCCGAGCACTGGGGCTGCTGTTCGGCTGTTGGCCTCTTTACTGTCGATGTCAAGGTTATTGTAAAATGCACCTCCCAGGGTAGGGGCTTGGCCTGATGGTGAAGGTGCCCGGGTGCCACCTAAGGGTGCCTGGTTTGATTCCTGGCTGCAGCTTCTGACTCCAGCTTCCTGCTCCAGCTTTCCTGGGAGGCAGGGGTGATGGGATCCTGCCACCCACATGGGAGACCTGGGTTGAGTCACAGCTTCCAGCTCTGTGCCAGGTCTCGCTCAGGGTCCTTGCATGTATCTGGAGTAAACCGGCGGATGGGACCTCTCTGCCTCTCAAATAAGTAAATTAAAAAATTTGTAAAAGAATTTTAAAAAATGCCCTTTCTACAAGAATGATTTCTGGGTACAGTTTGTTCACTTTCTTTAGGGCAGTAAAGCCTCTGAAGTTCCCTTGATAGGAGGACTTGGGTTTGTGAAGGGCAAGACCAGAACAAATGTTCCCCTGGCCCAGGACCTGAGAAGAAAAGAGGGATGAATAGGAAGATGGCTGCATGCGTGTGTGTTCCCTTAATGAGCACATTATAGTACAATTAGCTGTGTTGCTTCACATTAATGAGGCTAAAGTTCGAGTTTTAATTCCTATGGAGGAGAAAGTTTTACAAAGGGGAAAACTACAGTGTTTGCAGGATCAAATGGACGTTATTAGATCTGGGGAGGAACGCCAAGCTGTGGCTTAATCAGAAAGGGTTCACTGGGTTATGCTTATTGCACAGTTAATAAAGAGGGCAGGGATGTTCTCTGACATCTGAGTGGGTGAGAGATGGGGTCAGCTGTAAATTTATGCTATTACCTAGTTTCAGTGCTAATTCTTTTTGAAAGATTTAGTTATTTATTTGGAAGGCAGAGTTACAGAGAAAAAGGGAGAGACAGATCTTTCATCCAATGGTTCACTTCCCTGGGGCCACATCAATCAGGGCTGGGTCGGGTCAAAGCCAGGAGTCTGCAACTCCATCTGGGTCTCTGCAGTGGGCCTGACTTGGGCCTCATCTACTGCTTTCTCAGGCGCATTAGCAGGGAGCTGGATGGGAAGTGGAGCAGCTGGGACTTGAACCAGCGCTCATACTGGATGCAGGCATCGCAGGTGGCAGTTTAACTAGCCGTGTCACAATGCAGGCCCCTCAGTGTTAAAATTTAAATTTAATTGTTTTACTCTCCCAGTTTTCTGAAAGAGAATCTGCATCTACAGCACACGGGTAAACATTTTCAAGCTTTTCTTGGCTTTAAACAATATTAGTTGGGAAGAATCACTATATTCCTAAATCTGCACTTATGCAATGCATGAAGTTTGTATTCCCTAAATAAAATATTTCTTTGGGGGAAAAATAAACTACATGACTGACAACTCTTCTAAGTCAGTGGGGGTGTGTGTCTGTATACAGATGATTTTTAACTCAATCTGTGAACACTTGTAACAAAATTTCACGTCATTATAGATTCAACATTGTCTGAAGATCCGCATTGCAGAATTTATGGTCCATTTTTTTTTCCAGTCTGGTTGCCTCTCTCCCTATCCACCGCCTTTCAGCTGTGCTGCCGTCTCGAAACCCTTCCAGGACAGATGCACCTGCACCAGGTGTGGGTGGCCCGGGGTCCGGGTGATCCCTGAGAGTCAGAGCAGAGGTGGTCACAAGCCAGGGCTTGAGGTCCGGATGAAGCTGGAAACGCGAGCTCCCCGGTGGCCTCGTCAAGGTGAGACTGAGCTGAGATGTGCTCAGGGAGAAAGAGAACGGAGACAACACCCGGTGAGGTCACTGTTGGCAGATCCAGGCAAACATGCTCTCAACTCCTTGGGTGTACAAAACCAGTGCAACCTACTCTCATTGACACTGTAGTAAGTGTTACTTATTTAGGTTATTTTTTTTCTTAAGTATATAGTGTGTTTCAAAATATGATTTTTATTGGGACAAGTTTCTTCTTCTCTGATTTTGAATGGAAATCCAGAAGACCTTGTGTTACTCCGGGCCTGTTCTACCTCTGTAGCTCCTCTCTTAATCATGCCGCAGTGTTGGCTGCCCGTTGGTGGAGGCTTTGTGTGATGTTCGTTGTGTGAAGGAGCACTGTAGCACACCGGCTGCGGCTCTGGTTGCTTTCCTGAGAAACCCTGCGCCCGGGTTGGTGCGTGAGACCTGTGTGAGCGAGTGAACGCACTGTGCATCTTGGGGGAGTGGAGGGTGCAGCCGCGAGGTTGGGAGCCCAGATTTGGGATCAGAAAGCTGACGACTTTCATCCTATTCCTGCTCTTGCTTCCTGCCTGGGGGCCAAGATTCTTGGCCTCTCACAAGTCAAAGTGACGAAAATGATGGGACCCAGTAGTTTTTAGGGTGAAAAGTCAAGGAAACAGATATTGTGTGTTTGTATATAGCAGGTGCTTGGTGCCATGGCGGAGAGAGAGTGTGCTCAGCACCTCTTCTGATGTCATGGAAAACCGACACGGGCTGTGTGCACCAGAGCCTTGAGTGACAGACACGATTTCCTTCATGGAACTGGAGAAGTCCTCTGCAGGTTTATGGTTTTGTGTTTTGTTTTTGGTGCCAGTCTTAGTCGCAGATAGATGCCCTCCATATGCAAGACTTAACAGGATTCATATAATTTAATAGCATCATAATGGAATCTGCTCGGCTTCTCTCCCGTTTTGTTCATGGTTAACAAAAATATAACAGCACAGAGGTTTACTTTTTTTTTTTTTTAATTTTTTTAATTTGACAGAGTTAGACAGTGAGAGAGAAACAGAAAGGTCTTCCTTCTGTTGGTTCAGCCCCCAAATGGCTGCCATGGCCGGAACTACACCAATCTGAAGCCAGGAGCCAGGTGCTTCCTCCTGGTCTCCCATGTGAGTGCAGGGGCCCAAGCACTTGGGCCATCCTCCACTGCCTTCCCAGGGCTACAGCAGAGAGCTGGACTGGAAGAGGGGCAACCGGGACTAGAACCAGCACCCATATGGGATGCTGGCACCGCAGGAGGATTAACCAAGTGAGCCACGGTGCCAGCCCCAACAGAGGTTGACTTTCACACTATATCATCTGCCTCTCACTAGACACAAAGGTACCCAAAAAATTGAAGAACGGTGACATCCAAGGTTGCCTAATAGCGCCTCCAGAATCTGCAAAAAATACTATTTGTCACTGTCTTTAGTTTCCTGTGAACCCTGCTGGCATGCTGAGGAGACTCATATTAATGAGTTACTTTGGTCTTTTGAAGCTTATCGGTGAGGCTAATTTAATAGAAAGGGGCAGTCAGGACTTTGTGAGAAGCGAACATGTTTTTCTGAAAGAGGGACTGGAGCACTGTGCACACGCACTGCAAATAACAGGTGCTCCGAACTCAGCCCCGGCGACAGCTAGCAGGCACTTTTCGTTCCAGCTACACCGGGGGGAAAAGACCAAGAAAATCACGCCCTCAGTTTTTAGTAATTGTTTTTCTCAATCCAGGTACAGTGCGACCATCTCCTTTAGGCAACTGTGGGCATTTCCATGACTGCTTTCTGTTTTAAACACCTTTCCTCCCCGCGGAACTCATCAGACAGCTCCACATGGAACACTCGGAATGACTCACATTTACAAGAATACATGTTTATAATGATAAAACATTATTTGCTAACTGATTTCAGAAAGGATTTGTAAATGATTGACAGATAACTGATGACTCCAAGGCATCTTTGCCAAAATCCAAAAGGTATTCAGCAATATCATCTGAACCCAGATTGCATGATAATGTTGAAGTTCAGTTAATGAGTTACACTCCCTGTAAACTTCCTGAATACTCTCTTTCAAGACATTATGATATATCCGTTAGGAACTGGAATTCTTGCAAAATTGGATTTATGGTGAACACCTTGTATGAACCTGCAAAGGGCCCTGTAAGTGTGTTTATAATTTGGGTTGAAGAACAAGCACCTTAAATCACTCATCATTCAAACAGGCTGACTACCCCAGCTATTGGGGGGTTTTTCCAGAAGGCTTATGAATACTGAACCATTAAGTTTCTGCCAAACTGTTGCTTAATAGTCCATTTTTGCTTGTACCCTGCACCACCAAAGGCATTTGTCCTGGATTTTATATACATCCTGGGCCAGCATTGGCACGCAGCAACAACAAAAAAAATCAGCTTCCTTAATTATCCTCTCCCCTGTCCAGTTCTCTAAGAGGGTGGAATAGTAGAATTTGGAAAACATAATAGCTGTGAGAAATGTGGCACCTGGCAGGAAAGATAAGTGACTTTTACACAGTACTATTATGGTCAGGTAAATATTACTCACTTTTTATAGCACTAATAATTAAACAGAGCCTTAGTCAATCTTTTGGCAACATAAATGTTTAAGACCTGACTCTCCCGTACGCTTGTGCTGGGTTCCCCCACGTTGATCACTGTCTGGGAGCCGTGTCTAATGGCTTACTGTGCGTCTTGTTTTTTAGAGTAAGTGAAATAAACTCAATACCACTTTGTTTCCATGGAAGGCATTTTCAAACATTGAAGCAAATAACCCAGTGGCCTAAATTGTCTTTAAAAAGGGAAACTGTACAGCATGCAAAGAAATCACGCTGTTATTATTTTAAAATGCGGAACCACGAAATGGATTCAGACATCCTTAGGAAAGTGAAGGTTCTGTGTGACCTAAAATTACCTGGTAGACCATACATATAAAACAGCCATTCGAATAATAGGTGTTCCTCTAGACTGAGATATTTTATGCAGCTTAATCTTACATTGGGCTATATAACTCAATTTTGATTTGTGTTTCAGTTATTCTAATAGACATTTTTTTGCTCTCCTAGTCCCTTGTGAAATAAGAAAATGTTTAATAAAAGTGCTAAAGTAGAATTTTAAATACGTCTTCCTTAAATAGTTTTTCAATACAACACTCTGATTATTCAAAATATCAACATGATAACCGTGATAAAGGACTTAAATGCATATATGTTATATTTTCTTTTGAAACATCATTTATTTTTATTTTATTTGAAAGGCAGAAGGCCGACGCCGCGGCTCAACAGGCTAATCCTCCGGCTTGCGGCGCCGGCACACCAGGTTCTAGTCCCGGTCGGGGCGCCGGATTCTGTCCTGGTTGCCCCTCTTCCAGGCCAGCTCTCTGCTGTGGCCCAGGAGTGCAGTGGAGGATGGCCCAAGTGCTTGGGCCCTGCACCCCAGGGGAGACCAGGATAAGTACCTGGCTCCTGCCATTGGATCAGCGTGGTGCGCCGGCCGCAGTGCGCCGGCTGCGGCAGCCATTGGAGGGTGAACCAACGGCAAAAGGAAGACGTTTCTCTCTGTCTCTCTCTCTCTCTCACTGTCCACTCTGCCTGTCAAAATAAATAAATAAATAAATAAAATAAAGATGAAAGGCAGAGGGGCAGATACACATTTGTGTGTGTGTACGCATATGTGCATACATACAAACATTCATGTATATAAGAAACAACCCAGAAAAGAAAGGATTACTGAGAGCCACTGTGGAGCCTCACAGAAGTCACCTTTCGGTTTAGTTTCCACCTGTTGTTTTTGTTTGAGTCGGGGCACATCGTTGATTAATGCCGTGACCTGGTGGGGTTGTTCCTCCGTGTGAGAGGGTCGTCAGTGTGGGTGCAGAACGGCTCGCGAGAACACATGTGGCACATCTAGCCCCAAGACTGGCACTTAGAGGCCCTTGTCTCGCACTTGGATCATTTATATTGTCTCCAAATGGCTCCTGGGCTTTCCTCTGGCTTCTCCCAAGGCCATCTTCCACATTCCTGCCTTAATAAATCAAAAAGAAAATAATCAGGGGTAGGCATTTGAGGCAGGGGCTAAGATACTGCTTGGGTGGGTGTGAATGTCAGCTCCTCTCCTCATTCTAGCCTCCTGCGAATGCACACCTGGGAAGCAGCAGTGATGGGCCTGCCACCAACATGGGAGACCTGGATTGAGTTCCTGGCTCCTGGCGTTGGCTTGGCCCACTCCTGGCTGTTGCAGGTATTTGGGGAGTAAACCTGCAGATGGAAGATCTCTCTTTTTCTTAGTCTCTTTTTTTCTTTCTACTTCTCTTTCTCCCTCTGTCCCTCTCTGGCTTTCTCTTTGCCTTTCAATTAAATAAATTTTTTTAAATTAAAAAATCCACAGTGGTGGCTTGTGTTGTGGTGCAACAGGTTAAGCTACCACCTGCAATGCCAGCATCCCATGTGAGCAGTGGTTGCAAGGTCCCGGCTGCTCCACTTCCTATCCAGCTCTCTGCTAATGTCCATGAGAACACAGAAGATGGCCCGAGTACTTGGGCCCTTGCCACCCACATGGGAGACATGAATGGAGTTCCAGGCTCCTGGTTGGCACGGGCCAGCCCAGCTGTTGCCGCCACTTTGGGAGCGAGGCAGTAGATAGAACATCTTTCTCCACTCCCTCCCCCACCCCCAGGAACTTTGCCTTTCAAATTAAAAAAATAAATAGGGCTGGCGCTAATCCTCCGCCTTGCAGTGCCCCCACACCGGGTTCTAGTCCCGGTCGGGGCGCCGGATTCTGTCCCGGTTGCCCCTCTTCCAGGCCAGCTCTCTGCTGTGGCCAGGGAGTGCAGTGGAGGATGGCCCAAGTACTTGGGCCCTGCACCCCATGGGAGACCAGGAGAAGCACCTAGCTCCTGCCTTCGGATCAGCGCGGTGTGCAGGCCGCAGCGTGCCAGCCATGGCAGCCGTTGGAGGGTGAACCAACGGCAAAGGAAGACCTTTCTCTCTGTCTCTCTCTCTCACTGTCCACTCTGCCTGTCAAATAAATAAATAAATAAATCTAAAACAATTGAAAATTGATGATATTCACTGCCTAAAATTTGTCAATTGTTCTGCATAGTCTTTAGGATAAATTTCCTGCTATTCAGTTTGATAGGCAAGACCCTTTTCTGTCTTATCCTCTACACTCTTCGCTCAAGAGATAAAGAACCACTTGAAAACATCATGATGTTGCAGGTGCCTTTGTCCATCCATTCACCCACTCACCCACCCATTCATCTGTTCACTTAGCTGAAATATGCTGGAGTCTATAGTTGGTGCTAAGGGTACAGAGTTAGTCTAAGGAGACTCAGTTGGGTGGAAGTGACAAATGATGACAGCTATTTATCATAGCTAAGCCTGGGGTACTAGGCAGCACCCAGGAACTACTGACCCCCTTTTGGAAAGATAAGAGGAAGCCCCTGGCAGGAAGTGCTGCTGACCTGTTGCAAAGGGTGAGTCGGTGTTAGCCCAGGAACAAGGTGTTGCCCAGAGGAAGCCAGGGACACAGGAAAAAGGGTAGCAACCTGAGCGCATTCCGCTGGAGCTGGGCCTGAGCTGTGCTTAAGGATGTGTCAGTGGGGAGTCTCTTCGCCAGGGACAAACAGATGGAAGCCGACCATAGGGGAGTGGCTGAATCCATTACAGTACCTCTATTTCTTTGGCTACAATCGGCCCTTAACAAGAGAAGTGGAGCTTTCCAGGATGGCTTGGGGGGATGCATAGACAGTGTTTATTGTTACACGAGCAAAATAAGGCAATTACGTGAGTGGGGGCACCAAGCAAAAGAGAAGAAAGTAAGGTTCAAGCGTATGATCACGTTGGAAAGTCTGTGAGGCTGGGGGTGCGTGTGGGAAGAATCACTGTGTTCCTAAATTTGTATTCATGAAATGCATGAAGTTTGTATACCTTAAATAAAAGATTTCTGGGGAAACAAAAAAAGAAAGTCTGTGAACATGTAGATATGTGTACAGAAAAAAAGTTACAGCAACTTAACAGGGACCGGCGTTGAGGCGCAGGGGAGTAAGCACCTCTTCGGATGCTGGAGTCCCCTATCAGGTGCTGGTTTGAGTCTCAGCTTCTCCACTTCCATCCAGCTTCCTGCTAATGGGCCTTGGAAGGCAGTAGTAGGTAGTTGGTCCCTGCCGCCCACTTGGGACACCTGGACGGAGTTCCCAACTCCTGGCTTTGTCCTGGTCCAGCCCCAGCTTTTGTGGGCTCTTGGGGAGTGAACCGTGAGATGGGAGATCTCTTGGTCTCTGCTTTTCAAATAAAATGGAAATAAATAATAAATGAAACATGATTTTTGTTGCTTCCTAACTCCCGGTGATTACTGTTCCCGATCGGAAGTAGGAGGTGTGTAAGCAGACATGTGTTTGCCGATTGCCGTCATCCTGGTCTTGTGACTTACTGCCTGTGCGGCTGTGAGCACTTAGTTCATTTGTGTTCTTCATCTCTAAAATGGGGAGTAGCCATCACATAGGGTAGTCCTAAGTGTGGGGAGCAACCCGGACTAGACTAAGTTACTGGAATTAAGACTTATTCTATGCATCTGCTCTCCCACAATATGGCGCTGGGAGAGAAGAAAACAGCTTCTACACAGCTGCCTCCAGTTCAGCCAATAAACTGTAGGACTTGCTCCTGATTGGAGGAGAGCAGCGTACTCGGCGTGTGGGCAGCCGAGTTGGGATTGGCAGAGGAGGACTATAAAGGAGGAGAGAGACAACATGCACCAGGAACATCTAAGGGGAACATCTTAGGGGAACACCTAAGGGGAACACCTGTGCAGCCCCCGAGAGAGCCGGCCGGCGGTGTGCCGCTCCCCTGCGGAAGTGGGGAATGTGGCCAGGGGGAACTGCCCTTCCGGAGGTGGAAGGGATAGTAGCCAACCCGGGAAGAACCAGCAGCAAACCCGGGGAGGACCGAGCAGACGAAAGAACAGCGCAGGGTCCTGTGTCGTTCCTCCACGAAGAGGGGGAGCGACATAATGGTGCCGTGACTCGGATGTGAAGCCTAGGCAGGGCTTGGTGTCGTTCCTCCATGAAGAGGGGGAGCGACATAATGGTGCCGTGACTCGGATGTGAAGCCTAGGCAGGGCTTGGTGTCGTTCCTCCATGAAGAGGGGGAGCGACACCTAAGGAGAAAATGACTTAAAATGTATTTGCTTAGCATGGAGCCTGGTGCACAGGGCTGCTCAGTAAATACTCCCTCCTGGCAAGCGTCCTCTCTCTCGGGAGCCCAGGAGTCTCTTCCAGGACGAAGGGGATATTTCTGTTCTAAGTTTTCTAAGTGTCTTCTGAGCGCCTCACACTGTGCCTGGGTGTGCCTGGGCAGACTCCGGGCTCTGGGCTCCTCATACAGAGCCGAGCTCACGGTCTGCTTGGTGTGAGTCCGTTGCTTGCCCCCGGCCCACAGCACAGGCACCCAGTACACGTTTGGCAAAGGAGTCGGAGTGAGGAGGAAGATCTAAGAGGAGAGTTATTTGAAAGGAAAACTGATCATGGGAAATGGAATTAAATAGCCGAGGAAGCAGCCATGCTGAGTACAGGGAGGAGAACCTGAGAGCAGTGACGCTGGTGAAGATGGCTGGGGTGTGATCTAGGGCTGATCGCTGTGGCTGTGGCGTTGGGGTGCGGGGGAGGGGAGGTGGATTTCCTCCCCTGGCCCCCACTCGG
Source organism: Oryctolagus cuniculus (assembly GCF_964237555.1). Lineage (NCBI taxonomy): Eukaryota > Metazoa > Chordata > Mammalia > Lagomorpha > Leporidae > Oryctolagus > Oryctolagus cuniculus. Next base: position 16,210,591 of record NC_091444.1, on the reverse strand, counting down.
CCAGGACAGGTGCAGGGCAGGACGACAGGCACTGCAGCAATGGACAGCCAACTTTTGAGCCCCTGCTGTGTGGCAGGCACTGGGCTGTTGTGATGCGGATTGTCATCGCAAGCACCTGTTTTGTGTGAGGTCTCCTGGGGGAGGGGGCACCTCCCAGACCTATTTTAAGCATGAGAAACCTGGAGCTTTGTGAAGATAAATTATTTGCTCAAGGCCAGCTGGCTAGTAAGGCATGGAGCTGAGACGCATGGGGCAGTCCAGTTCTAGAGCCCACGCAGCTTGGCCAGACCTGGCTTCAGTGTTTGTCAAGCAAGGTCAAGTGCGCCCTGTCAGTCACCGTGGTAAATTGCATGGGCTGCCCGGCTCTCAGGATTTTCTCCTCTAATAGTTTGGCAGATGGTTACTGAGATTCTTGCCTGGTGATCTGTAAAGACACAGAGTCCTGGAGCGGGAAGCCAAGGAGGTCAGAATGTCCCCCGAGAGACAGCAGACAAGCTAGCTCAGGTACGCCGTGGTGATGCCCCGGCTCGCCTCGGTCGTGAGGCTCACGGTGCCCAGCGAGTCCCATCTGCCGTCTGTTTCTGAGTCATCCCCGAACAGAGAACGGAGGTGCAGAGTAGACGGGGGAGACGGGGGTGGGATTTTCCTCTAATGAATGGTGAAAGGGTGGTACCATGTCTGGAAAAGCAGCAGGGGCACATGGACAAGGTCAATGCCAACATCGAAACCTGCCTTGTCTTTAAACCAAAGGTGTGACTTCTGCCACCTGCAGTTGAGAAGCTCAAAGGTAAAACACTGGAGAGTGTGTATGTTAGAATTCCAAACGTGTGAGCTTCCAGAAAACGTGGGCGAGAGCACCAGGAGCCAAGAGACTGTGAAGTACAGACATGAGCTCCTCCGGTGAGGGGGTCCCAGCTTCCTATGTCTGGTTTCTAGGGAAGTGTCCGTGGGCAGTCTGTTCTGGTGATAGTCACAACCAGGTGGCAAGATGCGGCCTTTCCTAGTTGCAGTGTGGTGGGACTTCAGGTTCTTGCCGACCCGGAGCGAGGTTTGACAAGTGCTTTCTCCTGTATTTGGTTCATCATAAGTAAAACCTCCTTGGCTTTCTTCCTCAAATTCGATCTCAGTGGAGAGTTACCATGGTTAATTTTCTTCTCATAATAATGCAGAATGCCTAAGGTGAGCTCCATATTTTATGATGCCAGATTTGACTTCTGACTTGGCTAGTGGATGAACTTGAGGCATTTAGCGCAACATTTAAAGTGCTTTTTGGTCTCTGTTTTTGGCCACGGTTTTGCATCCAGTATAACACTATTTCCCACACACGGTTTATTGAGGAAAGATAAAAGCATTATTTAAAGCCAGATATTTGATTACAACACCTGTGTGCCATGTCAGAAGGCTTGGGCTCCACACCCAGCTCCTGACCCCGGCTTCTCACTAATGCATACCCTGGGAGGCACTGGGTGATGACTGAAGTCATTGAGTTTTTCCCACCCACGTTGGGGACCTGGGTTGAATTCCAGGCTCCCGGCAGGGATTCCCAGCTGGGAGCTGCTGCGGGCACTTGGGGACTGACCCAGTATATGGGAGCTCTCTCTGAGTGTCTGCTTTCAGTTGAAAAAAACGTTCAAAAATATTTCTGAACCATGTTCTAAAAATCTACAGACTTTGAATTGACTTTGCAATAAATTTGCAAGTTTGCAGACATTTCTTTTTGTTATACCCAGAAGAATAGCATTTCAAGAGGTTAGATTTGAATTCTTTTTGGGTAAAGATCTTTGCTTTATTCAAATTTTTACTTCATCTGTAACTGATTGCAATTATAAAGCTGATACAAAACACTCATCTGCCTTACTTGGTCTCCGAAAGGGATGTCAGAGGGAAAAAAAAGAGTCCCAAGTCCTTCATGGAATATTTTTTAAAGATTCATTTATGTATTTGAAAGACAAAGTGATGGGGAGGGGGAATGGGAAAGAGAGAAAGAGATTTTCCATCCTCTGGTTTACTCCCCAAATGGCTGCAACAGCCAGGTCTTAGCCAGGCCAAAGCCAGGATCCAGGAACTCCATCCTGGTCTCCCACACGGGTGGCAGGGGCCCAAGCACTTGGGCCATTTTCTGCTGCTTTCCCGGGTGCAGTAGCAGGAAGCTGGATTGGAAGTGGAGTAGCTGGAACTTGAACTGGTGTTCTGATATGGGATGCCGACGCTACAAGCAGCAACTTAACCCTGTGTGCCACACCCCCTGCCCACCATGGACTATTTAATTGATTTTCTGCATCTAACATAAAAGTTTCACCTTATAACTTTAGGGAACATTTTTTTTATAGCACTTGCGGTCTACATTAAGTATTTTACTCTTCTCTGCCTAGCCTAAAATTTATCACCTCTGTGTGTGTGTGTGTGTGTGTGTGTGTATTCAAAAACTTAAAATACTAGTGGAATTGAAAAGTTCCCTCACTTTGGTAATTAGCTGGTGCCTAACTTTTACCATTGCTTTTCTGTCTTTAATTTTGGAGTGAAAACTCACGCAACGTCGCTCTGCTGACCAGGTCGATGGGTGTCGTATGTGCCTTCTTCCCACTGCCGGGATTTCAACACCTCTTTCATTTGCTTACACTTCCTGCTGTATCAAGAGGAAAGTGCAGACGTTAGTGCTTCCATTTGACAGACAGAAACACTCAGGCGTGCGTGTGTGGTCGGGTGGTGGAAGCCAGAATGACAGATCAGTGGCAGGGCTGAGACTGAGGGGCTGATGGCCCTGCCCACAGATCGGAGGCCTCACCCCACCGGAAGCCAGCGACCTGAAATTGAATTGGCTGCCCTTTGACGCCAGCTTAATATGAAAACCAGCAGAGATGCCGGTGCCGCGGCTCACTAGGCTAATCCTCCGCCTTGTGGCGCCGGCACAGCGGGTTCTAGTCCCGGTCGGGGCGCCGGATTCTGTCCCGGTTGCCCCTCTTCCAGGCCAGCTCTCTGCTGTGGCCCAGGAGTGCAGTGGAGGATGGCCCAAGTGCTTGGGCCCTGCACCCCATGGGAGACCAGGATAAGTACCTGGCTCCTGCCATCGGATCAGCGCGGTGCGCCGGCTGCGGCGGCCATTGGAGGGTGAACCAATGGCAAAGGAAGACCTTTCTCTCTCTGTCTCTCTCTCTCACTGTCCACTCTGCCTGTCAAAAAAAAAAAAAAAAAAAAGAAAGAAAGAAAAAAGAAAACCAGCAGAGCTGGAGCCTTCCCTAATGTCTTTCAGAGCACAACAACTATGGCCCAGTGTGTGGTGCGAGAGCTGCCTCCTTCAACCAAATCCCTCGGCACCGATGGTCCATTGGAACAACTCTGTTTCTTCTCTCTCGGAACGAGCACCCTTCTTGTACCCCTGCCTCAAGTCTTCTGTCTTCTTCATGACACTGCTGAGCCCGGGCTTTTGGGAAAGACCCCTGTCAGGGTGCCACAGTCTGTCCCCGGATCATGGTTATCAGGAGATGAGCCATTTGGTCTACCAGCTTATGATTCCTGCTTGTATGTTTTCTGTTATAAGAAACCACAGGCATGAAAAGACCATTGTGGTGGCCCTGTGTCCTCAGGACCCAGGCGGGTGGCAAGGCCCATTTTCTCCCTGAGATAAGGCCAAGCTGGAGATCGCCAGTTCCCTTTTCTGTTCCCCATCTGGACGGGAAGTAGCACATCTCACAGCCCGTGTTTCAGTCGCCGAGTAGTCAAAAGGTTCAAAGAGAGAAAATAGCCAGGATTTTTAAGTTACTCAGGAATAAACACTTACTATACATAAGAAGAAAAACTATAGTGTTTCAGACTAACAGGTATAGTAGTGTAGACAGTCAGCATCTGTACCTGTGAGTTCCACATCTGTGGAGTCAACCAAGTATGGATGGAAAATATCTGGAAAAAAATTGCACCTGTCCTGAGCAGGTGCGTACTTTTTTCCTTTGCTTTATTTCCTAAACAACACAGTGTGACAACTGTTCACATAGTATTTAGGTTATATTATATGTGGTAAATAACCTGGAGATGGTTTAAAGTATACAGAAAGGCTGGCAGAGTCCTGGCTGCTCCACTTCTGATCCAGCGCCCGACAGACCTGGGAAAGCAGTAGAAGATGGCCCAGCCCCTGCCACTCACGTGGGAGACCCAGAGGGAGTTCCTGGCTCCTGACTTCAGCCTGGCCATTGCGGCCATTTGGGAAATGAACCAGTGGATGTATTTTTGTATCCATGGGGGTCTTGGAGGCAACACCTCATAGATCCTGATGGATGACTGTATACATTTAGAATACTTTTTAGGCCGGCGCCGCGGCTCAGTAGGCTAATCCTCTGCCTTGCGGCGCCGGCACACCGGGTTCTAGTCCCGGTCGGGGCGCCGGATTCTGTCCCGGTTGCCCCTCTTCCAGGCCAGCTCTCTGCTGTGGCCAGGGAGTGCAGTGGAGGATGGCCCAGGTGCTTGGGCCCTGCACCCCATGGGAGACCAGGAGAAGTACCTGGCTCCTGCCATCAGATCAGTGCGGCGTGCCGGCCGCAGCGTGCTGGCTGCGGTGGCCATTGGAGGGTGAACCAACGGCAAAGGAAGACCTTTCTCTCTGTCTCTCTCACTGTCCACTCTGCCTGTCCAAAAAAATAAAAAAAAATACTTTTTAGAGCTTTATTTGTTTGAGAGGCAGAGCATCAGAGAGCGAGGTAAAGACAAAGAGAGAACTCTTCCATCCACTGGTTCACTCCCCCAATGGCTGTGAAAGCCAGGACTGCGCTAGGTCAAGGCCTGGAGCCAGGATCTTCATCAGGGTTTCTGACACGGGTGCAGGGGCCCAAGCACTTGCACCATCCTCTGCTGCTTTCCCGATGCATGAGGAGGGAGCCGGGTTAGAAGGGGAGGGGCTGAGACTGGAGCAGGCTCTCTGATTAGGCCCAGCCCCAGCTGTGGTGGCCATTTGAGGAGTGAACTGGCAGATGAGAGCTCTATATCTATCTCTTGAACACATAAATAAAATTTTTAAAGGTTTATTTTTTTTATTTGAAAGGCACACAAAGAGGCAGAGAGAGAGAGAGAAAGAGAGGTCCTCCATCCGCTGGTTCAGTCCCCAGATAGCCTCAATGGCCGGAGCTGTGCTGATCCAAAGCCAGGAGCCAGAAGCTTCTTCTGAGTCTCCCAGGCGGGTACAGGGGCCCAAGGACTTGGGCCATCTTCTACTGCTTTCCCAGGCCATAGCAGAGAGCTGGATCAGAGGTGGAGTAGCCGGGACTCGAACCGGTGCCCATATGGGATGCCGACACTGCATATGGCAGCTTTACCTGCTATGCCACAGCGCCGGCCCCAGAATGTTTTAAAAATTAGAAAAAGAAAAGCCGGCGCCGTGGCTCAATAGGCTAATCCTCCACCTTGCGGCGCCGGCACACCGGGTTCTAGTCCCGGTTGGGGCGCCGGATTCTGTCCCGGTTGCCCCTCTTCCAGGCCAGCTCTCTGCTATGGCCAGGGAGTGCAGTGGAGGATGGCCCAGGTGCTTGGGCCCTGCACCCCATGGGAGACCAGGAAAAGCACCTGGATCCTGGCTCCTGCCATCGGATCAGCGCGGTGCGCCGGCTGCAGCGGCGGCCATTGGAGGGTGAACCAACGGCAAAGGAAGACCTTTCTCTCTCTGTCTCTCTCTCTCACTGTCCACTCTGCCGGTCAAAAATAAAAAAAATAAAAAAATAAAAAAAAAAAATTAGAAAAAGAAGATCCAGGAAGCAATTCATGGTCGTGTGAAAGACAACGCTAGAACATAAGATCCACTGTCGCAGTAGCAATGAACTTCAGAGAGCACATAACTGGTCCTGAGAGACTTCAGATGGGAAATTAGATCCTGCTCAGAAATTGTATTCCTCTTTCTGAACTACATAAAAAGGGCCATGCACACTATTCACTGGCTGTGTGATTTGTGCTTTCCCATAACACCTGAAGTGTGAGAAGTGAAATGCAGCATTAATGTTGGGTTGTTCGGGGCCTTGTGGTTGGGTCTTGCTTGGTTCTGCATGATGTCTGTCCGTCCTTGGGACAGGATTTATACACAGACGTCTTTGGATCACCAGCAGCCAAACCTGCAGGAGCGAGAAGGAGAATCGTGAATGTCACTGAGTTTTACCCTCTAGGAAGCAGCTGCAGCGGAGTTGAGGCAGGAGAGTGTTTGCTGCGACTTCCGGTTTTCGTTTTGGGCCAGGTTTGGGGGTGAGTCCCACAATGAGAACTGCCTGCCAGGACCATCCCGCCCCCGCCCCCTTTAAATCAATTGGACACATTGTTTGTCCCTTTGGGTTTGATAGACATGTTGTAATAAGGTCCTGAACTGCTCACTACCTCTTTATGTACCTTCTGTCTAAAGGCCTGTTACTATTGTGACCTGTACTCATGGGACCACAAACAATGGGTTTAACCATTAACTCTCAAACCACCTTTAAATGAATTCTTTTATAAGATGAGAATTATATAGGCTTCCACTGGTTGCTTAGAGGAAACAAGCAAAGGATTCAGGTTGAACCAGGTTATTCAGGAACTGGGAGTTGATGGTTAGGATGCCCCTAGGCCCGGCACATAATTTGCCTTGACCTGACCATGTCAGATAACACTGTTTAGCTGACATTCCAGTGTCCCTGAAAAGTACAATGCTTTGTGAAGTTGGTTTGGCTGGGAATAAAGTTAAATTGTGGCAAGATCTTGTGTTCATTGAGTAAAATTCCCCAGCGTATTCCAATGCTTAGTGTCTATGAAGGCATCATTTGAGGTTGGGTGTCTGTTTTCAGGGCCCTTCCTAGTGGGCCTTGAGAGGGTTGCAAGCTACAAAGGACACATTATTTTCCCAAGTGACCCAAGGACGGAGAGGAGTAGCTCAAGCCCTACCCTCCTACATTCATAATTATTTTGGTGATTTGTCTCTTATTTTTAATGTAGCAAACATGGTGGGGGGGCAAGGTTGCTTTCCAGGAAGCTATACCATCTAGGTGATGTTTGGATGCTTAATTAGTTTTTAAAAATATTTCATGCATGGCAAGTGTTCGGTCTGGTGGTTAAGATACGAGTTGGAGGCCAGCGCTGCAGCTCACTAGGCTAATCCTCTGCCTGCGGTGCCAGCACCCCAGGTTCTAGTCCTGGTCGGGGCGCCGGATTATGTCCCTCTTCCAGGCCAGCTCTCTGCTGTGGCCTGGGAAGGCAGTGGAGGATGGCTCCAATGCTTGGGCCCTGCACCCACATGGGAGACCAAGAGGAAGCACCTGGCTCCTGGCTTCGGATCTGTGCAGTGCGCAGGCGGTAGTGCCCTTTTTTGGGGGTGAACCAACGGAAGGAAGACCTTTCTCTTTCTCTCTCTCTCTTACTGTCTAACTCTGCCTGTCAAAAAAAAAAAAAAAAAAAAGAAGAAGAAGAAGAAGAAGACATGAGTTGGGACATCCACCCCATGTGGAGGTACCTGATTTGAGGCCCAGCTCTGCTCCCTAGTCCCGCTTCCTGCCAATATGCACCCTCCTGGGAGACCTGGATTGAGTTCCTGACTCCTGGCTTCACCCTGAGCTGGCCCCACCTGTTGTGGACATTCCGAGACTGAACCAGTGGGTGGGAGCTGTCTTTCTCTGTCTCTTAAGCAAATAATTTAAAGTCTTTCATTTAAAATCATTTCATTTAAAATAACTTAAAATCTTTATTTCAAAATAAAGGGACTAACCCATTGGGGCAACAAAACTGGCTTTACTTGCAGTATACTGTCAGTAACACATGAGCTCATTTGGGGTCTTCCATAGTTCTTCCTTTTTGCTTTGCTTTTTCGTAGAATTTAATTTCCAAGTGCTATTTGGAATCACTTGAACCCACGCCGTGGTGTACGTTTTTGTCCTTTAATGTTAGAAAAGCCTTTTCTGACCTTTCTGGCAGGTGAATTATTTTTCTGGATCCGTCTCTAAGCTGGTTTCACCTACTGGCCCCAATTTTCAGATCAAGAGACGGAAACACAGGGAGACGAAGTGGGAGGGTCGGCAGGATCCAGAGTCAGCAAAAGCCAGAGTGTCCCGGTCCCGCTCCGGAGTCGCAAGGCAGTTCCCGGGAACTTGCTTCCAGCATCAAGTCATTGATTGACAAGCACAGGAGCTGCTTCCGGTGAAACCATCTCATCTGTGTCTTTGCTGTTTGGATCCATGTCTTGCACGGGCTTCTCCTCTAATGATTCATTGTAGAGTTTGTCGTTGTTGTGTACTGTTAGAGGCTCTTGTGTATTTAACGTTGAATCCCTCCAGAAAGACAGCGCTACTTTTAAGTGTTCAGGGGAAACGTCTGTGACCTGTAGTTCTTTGCAAGCATCAATCCACAGGGCCTCGCACACAGTCGTACCGGCGTTTGTTGATCTAATTAACAATGTAAGCACATGTGAGTCTGAGGTTTGCAAGTACTTCTCTGCTCCTATGAGTCGATGTATCACTAAGTTAGAGCCCCTCTAGCTGCCTGGTTGGTATTAGAGTGACAAAACATGACTTCATGCTCAAGGCGGGCACAAAGCGCTGTCTGTTCCCAGGTGTTCGCCACCCATCGGCCATAGTGCGTATTTTAGGAGTTAGAGATTTATTCCCGCTAGGACGTCTGTCAAAGGCCAGGGCACCGCGCACCAGCCCTGAAGCTCTGGCTCTGTAGGTGGTGCTCCGGAGGCAGATTTTCACAGGGTCAAACTGTGGAAGACGAGAGAGCAAACTGAAGTATTCTTTATCCCCCTCTTCTTCTAATTGATCATCGTGGCGTGGACATTTCACGATTCCCAGTTAATCCTCCCAGCTGCACGTTAGAGAGAAGAAATCAGATCTTCCCAGAATGTGTGTATGTATATGTGTGTGTGTGTAATTTTTATATAATATATATGCACATATTTTTATTTGAGGGGTAGAGAGATAGAGATGAAGAGAAAGAGTGTTCCCATCTGCTGGTTCATTCCCAAGATGCCTGCCGTGGTGCTGAGCCAACGTCAGAGTGGGGAGTCAGGAGCACAGTGCAGCTCTCCCGCCGTGAGTGACAGCACCCTGTACTCATTAAGCATCCTCTCTCTGGCCCCAGCATATGTTTTATTAGCCATACAGCTCTTTCTAAAGATTTATTTATTTATTTGGGAGGCAGAGTTATAGACAGAGAGAAGGAGAGACAGAGAGAGAGGTCTTCCATCTGCTGGTTTGCTCCCCAAATGGCCGCAGCAGCCAGAGCTGGGCTGATCCAAAGCCAGGAGCCAGGAGCTTCTTCCAGGTCTCCCACATGGATGCAGGGGCCCAAGCACTTGAGCCAGCTTCCAGTGCTCTCCCAGGCCATAACAGAGCTGGATCAGAAGTGGAGCAGGCGGGACTTGAACTGGCGCCCATACGGGATGCTGGTGCCATTCGCGGAGGCTTAACCTACTGCACCACAGCGCTGGCCCCAGCAATAAAGCTCTTGCTGGTTGGAAATAGCAGTAAGTGACTCAGACAAGGAGCTGCTGGCTCCTGAGGGTGACAGGTAATGGAGATAGACGCTGACTGTTTCAATTAGCAAACCCTAAGCTATTTCCGCTGGGCGTGGGCGTGCCCGGTGTGGGGAGCTGTGCCGAGTGGAAGCAGACAGCTTGCAGTGCAGCCCTTCTCACAGCCCGTGGCTCTCACTCTCGCCCTTAGGGAGCAGCCAGAGGACTTGTCGATGGGATCAGGTTTCTGTCTGGTTCGTGTCCAGATTTCTACCTCTGTAAACAGAAGTCCATCCCGAATCCTTTTAGATAATTCGGTAGGTTCTAAGTCTTTCCTTCAAGTCATACCAATTTGATCCACACTAAACATTGGGCTGAGCTTTACTGGTCTCCCCTTTGTGTGAGGAAACCCCACGCGGCACAATAGCCTGATGCATGGGAGATGCACACCAGTTAGGACCTGAACAGGCACCCAAACCAAGCCCTGCCTCTTCTCAGTGCTGCCCTCCCCCCACCCCCGTGGTAGTGAAGAGTGTCAGGTTGCACCTGTCTGCTCTGGATTGAGTCTTCATTCGCCCTAAAGTAACATGGGTGTTTGCTGTTTCTGAACATCTCCATGCACACAGGAGATTCCCCTGCCCCCTGGAAGTTGGCCATGGGTGCATAAATTCTTGGCCAATGCAACGGGAGCAGAAGTGACAGCTGTGTGACACTTGTGTGGGTGGCAGGCAGTCTGAGTACTGGAGCGATGCATCACTCTTTCCTCCCCAGGGTTTGCATTAACGGGAAGCTGGAGTCAGGAGCTGGAGCCAGTTATGGAACCTGGATCCTCCGATATGAGGCAGGGGCATCCTAGCCAATATCTTAACCACAAGGCCCAATGCCCAGCCCGTAGGTGGAATCACCCTGGGATTGAAGAGCCTGAGTTGATTCAGGGTGAATGGCTCAAGGGAATCCTGACCTGAATGGCCCGAGCAAGAGGAGAGTGCAGACAGGGTGAGTGTGGTCCTCCCCCGGCCCAGGGGTGGGATGGGGGCTGGTTGAGGTAGCAAAGGCTGGTGGTAGAACAGTGGACATCTGTGGCTGTTGCGGTGCGTCATAGGCTAAGCCTCTGCCTGAGTGCTGGAATCCCACATGGGCACCAGTTCGAGTCCCAGCTGCTCCTCTTCCTATCCAGCTCTCTGCTATGGCCTGGGAAAGCCGGGGCCAAGTGCTTGGGCCCTTGGCCAAAAGATTTGGAAGAAGCTCCTGGCTCCTGGCTCCCAATTGGCCCAGCTCTTGCCATTGCGGCCATTTGGGGAATGAACCAGCAGATGGAAGACATCTCTCTCTCTCTCCCTCTCTTTGTCTGTAACTCTACCTCTCAAATAAATAAATAAAATCCTAAAAAAAAGAAAAAAGAAAAAGAATGGTGATGTCATGCCTGCTCTTGTAAACCCACCCTAGCATGTGCCTGGATGCTGGAGGACACTGGTGCAGCACGACTTTTGCTGTGATGTCCAGTTACGGAATGAATACAGCCTTCTGAGTCCCACTGACCGAAGTTTAAATATGAACTTGTCACTTAAAGCTGTCTAACCTTGGGCAAAGTCCTACCCAGTCTCCTCATCAATAATATGAGAATAGTACCTACCTTTCAAGATTTAAAATGCGTTAAGGATTTTTTTGTTAATTAATTTTTAAGGGATACATATTTCATAAATACAACTTTAGGAATATAGTTATTCTTCCCTCCATACCCACCTCCCACCCACACTCCCACCCCCCCTTCCCAGTCCCATTCAAGAAGGACTTAGTTTTAAGATTTATTTTATTTATTTGAAAGGTAGAGTGACAGAGAGAGAGGAGAGATCTTCCATCTGCTGGTTCATTCTCTAAATGGCCACGATGGTTAGGGCAGGGCCAGTCTGAAGCCAGGGACCAGAAACCCCATCCAGGTTACCTAGGTAACTGGCAGGGGCCCAAGTAGTTGGATCATCTTCTAAAGCATTCCCAGGCATATACGCAGGGAGCTGGATTGGAGATGGAGCAGCCAGGACTTGAACCAGCGCTCATATGGGATGCCAGCGTTGCATGCATCAGCTTAGCCTGCTATGCCACAACACTGAGCCTAAGAAGGTTCACTTTATTTATTCATTTATGAATGACTTATTTATTTGAAAGTTATAGTTACACAGAGAGAAGGATAGGCAGAGAGAGAGAGGTCTTCCATCCACTGGTTCACTCCCCAGTTGGTCGCAATGGCTGGAGCTGCACCAATCTGAAGCCAGGAGCCAGGAGCCAGGAGCCAGGAGCTTCCTCTGGGTCTCCCACATGGGTGCAGGGGCCCAAGGACTTGGGCCATCTTCTTCTGCCTTCCCAGACCATAGCGGAGAGCTGGATCGGAAGTGGAGCAGCCAGGTCCCGAACCGGCGCCCACATGTCAGGGCGTTAACCCACTGCACCACAGTGCCGGCCTCTAGGTTTGTGGATTCTTATATCACAGGGAGCGGTGAGGGGAGGGCCAGGAGCGCCACCCTGGTCTCCTAACTCCTCCATTGAATCGTCACTCTCCCTTTGATTTTCAAGTAAAAGAGTTAGAAGATCTAGAAGTCTGACTGAGGACAGAATACCGACACACGTGCAAAATGAACAGTGTAACTTACATTAATTAACATTTGATTAGCCAAGATCTGATACAATTGGTTCCTTAAGAGGCTCAAAGTCTACTGACACTGAAAGATACTGACTTAGCTGCTACCACTGCTCTTTTTTTTCCTTGCTTTAATTTTTTTTTAACATTTTTTCCTGTTCTTTCTTTCTTAATATATTTTTTTGACAGGCAGAGTGGACAGTGAGAGAGAGAGAGACAGAGAGAAACGTCTTCCTTTGCTGTTGGTTCACCCTCCAATGGCTGCCATGGCTGGTGTGCTGCGGCCGGCGCACCGCGCTGATCTGATGGCAGGAGCCAGGTACTTCTCCTGGTCTCCCATGGGGTGCAGGGCCCAAGCACTTGGGCCACCCTCCACTGCACTCCCTGGCCACAGCAGAGAGCTGGCCTGGAAGAGGGGCAACCAGGACACAATCCGGCGCCCCGACCGGGACTAGAACCCGGTGTGCCGGCGCCGCAAGGCGGAGGATTAGCCTAGTGAGCCGCGGTGCCAGCCAATATATTTTCATTTTATTTGAAAGGCAGAGAGAGAGAGAGAGAGATATCATCCACGTGCTGGCTCACTCCCCAAATGCCTGCAACAGGAGGCGCTGAGCCAGGCCAACACCAGGAGCCTGGAAACACAATCGGACTCTCCCACAGGAGGGGCAGGGACCCCAGTACTTGAGCCATCACCTGCTGCCTCCCCGCGTGTTCATTAGCAGGAAACCGGGTCAGAAGTGGAGCAGCTGGGACTCAAACCAGTTACTCTGAAGTGGGTCATGGGCAGCCGAGCTGTGATTTAACCACTGTGTCACCCTGCTTTATTCTTAATTCACCCAGCGTTTCTATCAGGTGGGCCAGTCTCACCTCCCATTCAGACTCCCTAGTTTCCACCTGCTGATGGGAAGTTCTGATGGCCGCTACCGTGTAGGTACTGTGGCTGCAAAGCCAGGGACATTTATCCCTGTGGACCAGAGGAGCCAGCCCTACTTGAACTTTTCAGCTAGCTGGCTGTCACAGAGGAACGCTCAATGGAACATTTTCCTGCTATGTAAGTCTTTCTGAAATATCCATTCATAAACAGTTCTTAGGGCACTGCCTTGTTTGCTGTTTTCAAACTGGAGTTGGTGTTTGTGATGGAATTTCTAGATTCTAACAGGTTGTCATGGCCTTTTTTGGTCTCCCTTTAGGGGCCCATCCAGGAATGTATAAGAAAGATGGGAGGCCAAGATTTGATCCAAATTTTCTGTCACTTGTAGTTCATTCATTCATTTATTTAACAAATGTTTATTGAGTGCTTATTCTAAGTCCTTATACTGGACACTGGAGATACTACATCAGATAAGACATAAATCCTGATTTTCTAGGGATTTTCCCAATTCAGTGTGAGATTTTGGCAAGTTAGCAGGCTGTTAATCAGAAATAAGTGATCATTGGAAGTGGAATGTCCCGAGACACCGATATTGTAGCTAAAAGGGGCTCCTCTCCTTGCTAGCCCGGGTCGCCTCTGCCCTGTTGCAGTGTTGCACTAGTTGTGCGTGTCTTTCCTCCTGTACTAGAAGGGCTTGGTCCCGAACCTCTGTGCCCTCTGTTATACTCGGGTCAGTGCCTAGAAAAGTAGCGGTTCCTAGAAAGGAGCAGTTGCTGAGTACTCCAAGGAAACAGTGTTGCCTCCGCATCACAGTGTTTGCTTTGCCCAGCAGAATACGGGCAAGACTTCTTACCTGTGCCTTCTGCATCCAAGATTTCAACCAAACAAGGATTGGAAACATTTGAAAAAAAAATTGCACCTGTATGGAATATGGTAACTTTTTTTCCTTCTCGTTATTCCCTGAATAATACAACCTCACAACTGTGTACAATAGCATTTACATTGTATTAGGTATTGTAAGTAAGAGTTCAGGTATAGGGAGAATGTGCAACACATGCAAATACGGCACCATTTGGTATCTGCAGAAAGTTCTGGAATCAATCCTGTATTACACAAGTGAGTCCCAGATTCCAATTTTAATATTGTAAGAAGCATATTATAATATCATAAAAGAGAAAAAAAAAACAGGTGATAAGACATATAATCCCACTGCCGTAAGTCATCCATTAGGGAACTGAGATTCATGGGTACGTGAGTCAAATGTGAGAGCTGTCATGAGTTCCTGCCGTGAGCAGGCACTGCTTTCAGCTGAGGCTGCTTCGTGGAAGACCCCAGACCTGGTCCCTCCCTTGATGCACCTCAGAGCCCGGGAGGAGATGGCAGAAAAAGGCATCCTGGAGTGCCACGTGCACTGTGTCCTGTCCCTGTGGGCCAGGCTGGCCGTGAGCTCCCAGAGTAGTTGCTTCCCCTGGCAGGGAGGAGGAGGAGCCTGTGGGGCAGCAGCATCCTGAGAGACAGGTGTCTAGTGTTGGAGCCACCTGCTTCCCGCTCCTTGGGCTTTGCTGCAGGACAGAGTCCTCACGTTGCCTTCGGGCGGGTTTGGAGTCCCGGAAGAACTGCCTTTCTGTGAAGCAGACACCAGCTTTGCTTTGCTTTACAACCTACCTGATAGGACTCCGTTTTGGTGCCTCCCAGGGGGAACGTGAAGGATAGGAGGCAGCCCTTCCGATTTCTTCCCTGCAGGTTTTTTACACAGACATCTGAATCCGAAGCACTAGTATAGTCCCTTCTGATGATAAGCTCCTGAGAGGTGCACCAGTCTCTTTGGAGTCAAATATAATTTATGCGCAAGCTGGGATTTGGTTCAACTATGAGCGACAGGAACCCAACATGATGGTGGTGGCTTAAACCAGACAGGAGTGTGTTTTTCTCTAACCCAACTGTAAGGTGTGGCATGGCAGCTCAGTGAATGGCAGAGATTCAGGGGTCTTGGTTCTCTCAATCTGTGCCTTGACCACAGGGTCCAAGATACCTGCTGTAGTTCCAGTAGTCACGGCCACGCTCTACACAGAGGAAAGCTTAGGGTGAACGAGCAAGCTTTCACCATGGGTGTTACACACCTAATCCTAACTTCACTTATATTCGCCTGGCCAGATCTTAGGTCTGTAGTGACGTAAGGACAAAGGTGGCTGGATTTGCAGTGTTTACTGTAATGACCATGTGTCTAGGCCGGCGCTGCGGCTCACTAGGCTAATCCTCTGCCTGCGGTGCCGGCACACCGGGTTCTAGTCCTGGTTGGGGCGCCGGATTCTGTCCCGGTTGCCCCTCTTCCAGGCCAGCTCTCTGCCCGGGAGTGCAGTGGAGGATGGCCCAAGTGCTTGGGCCCTGCACCCCATGGGAGACCAGGAGAAGCACCTGGCTCCTGCCATCGGATCAGTGCAGTGCTCTAGCCGCGGTGGCCATTGGAGGGTGAACCAACGGCAAAGGAAGACCTTTCTCTCTGTCTCTCTCTCTCACTGTCCACTCTGCCTGTCAAAAAAAAAAAAATTAAATTAATTAAACTTGGGTTATTTCTCAGAAGCACTAATCACATTTCCAGTGCTTACCAGCCTTTGGTGGTTGGTGTCTGCTCTTAGGGACGGCACCCAACATTTCCATCAGTGCAGAAAGCTCAGTGGGGTACTCCTGCTCTTGTGACGTAGGCAGGTAATGTGCAGTGTCTGCTTCCACTAGTGCTATTGCCAAAATTTCATATTGAAAGAACAGATAGGGGCTGGCGCCGTGGCTCACTAGGTTAATCCTTCGCCTGCAGCACCGGCATCCCATCTGGGTGCCGGGTTCTAGTCCCGGTTGCCCCTCTTCCAGTCCAACTCTCTGCTGTGGCCCAGGAGGGCAGTGGAGGATGGGCCCCTGCACCCACGTGGGAGACCAGGAAGAAGCACCTGGTTCCTGGCTTCTTATTGGCGCAGTTCTGGCCATAGCAGCCATTTTGGGGGGTGAACCAACAGAAGGAAGAGCTTTCTGTCTCTCTCTCTCACTATCTATATCTCTACCTGTCAAAAAATATATAGAAAGAACAGATAAAGACTGATGAAGATTAATCAAGATACCAGAATTAGAACTTCCAGAATCAAGATACCAGAATATGAATAATTAGCCATCTCTCTGTCTCTTCTATTGTTCTGCCTTTCAAATAAATAAATAAATCCTTAAAAAAATAATGGAACTTGTACTGCTGTTGCTGTTTTTGCTTTCAGAGGATTTTTCTGGAAGTCAGCTATCTATTACATGATATTAGACATAGTGTGTCATCTCTTAATGGCAAATAAAAGTTGAGATTCTTCCCTAAGAGGCAGTAGAAGAACAATATGCTAGTTCTTTGCATATATTTTGTACTTTGGAGAGTGGACTAGAATGTCACGTAGCAATCTGCACTTCAACTAGCACTGATATAGATGATTCTAGAACTGTGGCTTGAATTTAGGGCATTTTTCAAGGCCTTTTAACTACACTGCAGTTGGTTTTTCAATGCATTGGCTCAAATGAAACAAGAACAGAAGGATGACCAGGATGTAGGATCATTCTTACCCTCTTTCTGTGGAAGTTATCTCAATGTTCATTTTATGTAGATTTTTTTTATTTTGCAAAATGTGATAAAGACAAGTTTTGGAAACATTGAGTTTGAAATGCTTGTGAGGGGCCGATGCTGTGGAATAGTGGGCTAAGCTTCCGCCTCTGGCGCTGGCATCCCATATGAGCGCTGGTTCGAGTCCTGGCTGCTCCTCTTCTGATCCAGCTCTCTGCTGTGGCCTGGGAAAACAGTGGAAGATGGCCCAAGTGCTTGGGCCCCTGCACCCGTGTGGGAGGCCTGGAAGCTCCTGGCTTCAGATGGGCCTAGCTTCAGCCACTGTGGCGATTTGGGGAGTGAACCAGCGGATGGAAGGCCTCTCTGTCTCTCCCTCTCTTTATTGGTAACTCTGTCTCTCAGATAAATAAATAAAATCTTAAAAAAAAAGAAATGCTTGTGAAACTATAACGTATTTAGCCCAGTGCCTAATATATAATAAATGTTAATTATTATTACTGTTTTATTAGCACATAATAAATGTTATCATTCTTAATATTATTAGTCCTTTTTTTTTTTTTTAAAAAGATACATTTATTTATTTGAAAGGAAGAGTGGCAGAGAAAGAGAGAGAGATTGATCTCTGTCTGCTGGTTTACTCCCCAAATACCAGCAACAGCCAGTGTGGAGCCAGCTGACGCCAGGAGCCAGGCGCTCCATCCAGGGCTGCCATGTGGGGCAGGGATTCAAGTACCTGACCCATCATTCGCTGTTTCCCAGGCATGTTAGCAGAGAACTGGATCAGAAGTGGAGAGCCAGGACTCGAACTAGTACTCTGATAGGGGATGTGGGCCTCGTAAGCTGTGGCTTAACCCCCTGCACGACAGCACCTGCCCCTAAGCTTTTTAGGTTTATTGCCTAAACTACTAGCAAGCTGAGCATGTTTTCATATATTCTACAATTCTCACTTTATTTTATATCATTTGCAAGACCCTATCTATTTTGGGGAGAGGGCAAGGTTTTTGTTTTTGTTTTTGACAGGCAGAGTGGACAGTGAGAGAGAGAGACAGAGAGAGAGAGAGAAAGGTCTTTCTTTTCTGTGCCCCCCCCCACCCCACCATTGCAATGGCCACTGTGGCCGGCGCACCACGCTGATCTGAAGCCAGGAGCCAGGTGCTTCTCCTGGTCTCCCATGGGGTGCAGGGCCCAAGCACTTGGGCCACCCTCCACTGCACTCCCTGGCCACAGCAGAGAGCTGGCCTGGAAGAGGGGCAACCGGGACAGAATCCGGTGCCCCAACCGGGACTAGAACCCGGTGTGCCAGCGCCGCAGGCGGAGGATTAGCCTAGTGAGCCGCGGCGCCGGCCCCTTACTCTTAATTTTTAAAAAAGATTTTATCTATTTATTTGAGGTAGAGTTACAGACAGAAGAGAGGGAAAGACACAGAGAGAGGGCTTCCATTCACTGGTTCACTCCCCAAATGGCCGCAATGGCCAGAGCTGGGCCAGGCTGAAGCCAGGAGCCAAGAGCTTCCTCCAGGTCTCCCACATGGGTGCAGGGGCCAAAGCACTTGGGCCATCTTCTGCTGTTTCCCAGGCACGATAGCAGGGAGCTGGATCAGAAGTAGAACAGCTGGGACTTGAACTGGTGCCCGTATGGGATGCCTGGGTCTCCAGCAGCAGCTATACCTGCTACACCATTATACTAGCCCCATTAAATTTTTTATTATATAAAATTTAAACATTGTAATTGATCTATCTTTTGTAGTTTCTTCTTTTGCATAAAATATGAATAATTTATTATACTCTTCCAGAGATTTTAAAGTTATTAAGTGGATCTTGGTTTGGTGTTTGGTTTTATTCATTAAGGTGAATAATTTTTTGTCTCCCTTCTTCTGTCCACAGCGTACCTAGTTATTAAAATCATTTTCCATTGTTTTGTGATAACTTATTTTTCCCACACTACTTCTGTTATGCAACAGTTCATTCAGTAATGAACTCTGATTTGGTCATTTCTTTGAGGCCACTGGAACAAGCAGTGTCCAGGAATTTTCATGTCTTGGGCGAGTCCAGGATTTACAAAGAAGCTTGGCAACCAATTCTGTGTCACAAGGTAATTGCGGGCAGTGCACAAGAGTTCAGTCTTACTTGAAAGCTATACATCTTATCTTAGTAAATAAAATAAAACTGGCTAATGATCACCAACCTTATTTTCTTTTCTTCAAGGGATGGGCTTGGAAAAGAAGAGGGGTTTCTCACAATAGCACCAAACAGCTCTCAAGCAACAAATGGGCTTATGTCAACCAACACAGCTATCCTCATCACACAAACACACCTTTCTCCATGCAGTCCTTTCATTTTACAATTGTTTTCACATCTGTAGCATTCTATGACACCATCCTAAAAATATATTTGTTTGTGTCCAAGTAGCTTAAAGGTGCTTTATTTCCCAGAAGGACCAGGAGCTGGTGTTCATCAAAGCGTGCAGGGCAGGTTGGTCTCAGAGGACAGGGAGCCTAGTGCTGATAATTTGTCAACTACAGTTCCAGCAATCTGTCCATAGAAGGTGGAGACCGAGTTGGGTGTGGAGCTGGGGGAAGGCTGGCCAGGTAGGTTCAGGTCCTCTGATCATCTAGGGAGGGTGAAGCCAGTGTGTAGGGACCGCGGTTGAGACCTATGCTTAGATGTTGGTCTGAATCGGCCATGGTGGACTGGCAGAGTCCACTTCCTGTTCCAGCCGACTGAAGCGTGGACAGCTGGCCCGGACGGCGTTCTGAGCTTACCTACTTGTCTCATGGTGGAACTGCCATGAGCTTGGGCAGCCATTGAGGCAAAAGTGCAGACAACCTAGTGGGCTGTACCCCTGTGCATGGATCTACGCCTTCCTCTGAGAGAACAGAGCCTTTGTGTGTTTGCAGTTCGGTTGGGGAGACAAGACCTACACAGAGGAAAATTTAACTAGCAGTAAAAATTCGTATATAAACAGGAGCTGAATGATGGAACAGTCACTGGGTGAGAGTTCAGAGGGCGTGGCTGGGGGAGGGGTCACTGTGGGTGGGAAGAATCAGGAGCCGCTTCCCAGGTGAGACTGGACACAGCTGGGACTTGAAGGATGGATGGGTGCAGATGTGGGAAACACGAAGAAGCGTTCAGACGAGGAAACCAAAGGAACTTGAAAGAACTGAATGTGCTCAGGGGACAGCGATTAGATTAGAGAGGTTGTGGAGAGAAAGTTGGAAGGGGGAACTGAGTCTGGTGAAAAAGGCCTTGAACGCCAGGCTTTTTCCTGAATAACAAAGGAGAACTAAGTTCATTCACTTACGCATCTTACTTAACCACTCTTGGAATTGGAATGCCGGATGCCATCGTCTGTTGCCCATACATTGGGCTTTTGCCCTTGTATTCTTCTTGAGTTCATTTGGACTTCTGTGTGCATAAGAGAGGAAGTGCATGGGATTTTCAGGGCAATGGAAGTGCCTGGTGTGACCCTGGAGTGGAGGATGTGTGTCATTGTGCATTTGTCCAGACCACCAGAATTTGCAACACGGAGAGGGAACCTGGACACACACGATGAGCTTTGGGTGATAGGATGTGCTGGTGCAGCTCACCTGCACCACACTGCTGGGGGCTGTTGACAGTGGAGGGGGTAAGGGGTCTGTGAGAAATCTCTGTGCCTTTCGCTCAGTTTTGCTATGAACCTAAAACTACTCCCCAAAAAGAAAGTCTACTGAAGAAATGATAAGGGGAAGTGGTATTTCAGCACAGCAAATTAAGCGGCCTGTGACACTGGCATCCCAGATCGGAACACTGATTGGAGTCCCTGCTGCTCTGCTTCTGATTCAGTTTCTTGCTAATGCACCTGGGAAAGCAGCAGTAGTTGGCCCAAGTACTTGGACCCCTGTCACCCACATGGGAGACCTGGATGGAGTTCCTGGCTCCTGGCTTCAGCCTGACATAGCCCAAACCATCTCAGCCACTTGAGGAGTGGATCAGTGGATGGAAGATCTCTCTCTCAGTCTCTGCTACTCTCTCTCTAACTATGATTTTCAAGTAAATAAGTAAATCTTTAAAAAAAATTCTACCAAAAAATTGTGATAAGAAGACACTAGAGAACGATAGACTCCTATAGGTATCTTTCTTTTACAAATTTAAATTGAAACAATCAAAGTGAAAATCTTTTTTTGGTTAATTAATTTTTTAAGGAATACAAATTTCATAAATACAACTTTAGAAATAAAGTTATTCTTCCCACCATACCTGCCTTCCACCCACACTCCCACCCCTCCACCTCCTCCCTCTCCCCTTCTCAGTTCCATTCTCCATTAAGATTCATTTTCAATTAACTTTGTACACAGAAGACCAACTCTATATTAAGTAAAGGTTTCAACAATTTGCACACACACACACACACACACACACAACTGTTTGAGAACAAGTTTTACAGTTAACTTTCATAATACAACTCATTGAGGGCAGAGGTCCTGCATGGGGAGTTAGTGCACAGTGATTCCTGTTGTTAATTTAGCTATTAACACTCTTATGTATGACATCAGTGACCACCTGAGACTCTTGACATGAGCTGCCTAGGCTATGGAAGTCTTTTGAATCCACAGACTCTGTCAGTGTTTAGATAAGGCCATAAGCAAAGTGGAAGTTCTCTCCTCCCTTTAGAGAAAAGTACATCCTTTTTTTTTTTTTTAAGATTTATTTCTTTATTTGAAAGTCAGAGTTAGAAAGAGAGAGAGGTCTTCCATCTGCTGGTTCACTCCCCAGATGGCTGCAACAGCCATAGCTACATTGACCCAAAGTCAGGAGCCAGGAGATTCTTCTGGATCTCCCACGTGGGAGCAGTGGCCCAATACTAAGGCCATCTTCTACTGCTTTCTCAGGCCATAGCAGGGAGCTGGATCAGAAGTAGAGCAGCTGAGACCTGAACTGGTGCCCATATGGAATGCTGGCACCGCAGGCGGTGGCTTTACCTGCTACACCACAGCACTGGCCCCAGTACATCCTTCTTTTATGCCCACTTCTTCCCCTGGGATCTCACAGAGATCCTTCATGTAGAACAATTTTTGCCACAGTGTTTTGGCTTTCCATGCCTGAGATGTTCTCACAGGCTTTTCAGCCAGACCAGGAAGCCTTAAGGGCTGATTATGAGGTCAGAGTGTTACTTAAAGTGATGAGTCTGCTGTGTGGACTGCTTCCCATGTTGGATATTCTCTCCTTTTTAATTCCATCTATTATTATTACAAGACACTTGATTCTATTTATATGATCACTTTAACACTTAATCCCATCTGTATGGTCACTTTAAGACTTCACAAGACTTCACATGATCACTTTAACAATTAAGATATCATTTTTACCACTCAGCTTAATGGGATTTGGGGTCCCATGACAAGTTTTTAAACCATACCCTTAGAAGTAAGTCTGTAGTGAAAATCTTTTAAAAGATTTATTATTTATTTGAAAACCAGAGCTACAGAGAGGGGGAGAGACACACAGAGAGAGGTCTTCCATCTGCTAGTTCACACCCCAGATGGCTGCAATGGACAGGGCTGAGCCAGGCTGAAGCCAGGAGCCTGGAGCTTTATCCTGGTCTTCCAGGTGGGTGGCAGGGGCCCAAGCACTTGGATCATCTTCTGCTGCTTTCCCAGGCCATTAGCAGGGAACTGGATTGGAAGTGGAACAACTGGGACTCAAACCTCCACCCATTTGGGATGACTGTGTCACAGACAGTGGCTTTACCTGCTATGCCACAGTGCTGGCACCCCAAAGTGAAATTTTAGAAATGCATACCTCACAAGCTAAGCTTCCACTTGGGGCAACAACATCTAACTTTGGAAGTGAAGCAACCAGGACTCAAACCCTGTCCAGTTCCCTGCTAATGTGCCTGGGCAGGCAGCAAATGGTAGCTCAAGTACTTGGTCCCTGCTACCTACATGGGAGACCCCGATGGAGTTCTTGGCTCCTGCTTTGAGCTTGACCCAGCCCTGACTATTGCGTGTATTTGAGGAATGAGCCAGGGGATGGAAAATGTCTCTGTCTGTCTGTCACTCTGCCTTTCACATCAATCAATCAATCTTTTAAAACATGATGGATCTCTCAGTCACCACGTCTGATTTGTCAGCCAGTCACATATGAGGGGACTTCAAAAAGTCCCTGGAAAAATAGTCCTCAGGATGTTTATTTTGGTGTAAAATATTTTTGAAATTTGTGTGTAGTTTTTTCATAACACATTTTCCTTGGTGTATCTGGATTTCAAAAAAATTTTTTAAAGATTTATTTATTTATTTGAAAGAGTGACAGGGAGGGAGAGACACACACACATACATACATAGATTGAGAGAGAGAAAGAGGAGGAGGAGGTGGAGGAGGAGGGGAGAGAGAGAGAGAGATCAGTCTTCCATCCTCTGGTTCACTTCCCAAATGACTGCAACAGCCAGGCTGGGTCAGACCAGAGCCAGGAGCCGGGAACTCCATCCAGGTCTCTCCACGTGGGTGATCCAAGTGTTTGGGTCATCCTCTGCTGTCCTCCGGCACATTAGCAGGGAGCTGGGTTGGAGGCGGGGAGCAGCTGGGACTTGAACTGGTGCTGTGATATGGGATGCCTGTATCACCGGCCGCAGCTTAACCCACCGCGCCATGGGGTCTGCCCCGGGATTTCAAAGTTTCTTGTGCACCAAAACAAACTTCTCTTTTAGTTCCATTTCCCAGGAACTTTTTGAAGTATCCGTGTAT
This sequence comes from Oryctolagus cuniculus, assembly GCF_964237555.1. Lineage (NCBI taxonomy): Eukaryota > Metazoa > Chordata > Mammalia > Lagomorpha > Leporidae > Oryctolagus > Oryctolagus cuniculus. Next base: position 16,187,341 of record NC_091444.1, on the reverse strand, counting down.
GTGTCAGTGTTCTCCTCCACAAGGCAAGTTTCGCACGTATAGTCCCTGACACAGTGGGCAGTTCCAGATGTGGGACACTTGGCAAGACGACGCAGAAGTTCCTAGAAACCCGACAGCTGGATGTGCAGGGCCACAGGCAGGCAGCAGGGTTGCGTCATTCAGGGCGATTTTCCGGGTTTGTTTCTGGTTCGTCTCAGCTCTGTCCCTGGTTGAGAAAATTCGGACACGCAGTTCAGGGAGCTAAGTGGTTGGTAACGAGAGCTAAGAAGTGGCAAAGGACGAAATCCATTTATTTTGTCTATCTGTTCTGCATCCACAGATTCCCTCGTCTCATGTTTCTGGTAAACATTTGGACATTGTGTTGAATTTTCTCGAATTTCTTCCATCTGGAAAAGTAGAGCATTTTACGAGACAACCGCAACCACCTTGTCTACCTTCAAACGCTGAACGTCGGACTGCTGCTCACAGGAAAAAAGCATAGCACATCCATCCACAGTGAGCTATGCAGGTTTTCTACTTTGAAAGAACATTAGAAATAAAATAAATAAAAGAGTGGGAATGGAATGAAATACGAGGAGAAATGGCTGAATCTGTCACCAGCTGTCAAAATTATTTTTGCTGTTTATAGAGTCCCGGTCCTCCAGGGAGTGCCCCACAGTCGTGCAGTGCACACAGCCAGGTGCTGCCAGCCACGGGTGCTGCCAGCCAGCGCTCTGCTCTGCCTGGGGGCCGCGGACCGGCACAGGCTGCTGAGGCCCCGCTCCAGGCCACTCTGCAGCTTGGCATCTGGGTTCAGATGTATCCCCTGAGGCCGTTGAACTTGGAGTCTAGAGTGCCGTTTTTGGATCCAATGCCAGTAGTGTGCATCTAAGACGCCAGAACTTGATCAAGAGCGGAGTCCTTTCAAAAGGAAATGTGGCGCCAGCGCCGTGGCTCACTTGATTAATCCTCCGCCTGTGGCACCGGCATCTCATATAAGTGCTGGGTTCTAGTCCCGGTTGCTCCTCTTCCAGTCCAGCTCTCTGCTGTGGCCTGGGAGTGCAGCCTGGCTCCTGGCTGCAAATCGGCGCAGCGCTGGCCGTGACGGCCATCTGGGGAGTGAACCAATGGAAGGAAGACCTTTCTCTCTCTCTCTCTCTCTCTCTCTCTCTCTCACTGTCTATAACTCTACCTGTCAAATAAATAAAATTGTAAAAAAAAAAAAAAAAAAAAAAGGAGATGTGGCTTCCAGGGTTCCAGGGGAGTGACGCACCTCACATTCGCGTGTGTGTTATACACCTTTCTTTATTATTTTTTTTAAAAAAGATTTATTTGTTTATTTGAAAGGCAGAGATACAGACAGAGAGAGGGAGACACAGAGAAAGAGAGGCCTTCCATCTGCTGGTTCACTTCCCAAATGGCTGTAATGACCAGGGCTGGGCCAGGCTAAAGCAAAGAGCCAGGAACTTCTTCTGGGTCTCCCATGTGGATGCAGGGACCCAAGCACTTGGGCCATCTCCCACTGCTTTTCCAGGAGATTTAATAGGGAGCTGGATCAGAGGTGGAGCAGCCGGGACGCTAACTGGCGCCCATATGGGATGCCAGCATTGTAGGCTGTGTTTAACCCGCTGTGCCACAATGCCGGCCCTGTTGTACACCTTTTTTTTAAGAATGAGTGCCCTTTCAGGGAAACTTAAATGGATTCTGAAAGGGTTAGTTAATTTTTACATTGGTGGTGGTATTTTCTCCTTCTTGCTTTTTATTTTTGCCTGCTTTCAATATACACTTTCCCTTGTAATGCAATGTTACAACATTACCACAGGATTATAGACAGAAAACATTTTTAAAAATTATTTATTTATTTATTTATTTGACAGGCAGAGTGGACAGTGAGAGAGAGAGAGAGAGAGAGAGAGAGAGAGAAAGGTCTTCCTTTGCTGTTGGTTCACCCTCCAATGGCCGCTGCGGCCAGCGCACCGCGCTGATCCGATGGCAGGAGCCAGGTGCTTCTCCTGGTCTCCCATGGGGTGCAGGGCCCAAGCACTTGGGCCATCCTCCACTGCACTCCCTGGCTACAGCAGAGAGCTGGCCTGGAAGAGGGGCAACCGGGACAGAATCCGGCGCCCCGAACGGGACTAGAACCCAGGGTGCCGGCGCCGCAAGGCGGAGGATTAGCCTAGTGAGCCACGGCGCCAGCCCAAAAAGTATTTATATAAAAATACACTCATGAGCTTTCAAAACAATCACTCTGTTTTTATTTTATTTATTTATTTGAAAGGCAGAGAGAGAGATCTTCTGTGTGCTGGTTCACTCCCCAAATGCCCACAACAGCCAAGGCCGAGCCAGGCCAAAGCTAGCAGCCTGGAACTCAGTCCAGGTCTCCTACAAGGGGCAGAGACCCGAGCACTTGAGCATCACCTGCTGCCCCCCAGTCTCTGCATTAGTGGGAAGCTGGAATCAGCAGCGGAGTTGGGACTCAGCCCAAGCATTCGGGTAGGGAATGCAGGTTTCCCAACTGTTGCACCAAAGACTCATGCAGAAAAAGTCTAAAAAGGGGGGTTAGCATTATGGGGCAGGGGGTTAAGCCTCTGCTTACAGTGCTAGCATCCCTTACTGGAGTGCTGATTCAAATACTGACTGCTCCACTTCTGATCCAGCTCCCTACTAATGCACCTGAGAAAGCCGCAGGAGATGAGCCAAGTGCCTGGACCCCTGCCGTCCATGGGGGAGACGGAGTTCCGGGCTCCTTGCGTTGGCCTGACCCAGTCCAGGCTGTTGGGGAGTTTTGAGCAGTAAAGCAGTGAATGGAAGATCTCTCTTCTGTCTCTCCCTGTCCCTCTCTCTCTAACTATGCCTTTCAAATGAATACAAACATCTTTAAAACAATTTTTTTAAAAAAGGACAGGGGCCATCGCTGTGGCACAGCAGGTTAATGCCCTGGCCTGAAGCGTGGCATCGCATATGGGCGCCGGTTCTAGTCCTGGCTGCTCCACTTCCGATCCAGCTCTCTGCTGTGGCCTGGGAAAGCAGTAGAAGATGGCACAAGTCGTTGGGCCCCTGCACCCGCGTGGGAGACCCGGAAGAAGCTCCTGGCTCCTGGCTTTGGATTGGTGCAGCTCCACCCATTGCAGCCATTTGGGGAGTGAACCAGCGGAAGGAAGACCTCTCTCTCTCCTCTCTCTGTGTAACTCTGACTCTCAAGTAAAAAATAAATAAATTTTTTTAAAAAATATTTTAAAAAAGACAAAACATTGTTTAAAATTGTGATCCCACCATCAAGGAAAACCCCTGCATAATTTGGGTGTTTTTTCTTTTCATTCTTTTTCTTATTAAGTATGTATCTATAGATTTATTTATTTGAAAGTCAGAGTTACAGAGAAAGACAAATCTTCCATACGCTGGTTCACTCCCTAGATGGCCACAACGGCCAGGGCCTAGCCAAGCCAAAGCCAGGAACTTCATTTGGGTCTCCCACATGGATGGCAGGGGCCCAAACTCTTGGGCCATCCTCTGCTGCTTTTCCCAGGCCACTTTCAGGGAGCTGGATTGGAAGTGGAACAGCTGGGACACGAACCAGCACCCACATGTCCCCTAGATACATATCTGATAAACAAAATCTTGTCGCTTCCTTTTTTCTCCTTGATGTTTTACCAGGAGTATTTTCTTATAGAATGTTCTTTGTAAACATGATTTTATGATGGCTGCTTAGTATTCTACCCTGTCACCTTGGCACTGATTTTGAAAGATTTATTAGAAAAGCATTTTGGTGATTTTTTTTGCTATTATCAATAAGGCTAACATGACTAATATTATACGTGTTTTCAACTGTTGCACAGAAAGAAAGATATTTAAACTGAAATGTTTTCTGTTCGAGCAGGCATTCAGCCTAGCTGTTAGACACCCACAGTCCACACTGGAGTGCCTGGGTTTGATTTTGGCTTCTGGATTCTGACTCCAGCTTCCTGCTGATGCAGGCCCTGAGAGGCAGGGGTGATGGCTCAGGGGATGAGGTTCCTGACACCCACGTGGGAGACCTGGATTGAGTTTCTGGTTCCAGGCTTAGCCCTGGTGAGCCAGCAGACAGAAGCTCTTTACCTCTCTCTCAAATAATTAAACATTAAAATCAAAATAATTAGAGGGGGCCGGCGCCGCGGCTCACTAGGCTAATCCTCCGCCTTGCTGCGCCGGCACACCGGGTTCTAGTCCTGGTTGGGGCGCCGGATTCTGTCCCGGTTGCCCCTCTTCCAGGCCAGCTCTCTGCTGTGGCCAGGGAGTGCAGTGGAGGATGGCCCAGGTGCTTGGGCCCTGCACCCCATGGGAGACCAGGAAAAAGCACCTGGCTCCTGGCTCCTGCCATCGGATCAGTGCGGTGCGCCAGCCAAAGCGCGCCGGCCGCGGTGGCCATTGGAGGGTGAACCAACGGCAAAGGAAGACCTTTCTCTCTGTCTCTCTCTCTCACTGTCCACTCTGCCTGTCAAAAAATAAAAAAAAAAAATACTATAAAAATAATTAGAGGGACGGTATGGGGGGGAAGCCATTGTAATCCATAAATCGTACTTTGGAAATTTATATTCATTAAATAAAAGTTAAAAAAAAACTCAAAAAAAATCAAAATAATTAAAAAATTAACATCTTCCCCCATCATGGTATTTGAAATTGGGGCCAGTGTCGTGGTGCAGCAGGCTAAGCTGCCACTTGGAACACCAGCATGGAGCATCAGAGTGTGGGTTTGAGTTCCTGCTGCTCCACTTCTGATCCGGCTTGCACATGGGAAGGCAGCAGAAGATGGCCCAAGTGCTTGGGCCCCTGCCACCTACGTCGGAGACCAGGATGGGGTTCCAGGCTCCTGGCTTCTGCCTGGTCCAGACCTGGCTGTTGCAGACATTTGGAGAGTGAACCACAGATGGAAGATACCTCTCTCTCTCTGTCCCTCTCTTGCTTTGCCTTTCAAATAAATATGTCTTTCAAAATTTATTTAAAATAAAACTTTGTAATATATAAAAATTCAAATAAAATGGTAGAGCCTAATACATTTATGCCTTAGATGCTCATCATCCAGTTTCTACAGTTTTTTACAAATATTGTTATCTTTTCACATTTATGATTGGTTTTTAAATTTTTTTAAAAATTTATTTATTAGGAAAGAGTTACACAGAGAAGGAGAGGCAGAGAGAGAGAGAGAGAGAGAGAGAGGTTTTCTATCCACTGGTTCACCCCCCACTTGGCCGATCCGAAGCCAGGAGCTTCTTCTGGGTCTCCCACGTGGGTGCAGCGTCCCAAGGACTTGGGCCATCTTCCATTGCTTTCCCAGGCCACAGCAGAGAACTGGACTGAAGAAAGAGTAGCTGGGTTTCCTTATGGGATGCCGGCACTGCACTTTACCTGCTACGCCACAGCACCGGCCCCGATTTGTATTTCTTTAATTGCCAAGAGCTTCAAAGTATTTTCAGATTTTGTTTGCACCATGTATTCATTTTTTGATACATGCATATTCCTTGCTCATTTTCATTTTTTTAAAATTTCTATTTATTTGCAAGACGGAAAAAGAGAGACTGATTCACTCCTCAAATGCCTGCAACAGCCAGGTCTTTTCCTATTAAGGAGCTCTTTAAAGAAAAGGATATATTAGCTCCTGTGTCATAAAAGTATTTCCTGCAGTTTTTTTTTTTTTGGCCTTTTTTTCTAACCTAGGAGTAAAGCGATTTTAATTGTTAAGTAGACAAACTGACGTATCATAACATTTGATAACTTTATTTTTTTAAGGCTTAGATCGGCTTTGCCCAGTCCAGGGCCGGAAAAACCCTGTCCGCAGAGGCCACGATGGCAGGGTGACTGGGCAGGTGCACCTTGGAGCGCACACCCGCCCTGGCGTGAGGGCCCGGGGTGAGCTGGGAGCAAGCGTGTTCTCACCGTGTTGCAGTTTCTTCTTCCGCAAAGTGGAAGTGACTACGTTATTACCTAAAGTTCCAGAGGCTGGCGTCGGGATCACGTGACTTCCCCTAGGCCAGAGATTCCGGCACAGGCAGTCCAGCGCAAAAAAATGTTGGCTGCCAGGGTGGGGGTGGCAGTGGGGGTGGGTGGCTGGCTCCGTGGCTCACTTGGTTAATCCTCCGCCTGCAGCACTAGCATGCCATGTGGGCGCCGGGTTCTAGTCCCGGTTGCTCCTCTTCCAGTCCAGCTCTCTGCTGTGGCCCGGAAGCCAGTGGAGGATGGGCCAAGTCCTTGGGCCCTGCACCCACATGGGAGACCAGGAGGAAGCACCTGGCTCCTGGCTTCGGATAGGCACAGCGCTCTAACAAAAAAAAAAAAAAAAAAAAAAAAAAAAAGAAAGAAAAGAAAAAGAAATGTTGGCTGCCATGGTTGCACCTTTACCCCAATGGAAACGTTTTGTTGTGTAGATACTGATTATAAAATTATTTCACAAATGTTTTTAAAAAATTCTTGTGTTCTTGGAAAACAGGAACTCATTGCAACAGATGAGAAACAAATTGAAGGGTTAAAAACGTTTTTAATTTCAAGTGTTAATTAAAAGATAGTCTTGTTAAAAATATCACCTGAGAATAACAGAAAAATCATAATTTAGAGGTGGAAGAAACCTTCTTATTAAAACAAAAAAAAAAAACCCGAGAAGCCCGGGGCACAGACAAGGCAGGCTCCAACAGATTTTTTTTTTTTTTTTAAGAAAAAAGGTCTATCTATTTATTTGAAAGGCAGAGTTACAGACACACAGAGAGAGCAAGCGTGCTTCATCCACAGATTCACTCCCAAAACGGCTGAAACAACTAGGGCTGGGCCAGAAGCCTGGAACTACACCTGGGTCTCCCATGTGGGTGCAGGGGCCCACACACCTGGGCTGTCCTCCACTGCTTTCCCAGGCCATTAGCAGGGCGCTGGATGGGAAGTGGGGCTGCCAGGAACTGAACCCGTGCTCCTATAGGGCGCTGGCATTGCAGGTGGCAGCTTAACCCACCGTACCCGGAACGTCCCAGGGAAACACCCATTGCCCACTGTCAGTAGTGTTAAACAGGAGACGCCTTCAACGTTTAAATTTATCGGGGCTTGAGCAGATCACCACGCCAAGAACGGGACAGGTAGGTAGCAAGAACTCCCGCGCAGCGCTGGGTCAGTCTGTATTTATGGAGAGGAGAGAAAGGGAGGGGGAAAGCTCCACTTAATTGGCTGCACTCATTGGCATCAGCTGGCCGCAGCGGCCGCTGTAAATAACCAGCACTCAGCGGGAGTGTCTTCCCAAGTCAAGTCAGTTTCATTTACAAGTAGCTTAGGGCTGCCATTGGTTTGTCCTGTGGGGCCCAGTACCGGAGTCCAGTCCCAATCGATGGCCTTCTACAAGTTTTATTTAACAGTAGCAAAGAAGCTGTTTACTGCCAGATTTACACATGCAAAGTCAAGTCACCTATTGACAGAACTCCGAAGGTGGACTTGCTCTAGAACCGGTAGGTGAGGCCGGAAGGGGGGGGGTTGCATCTGACTTCTCTGGCTAATTGCTTCAAACTTGCTTTTGACTTGCTTATGAGGGATTTAAGCCACCCATTGAAATGGACCAGCAGCCCTCAGGCACTGTACACCACTGCTCCGCTCGCCCAGATAACTCAGATCCACTGTTTGCCCGGTCAATAATAAATATTTAATGGGCACTTAACCCATGCCAGGCGCTGGCTCCCGTCTTGCAGTGGGGAACCAGGCAGATTCGGTGCTCGCCCCTCGAAGCCCGTATTCGACAGTGGTAGGGAGCAAAACTCAGCCGTCAACAATGGTTTCAGAGTGATAAGTGCAGTGATTGCAAAGGGTGGGGCTGAGGAGCTGGGGCCAGCCGGGCTAATGTAGAAGGGGGTGGTAGGAGGTCCGGCGGGGGCCCAGTGTCCACCGTGGGAACTGCCGTGAGAAGCGGCCGGCTGTGCAAACATCTGGGGAAAGTGGGTTGCAGGCATGGAAACACCAAGTGCTGAGGCTGAGGTCCAGAAAGCTTGGCTGGGAAGTCTGTTGGCTGGTGGAGACAGGTGGGGCATGCAGCTCTCTGGGGAGGAGAGTGCAGTCCCGCATGAAAGAGGGTTCTTTTGCCTTGGGCTGAGAGTCCTGAGAGACAGCAGGAAGGGGGAGGCTTTGGGAAGGCTTGATGGCGCACTGCTCTCCCCTGTGTGTGCCAGTGTTCACACCCCGGGGGGTCTTTCCACGCTTGTGGCCTCGGGGTGATGGAGGCAGTCATGTATTAATTCCAGTAGTTGCAACATTTCCCCCTTTGAACTTGAAAACTCCTGCTCTGGCTGTTTCGCCCTGGGAGCTCCCTAAAGAGGCCAATTTCGTGAGAATTACCTTCACTTGAACTGCACGGCCCAGGAAAGCAGTCCCAGTTGAAGAGCCTGTCCACAGGCACCAGTAGATCATGTGTTTAAAGAAGATTTGCTATTTATTTATTTGGAAAGCAGAGTAACAGGGAGAAAGAGAAAGGGAGAGAGAGTGAGAGAGAGCGAGAGAGCGAGCTTCTATTCATTGGTTCACTCCCCAAACGGCCACAACAGCCAGGGTTGCGCCAGGATGAAGCCAGGAACCCGGAACTTCATCCGGGTCTCCCATGTGGGCAACAGGGACCCAAGCGCTTGAGGCACCATTTGCTGCTTTCCCACGGGGCATTAGCAAGGAGCTCATTGTGCAGGGGAGCTGGGACCGGAACTGGCACTCGGATAGGGGATGCCAGTGTTGCAAGCAGCTACTTAACCCAGTGTTCTGTAACACCAGACCCCTCATTGAATGTAATTTCGTAAAAGAGCAATCAGAATAACTTTTGTTTATTGTTTATTCCACTACTTGGAATTTAAGGACTCCCCCTAGGGAACGCTCAGGTTTTTGGGCCCCGCCCTTAGACGGTTCCTCCTGCCTAACCGTGGCATTTGGGAGTGGTAAGCCAGGTTTTGTTTTCTTCTTTACACTTGTTTGTATTGGGGCCTTCAGTCACGTGAGCACAGAAAAGGCTTTCGGTAACATCAACATCAGCTGACAAGTTGAGGGTAGTTGAAGAATCCGGAGGATGTTGGTCTACTCCTCTCTGATTTCCTGCTTCAGGAAAGTTAGAACCCTTTGCCCAGAGGATGCCCCCCGAGGACCCCGCTCCTACCCTCTCTGCAAAGGGTAGGGTTGTTCATCATATTCAAATTCTGGGTAGAAATGCTGCAAATAAGGGCTGGATAGTTTATTGTGTCCTTGGATGATTGAACTGTTCAACCCAAGTCTCAACCTTAGGGTCATTTTAAATGATTGCAAACAGCCAGAATTAAGTGGCGGCTAAGGCAACGAGCAGAGAAGCAGGTGCAGGGGTGTTCATGTCCATTTCTCCCCATCTCTTCGCTTCCCTGGCCAGGGTTGGCCCTTGGCTGGCTGGCAACAACCTTCCTTAGACTTCTTTCCAGCCCCAGCCCCTTCCATGTCTGGTCTCAGCCGCTGTAGCGCCTCACTGTCCTGGCCTCTTTGGTGACTCCTCTTTGGGGAATGCCTTTTGCCCTTGTTCATGCAGGAATCTTGTTGTTTCTGTAACATGCTAAGCTCATTAACCCCCCCCCCCCTTTTTTCTTTAAAAATTTATTTATTTGAAAGGCAGAGCTACAGAGAGCGAGAGCGAGAGAGGTCTTTCAGCGCTGGTTCACTCCCCAATGGCAGCAATGGCTGGAGCTGTGCTGATCTGGAACCAGGAGCTTCCTCCAGGTCTCCCACAGGGGTGCAGGGGCCCAAGGACTTGGGCTGTCTTTCGTTGCTTTCCCAGGTGCATTAGCTGGGAGCTGGATCAGAAGTGGAGTGGCTGGGAGTCGAACCAGCGCCCTGGTGAGATTAAATCTTCATCTGCATATCTCTATGTTTGTATCTGTATCTGACAGATCTCCTCATTTCTCTCAGTAAAACCAAAAATCTCTTAATAGTTTCTGTCCGCAGGACCCTAAAGGACTTGTGCCCTTCCTACCTTCCCACTGACTGTGGCTTCCTGTCCTACTCCTCCCACTCTCCACTCCAGACCGATGCACTGGCTCCTCCCTTGCCTGGATCTTTGCTTGCTTGCTCTTTCACCGCCTTTAAGTCCCGGCTTAAATGGTTCCCCTTTCCAGGAGACTCCCCCAGACCCACCCTTGCCCCCTACCAGGTTAAGTCTCAGGTCCTCTACACTTGTCCTCTGCGTTGTATTGTGTTTCCAGGTGCATTGTCTTCCCTCCATTATATTGTAAATTTCACTAGAACACGGAGGTTTGGCAGTTTTTTAAGATTTATTTACTTACTTGAGAGACTGAGTTACAGAGAGAGATCTTCCATCTGCTGGTTCACTCACCAAATGGCTGCCACGGCTGGAGCTGGGCTGATCTGAAGGTAGGAGCCAGGAGCTTCTTCCAGGTCTCCCATGTGGGTGCAGGGACCCAAGCTCTTGGGTCATCTTTCACTGCTTTCCCAGGCTGTTAGCAGAGAGCCGGATTGGAAATTGGGCAGCGGGTACACAAACCGGCACCTGTAAGGGATGCAGGCGCCACAGGCGGAGGCTTAACCCTGCCATACCACAGCACCGGCCCCTTGGCAGTTTTATTGATTTCTGCATCCCCAGTGCTGGGAACAGAGCCTGAGATACGGTAGACACCCGTGAACCAAGGAGCTCGACCTTGCTTTCATTCCTCTGTGTGACCCTAATCATCTAATTAATTTCATGCAGCACCTGTGGCTCCCAAGTGCAAGGAGTGTACTGGGAAGCAGAGGTGAGATGGCCCCTGCCCTAATGGATTAAGAGCATTGCTTTCTGGCAGGTTCTATACTGAGGGCTTACTAATCTATTGTGTTGAATCCTGTCAACGAGGTTAACATGTAAGCATGATCAGTTCTCAGATTGTGAAGTAGAGAGAGATTGTGTGGTAGAGAGAGGCTGAGTAAGTTCTCCAGGGTCACATAGCGAGCAAGTGGCAGAGTCGGGACTCGAACCCAGGCAGTGGGATTCCACAGTCCTTTGTTAGTCCCGGTGCTATTTGGCCTCCAGGAAATTATAGTAAACACACATATTGAATTGCAAGGGGAGAAAAGATGAACTTGAGTGGATGTGACTCCTTGAGAACCTGACACTGGTGGCTCTCGTAAGTCCTGGTTGAATCAGCCATTAGGTGGAGAACTGTGAACTCTGGGGCCTGGGACTGCTAAATGTCTTGTATTATCCTGTTTTCATTACTTTAAAGTACCTGAGGGGCACTTCCTTGGGCAAGAAAGGTTGTTTTAGCTTACAGTTGGGGGTTCCGGGATCTGGTACCCCAAAGCCTGTCGTCTGCGGGAGGCTGATCCTGGTAGGTGTGCAGGCATGATCCCAAGGTTAGCTGGGAAGCAGAGAACCTGAGATGAACTTGAACTCAGATAAACAGACCTCTCTCGGAGGCTATGCCCCACCAAGACCACAGACTTCCCATCAGCCCCAGGGCTCAGCGCCCAGGATCAGGTCTCCACCCGTAATGAGTCAACATTAACATGAAGAGGTCAGAGGATAAGCATCTGCATGAGTTTTGGGGAGTCTGTACCCACAACAGTGGGAGCAGCCCAGGGGATCTGTGCCGGGCAGTCATGGTCGGTAGCAACACACTGATGTTTTTTGGATGGTGATGGTGATACTGATGCTAAGATCCATTTTTCAAAAGGAAGCAAGTCTTTTGTTTTAATCTCCTGTGATTTAAGTCCATTTATTTTAAATGACCCAACTTCAGGGTTGAAATCTCGCTTCTGATGGATTCTTGTTTACACAACACTCATTCTTTACTTCCTTATCAGTTTAGTTTCTCTGCGGCCTTTCCTTCTCTGCTGAGTTGTAAGCTCTCAGAGGCCGGCGAATTGGGCCCCTCTGAGCTCTGTCTGTACTTGGGGTTGAGCAGATGGCTCTGTTTTGCTCAATCACCGTGCACAGTTTTGTCTTCCAAATACAGATAACCCACAGGGCCCTCCGGGGGGAAGACATCCATTCTGTCCTCTTGGAGATAAGGTTTGAGAGCATTCAGAGGGCATTGAAAAGCCAAAGATTTAAACTTGCAAACAATGAATGAATAAATTACAAAGATGATTTCAGAAGGAGAGCACAGAACCTTTAATAATTAGAAATGCAGTTATGGGAATATTCAGACTGTTTTTCTCTATAAATTAGAAAGCCTGGTGGCGCTGCTTTTGTAATGGGTGCAGTGCTTCCACACACGATGTTTAAAGTGGGACTTTCTAGTGGACAACACAGGAAACAACTTCTTAATGAGAACAGTTCTTTTTTTTTCTCTGAAATACTTGTGGTTATTTCTATTATACATGGTTTCTGAAAATTAGCAAAAAACACTTTCAATTTGTAAAATTATTTATTTTTAAAGATTGATCGATTTTGAAAGTCAGAGTTAACAGAGAGAGGGAGAAACAGGGAGACAGATCTTCCTTCCACTGGTTCACTCCCAGGTGGCTACAGCAGCCAGTGCTATGCCAGCCCGAAGCCAGGAGCCAGGAGCTTCATCTGGTTGTCCCATGGGGGTGGCAGAAGCCCAAGCACCGGGGCCATCTTCCACTGCTTTTCCAGGCCATAGCAGGGAGCTGGATGGGACGAAGAGCAGCCGCGTGGGGTGCTGGTGCCTGCTATGTCCCAGCACCAGCCCCGTGTTTCTACCTCTCAAACAAACACATATGGGATGCTGGTGTTGCAGGCGTAGACCTCTGCACCAGCTGTTATGTATTTCTGTTAGGCTGTCACAAAACACGCCGAACACCGGAGTAAGGGAAACGGTTTACTGGGGGAAACCAGCAGGCTGGAGGGAAGGGGCAAAGAAGGAAAAAAGAGAGAGGAGCTGGCGAGGAGAGACAAGAGGAGGAGAGGAGCCAAGAGAGCCACTGTTCAGGAACAGGCCCTTTTAAAACTTTGCCTGAGGGCGGGCAGGGAAGTAGGAGCAGCGAATCCCATTAGGATGGGGGTGGAGCTGACCACAGCGGTTGGGCCCTGTGGCCACCTGGCTTCCAGCAATGGCAGCTGGGGGCTAGAGCCTAGGATGTAAATCAGGGTGTAGATCGCGCCATAGATTCAACTGCACCAGTCTCCTAACACCAGCCCCTGACAGCTTATTTTTGAATTGACAGTAAGCAAGTCAGATATACACATGGGGACCAGTGCTGTGACGTAGTGGATTAAGCCACTACTTGCAGTGCCAGCATCCCGTAAGGGTGCCGGTTCAAGTACTGGCTGCTCCACTTCTGATCTAGCTCCCTGCTAGTGTGCCTGAGAAGGCAGTGGAAGATGGCTCAAGTCCTTGGGCCCCTGGACCCATGTGGGAGACCTGGAGGAAGCTCCTGGCTCCTGGCTTTGGGTTGGCCCAGTTCCTGCTGTTGCAGCCATTTGGAAGATCTCTCTGTCTCTCCCTCTCTTTCTTTCTCTGTAACTCTGCCTTTCAAATAAATAAATAAATGATCTTTAGGAAAATATATACCCATGAAATGCTAAAAGCAAGAATGCAAGCATTTTCTTCTGGGTAGCTCTATTGAGATTTGATTATTCTGGTTAGTTTATCAAGGAGTTACCATTTAAGGGCTCACGTTTTGCGGTCAGATTTGCATAAGTTCAGATTGGATTATTTAGAAGTATATTATGACAATAATTTACCCGTTATTTTGTAAAATCTTTTTTTATTTGAGAGGAAGCAAGACATAAACACTCTGTGTGAGCCAGTTTCAACTGGTTCACTTCCCAAATGCCCTCAATGGCCAGAGCTGGGCTGGGCCAAAGCTGGAGCTAGGAGTTCCATCCAGGTTTTGCACATGGGTGGCAGTGACCCAAGTACTTGAGCCTTACCTGCTGGGTCCCTGGGTGCGCATTAACATGAAGCCGGGTCTGAAGCAAATGCCTGCCCCACCCCTTTTCATCACAGGTGTTATTCTCCAGTGTGTAGGTATTGTGCTCCGAACTTCTGTCACCTGCCTTCCAGAGACACCCACCTGTGATCATTGGGGCCAAATTCATTGTTCAGTTTTTTCTTTTTAAATGTAGTAGTATTTAGTATTTACTATTTAGCATTTACTATTATTACTGGAGATATAAAGAGCATGACATGGCTCCCAGCTTAGTGGGTTTATTGTAGTCCAGGAGGGGTGCCGCTAGACAGATTGTGCTAACAGAACACGGTGGGTCGTATGTGAGGTGAGCACAGCACCATGGGAGCCTTCACATTGGGGAAATCAGGGGAGATTGCTTAAAGGGGTCGTTTCTGATTTGCCAAGCACAGAACATTGAAATAAAAATGAAAGTGTGTCCAGAGGCTCTGTAGCAGGTTAGAGAGTACGCAGTGTGTTGCATGAAAGCTAGTTCTTTCTAAAGAGTCGGGCAGAGAGGGAGGAGGAGTTTAGAAATGATTTAGAAGCAGCTCCAAGACGGAGCCTGTGGGTTCCCCTCCTACCTACCTGCCTTCCTTCCTTCTTTCCTTTTTAAATGACAGGTCTTAGTTCATTTTTTTTAAACTTTATTTATTTATGTGAAAGGCAGAGTTAGAGAGAGAGAGAGAGAGAGAGAAGGAGAGACAGAGGTCTTCCATCTGCTTTTCACTCCCCAAATGGCTGCAGTGGCTGGAGTTGGGCCAATCCGAAGCCAGGAGCCAAGAGTTTACCCATGTGGTGCAGAGGCCCAAGCACTTAGGCCATCTTCCACTGCTTTCCCAGGCCATTAGCAGGGAGCTGGACCGGAAGTGGGACAGCTGGGACTCAAACCAGCACCCATATGGGATGCCGGCGCTGCAGGCGGTGGCTTAACCTGCTCCGCCACGGTGCTGACCCCGAGTTGTTTTTTTTTTTTTTTTTTTTTTCAGTGCTGTGTGGAGGGCAGGAGCCAGAGATGAAATCGGAAATAACTAGGATCCTGGTTGGAATGCTTTGGTGAAGTGCATTGAGGAATTCGATCCTTATCCTAAAGACAACAAAAAAGGAAGGCAATTCCAAAAATTAGATCAGATCTGTGATTTTACAAGAGCCATTGTGGATGTGCTATGGACACTGGACAGTGTGTGTGTGTGTGTGTGTGTGTGTGTGTGGAAAGCAGTTAAGAGGCTGTGAGGAATGTCAGGTGCAGGGGTGGCTCTGGGGGAGGCCCTGTGCATGGGTGTAACAGGTGTTACGGAGGGGGCATGGAGCCGGCTGGGGAGTGAAGACCAGGAGGAAGTCAGCAAGATGCCATGGGTTTGGCTCGAGTACCTGTGGCTGGTGGCCTTGTGTACCAAAACAGGATCCCTGGGGAAGAGTCCTGTACCCCTGCTGGGCTGAAGATGGAGGGGCACTTGGCAAGGAGCACGTGGTGGGTTCCAGCCGCTGAGAGTGGCCCCTGGCTGCCAGCCAGCAAGAAAGCTGCGAGGCACTGAATTTGGCCAACAAGCGGGTGTGTGCTTGGATGTGGGGGTGGCAATGGCAGTGGTAAGTCAACAAGGAGTCCGAGGGTTCCTGTTACTTCCAGGGAAGCAGGGCCCCCGGAGGTGCGAGCCCGTTGCTTGCCGGGAGGCGGAGTACTTGGGGCTTGGGTGTAATGCAGGAGACCTGCTGGAGGAGGGAGTGGGTGTGTACTCAGGTGTGTGGGGGAGAGGCAGCCAGGTAGTAAATGGGCTCTGTGTTTGCAGAGCTGAGCTCCCCGGAGTCCATCCACCAACAGTGTCTGCACAGGGCCAGAGGGAGACTCCTGGGTCTCGGTGCTTGGAAGGACAGCTCTGATCTTCAGGAGCAAAGCTAGCACTGTGGTTTGGATCCATGATGGCTGAGCTGCAGTGCACACCTACTCTGCAGGTGGCTGCTGAGCTGGCCTGAGCCTCAGGTGGGCTGGGTGTGAGGGTGAGGGGACCGAGAGCCGAGTGCTGGACGGGTGGACGGGACCTCGGAGTGGGCACTGCATGCTCCCTGCCTTCCCCTTTAGACCCCATATGCTGCTGGGGGTTGGCAATGATCCTGGAGAGGCCTAAGAGGGAGATTCTGGATTTTCTTCTCTGCGATGGTGTAGAACCCGAGGATTGTTCTGTTGTGGAGTGATTCTGAAGCTGCGGCAGGGGCTACATTCATGAAGAAGCTACTGCAGCAAACAGAACCCCGAGACGTTAGCTAATGCCGTGGGTCACCCCGACCCACACTGTAATCTCCAGAACCATGTGCCTGTGGGGCTGCCTTGTTACCTGGTGGCTGGGTCCCCAAATTGATGCCAGAGACATTCAGACTGTCGTAACCATCACTGTAACTGTGCAGCAGTCATTTATTTGGTTATTATTGGCAGAGTCTACATGGGAGAGCCTAATATATGCCTCTCTGTAAAAATGCACTTGCTATAAGTAACATTCGCCTATACATCCAAGAACTACTCAGGGTGGGCACTGTGGCACAGCGGGTTAAGCCGCCGCTTGGGACACCTATATTGGAACGCCGGTTCGCGTCCTGGCTCCTCCATTTCCGATCCAGCGTCCTGCTGATGCACCCTGGGAGGCAGTGGATGCCAGCTCAGGAGCAGCTTGTGTCCCTGCCCCTCATGTGCGAGACCCAGATGGAGTTCGCGGCTGCTGGCTTTGGTCTGGTCCAGCCCTGGCTGTTGCGGCCTTTTGGGGAGCAAGTCAGTGGATGGAAGGTGGAAAGTAACCTGTGGGGAAACCTCAGAGGTCACTAGGTTCACCTTCACCCATTTTATACAAACCAAAGGATTGGCCGGGATGAGGTCTGAGGGTGGCTTGAGGGCACACTGGATCGCTCTGAGTCCACGGAGCTCTGTTAGACCGCGTGGTCCCCACGAGTGGTGGTAAAGAAAGAATATATTAATTATGGACCTCTCAACGCTCATCCTCACGGGGTCAAGTTCCATTTTATTTCCCTGGATGCTGGTAGCGCCCTGAGTGAGAGGGGCTGTAAATGGAGTCGGGGTGGGGGTGGGGTGGGATTCTGATGGCCCTCTTGTTGCCTCTGGCCCCTTGTTGCCCCTGGCCCCTTCCTCTGCAGTTTCTTGCCTGAGGTCAGCTTCTACAAATAAGCCAAAGAGCAGCAAAATCCACTCCAATTAGCACTCTGTGTGTGGCTTTCTCTGGGTTACCTCGTTCTTAGCTTCTGATGGCCACAGAAAGAAAGAAAGAATAGAGATTGGCAGAAGAAGAGGAATTCTGTTACTCAGCTCGTGCAAGTGGACAGAGTGGTTGCATGGCTCCTTGGAACCCTATACCGATTCCTGCAGAAGTGGTTCTGTGTTGGTGGTGTGTTTTTACAGGTCATCTACAAAGTGTAAATTGAAGAAAAAAATATACAAGTGGAGTTGGGTGTTATTTATTTTTTTAAAGATTTATTTATTTTAAAGAGTTATACAGAGATAGAAGGAGAGACAGAGAGAAAGAGGTCTTCCATCTGCTGGTTCACTCCCAATTGGCCACAACAGCCGAAGCTGCTCCTATCCAAAGCCAGGAGCCAGGAGCTTCCTCCGGGTCTCCCACATGGGTACAGTGGCCCAAGCACTGGGGCCATCTTCTACTGCCTTCCCAGGCCACAGCAGAGAGCTGGATGGGAAATGGAGCAGCCAGGACTCGAACCAGCGCCCATATGGGATGCCGGCACTGCAGGCAGCGGCTTTACTTGCTATGCCACAGCGCCGGCTCCCAGGGGTGTTATTATATGTACAAGTGCTTTCTTCAAATCCCTTGTATGTTCATAGGGACTGCCATATACAATCTCATACTTCTTGCAATCTAATACTTTTTGTTATCTTTATTTTTCATTAGCTGGTTTCAGTGTTAGGATGAATATACTTTTATTTTATTTTTTTAGACTATTTATTTGAAAATCAGAGTCAAACAGAGGCAGAGAGAGAGAGAGAGAGGGAGGGAGGGAGGGAGGTGTCTTCCATCCACTGGTTCACTGCTCAGTTGGCTGCAACAGCTGGAACTGCACTGATCCGGAGCCAGGAGCCTCTTCTGGGTCTCCCATGCTGGTACAGGGGCCCAAGCAGTTGGGCCATCTTCTACTGCCTTCCCAGGCCACACAGCAGAGATGTGTGTGGGGGGTGCATGTGGCGATTAGATAGCCGGTGCTACAAATACAGAGGGAGTTTCTGTGGGCAGAGTCTGCTGCCACAGTGCTTCTGCTAACACTCCTGTGAATTGCCTGGTGAGGGGAGGAAGGGGAGGGGCTTCCTTGGGTTTAAAGCCATTAGACACTGACATTTGCTCAATGAAGCTTTTCCGGATTCCTTCCGAGATGTTGTCACTCTTGTCTTTGAGCTGCCAAAGCCATCGTATTTCTTTTGTAGTTGCTCGTAGCTCTGTCTCTTGCAGCATGATCCCTTGTGTTGCAATCTTTACAGGCTCCCAGATGCCTTGGGCAGCGCTTTGTGTGTTACAGGTACACGAGAAATGTGTATGGACTTGAGTAGAGCAGCCCTAATTCAGATTGGCTCTAAAAAATGTACCTGCCTCATAGTTACTGTTAAGGTAGCATAAAGTCATCTATATAAAATACCTTGCTTAGGACTTGTACATAGGCATTTGTTGAATAGTAGCTATTACTGGTATCACTACAAATATTTGTTCAATTGAAATAACAAGTGAGAATTTAAATACTTGTGCCTACCGTTGTCTTTTGGTATCTAACAATGCTTAAAAGAACTTTGAACAAGTTTGGGTTGGCAAATTGTGATATTTTTAATGACCAGAGAAAATTATGTTTTTAAATATCTCTTGTTCTCTGAAGCTGATATGGAACCAAGGACCAAAGTTGGATTAATTTGAAACAAACACCATAGACTTTAAATACTTAGACTCCACAGAGGCCATATTTGGGTCACAAAATGATTAAGAATAAAAATAATTAAAAATAACTTGAATTTATCATTCATGACTTATATAGAAAGATCCTTGAAAAACTCAAGTAATTCTCATGAGATTTTTTTCTGACTTTTTTTCCACAGAAATGGACTATAAGCTTCTTTCTCTCTCTTTCTCTTTCTTTTTCTTTTTCTTTTTTGGTAAAGATTAATGTATTTACCTGAAAGGCAAAGTTAGAGGGGCAGAGGCAGAGAGAGAGAGATCAGTTGGTCTTTGACCTACTGGGTCACTCCCCAAATGGCCATGATAGCCAAAGCTGGGCTGATTTGAAGCCAGGAGCTTCTTCCAGGCCTCCCTTGCAGGTGTAGGATCCCAAAGACTTGGGCCATCTCCTACTGCTTTCCCAGGGCATAGCAGAGAGCTGGATTGGTAGTAGAGCAGCCGGGACTTGAATCGGCACCCATTTGGGATGCTGGTGCTGCAGGCGCTGGCTTTACCCAATACGCCACAATGCTGGCCTTGACAATACGCTTTTTTTAAAAAAAGATTTGTTCGAGAGACAGAGCACCAGAGAAAGGGGAGAGGCAGAGAAACCAAGAGAGGGGAAGAAAGCGAGAATTTCTATCTGCTGATCATCCATGACAGGGCTGGCCAGACAGAAGTAAAGAGCCAGGAACACCATCCTGGTCTCCCACATGGGTGGCAGGGACTCAAGTACTTTGCCATTATCTGCTGCTTCCCAGCGCATTAGCACTGAGCTAGACTGGAAGTAGATGAGCCAGGACTTGAACCAGCACTCTGATGCGGGAAGCCAGCATTGCAAGTGGTGGTTTAACCTGCTATGCCACAACACTGGCCCCAATAAACATTTTAGAAGGATAGAAATTGCCCAGTGTGTGTAGTAAGTTTGAAACCGTAAGTGACTGGCACATGGTGAGTCACGATAGAACAGTGACTCACCTGCAGCCTGGGCGTCCTCCTGGACACCCTGACAGCTGTCCCCACCGTGAACTAATAACTCCAACAGCACAAATCCTCTTCTTTCATGGTGGGGACCCGTGGATCGTCAAGGATCCCCAGCAACCCAGCAGGAGCAAAGTTTTCACCACTATGCGCTCTTCGTTTGCTTGACTGATGAAATTATTTTCCTGGGGCCAGCATGGTGGCACCGAGGGTTAAGGTGCCACCTGCCATGCCCATGTCCCATATATGAATGCTGGTTCAAGTCCCAGCTCCTCTGCTTAGGATCCAGCTTCCTGCTAATGTGCCTGGGAAGGCAGCAGAGGATGGCCCAAGTACTTGGGTCCCTGCCACCTCTTTGGGAAGTCTGGATGGAGTTCTTGGCTCCTGGCTTCAGCCTGGCCCAACCCTGGCTGTTGCAGGCATTTGTTCCAGCCAGTGGAAGATCCTTCTGTCTTAATCTCTCTCTCTCTCTTGCTCATTCTGCCTTTTGAATGTATAAACAAATATATCTTAGAAGGTGAATTTCCTAGATACAGAAATGAATTATGGCAATCCATATGGTGGGCTTTCAACCTTGAAAATTACGTGACCTTGTAATTTTAGATCTCTTGTGTGTGTGTGCCTTCACGATAGCTAGATGCTGAACTCAATGCAGGCAGGAATTGTGTTTTATGTCTCCGTTCATCACCGAGTTTGTTATTTTTGATGAATGTCAGTTATAAATTTAGTTTGATTTAAGGACTTGGTTGATGCTTGATTTAATAATAACAAGCTGAGGGAGAAATCAAGGAATTGTCTTAGGAAGGTTGGCTGCCTGTTTTTCTGGAATAAATCACTTCAACTATTAGGGCATTGCTTTTCAAGTGTATGGAAAATTTTTTGGGAAAATTCGTGTTTTCCTGAAGTTAATATCTGTACTGTTTATGGCATAAAATGAGTGAACAAGATAAACTACAAGCTGGGAAGAGAGATTTGCAGCATGTGCAAATGATAGCTGACTAGCACAGTAACAGAATCTCAACAAATCAGTAAGTAGACAAACAGCTGAACGAGAAAATGGCAAAAGATGGGAGTGGGGACTCTGAGAAGGGCCGGTGACAACCACAAGGGACGAGTTCATCACCACCAGACTTTCTTTTCTTTTATTTATTTTTAAAGATTTATTTATTTATTTGAAAGGCAGAATTTCAGAGAGAGAGGAGGAGATATATACAGAGAGATCTCCCATCCACTGGTTCACTTACTGTAATGGCTGGAGCTGGGGCCAGGAGCTTCCTGCAGGTCTCCCAGGTGGGGGCAGGGGCCCAAGCACTTGGACCATCCTCCACTGCTTTCCCAGGTGCATTAACAGGGAGCTGGATTGGAAGTGGTGCAGCTGGGTCTCAAACCAGTGCCCATATGGGATGCTGGCACTGCAGGCGGTGGCTTTACCCACTACACCAAAGCGTCAACCCCCAGTCTACATTTTAACAATCATATAGAGGGCAAGCAACAGTGAAGATGCTTCCTGGAACACCTATTTCCCATTTCCAAGGGCCTGGATTTGAGTCCTAACTCTGCTCCTGACTCCAGATTCCTGCTGATATGCACCTGAGAGGCAGGTGCTGGCTAGCATGATCTGGCCCCTACCATCCACCTGGGAGACATGGATGGCATTCCCAACTCCTGGTTGGTCCAGCCTAACCTTGCCCATCGTAGACATTTTGGGGGGTGAACCAGCGATGAGGGTTGTCTCTTTGTCTATCTCTGTCTCCCTTCCAAGTAAATAAATAAAAAGTGTGTAATACTCTTTAGGCATTGTTTTCCATGCTTCGTAAGCTCATGTAATTCTTTTTTTTTTTTTTTTTAAATATTGATTTGAGAGGCAGTCACAGAGAGAGGGAGAGACAGAGAGAGAGAGGTCTTCCACCTGCTGGTTCACACCCAAAAGTGGCTGCAATGGCTGGAGCTAGGCTGATCCAAAGCCAGCAACCAGGAGCTTCCTCCGGGTCTCCCACGCAGGTGCAGGGGCCCAAGGACTTGGGCCATTCTCCACTGCTTTCCCAGCCATAGCAGAGAGCTGGATCAGAAGAGGAGCAGCCGGACTCGAACCAGTGCCTGTCGCTCCCCGTCTTCGTGGAGGAACGACACAGGACCCTGCGCTGTTCTTTTGTCTGCTCGGCCCTCCCCGGGTTTGCTGCTGGTTCTTCCCGGGTTGGCTACCGACCCTTCCACCTCCGTGGAAGGGCGGTTCCCCCTGCCACATTCCCCACTTCTGCAGGGGAGCGGCACACCGCTGGCCGGCTCTCTCGGGGGCTGCTCAGGTGTTCCTTCAGATAGATGTTCCCCTTAGATGTTCCTGGTGCATGTTGTCTCTCTCCTCCTTTATAGTCCTCTTCCACCAATCCCAACTCTGCTACCCACATGCCGAGTACGCTGCTCTCCTCCAATCAGGAGCAGGTCCTACAGTTTATTGGTTGAACTGGAGGCAGCTGTGTAGAAGCTGTTTCCCTTCTCAGCGCCATATTGTGGGAGAGCAGATGCATAGAATAAGTCTTAATTCCAGTAACTTAGTCTAGTCCGAGTTGCTCCCCACAAGTGCCCACACAGGATGCCAGTGCTGCAGGTGGAGGCTTAACCTCTTACCCCACAGCACCGGCCCCTCATTTAAGTCTCTTAACAGCCCTGCAGGATATGTTCTATCATTATCTCCTGTAAGATATGCGGAAGCTGAGGCACAGACTGGTTACGAAACTTCGGCAAGGTCACACGGCAGAAACAGTGGCCGAGCCGAGATTTGAAAGCAGGCACATCAGTTGCCGAGTGCACAGCCACCGTCTCCGCGTGGGCCTTCCTCCCTCATGGCGTGGTAGCTGGAGAGGCGTACATTT